>NC_069802.1:15959053-16271053 GCF_027406575.1 Nycticebus coucang
TCTCTGCAGAATTCTCTCAGTTTAGGATACACGTTTTCTCTTAATGCCTGCCTTTCTGCTCCTGTGTCTGTAGTAGAAAAATAAACACATAAAAAGTGAGTATTTCAATAGGCGTATTAAAAGGAAAAAAGGAAAACTTAAAACACTGACATTAATATAGTTAACCTGGGGTGCTGAGTTGTCAAATAACAGGATATTTGGCTGCTGGTATAGATCTGCTCTTTTTTTCTTTTCTTTTATTGAGACAGAATCTCCATCAGTTGCCCTCGATAGAGTGCTGGGGCATCAGAGCTCACTGCAACCTCCAACTCTTGGCCTTAAGTGATCCTCTTGCCTCAGCTTCCCAGGTAGCTGGGACAACGGGTGCCCATGACAACGCCGGACTAGTTTTAGAGAAGGGATCTTGCTTTTGCTCAGCCTGGTCTCGAACCCCTGAGCTCAAGCATAGTGCTGGGATTACAGGCAAGAGTTACCATGCCCAGCCTTAGATCTGCTCTTAATTCCACAGAGACGCTCCCACCAGCCATGCAGAAGAAGCCTGCAGGGGAACCACTGGCCAGTCCTCCGTTTGCTGGTAGGGATGAGAATTCACATTTGATTCTTTGTGCCCAGACAGACCTCCACTTGGAACTCTTAAATACCTCTAACTACACTGTCTTTGGAAAAGGTAGGAAAAAGCATGGTAGGGACATTAGGTATTATGACTCCACGAAATATAAAAGTTTCAAACCACACAAACACACACAGATTAATTTTGCTACTGCTTTCCAAAAAAATCAGGCTATACCATTATTACTGAAAGCATTCAGAAATAATGCAACTTTTATAAAGTTCAGCACAGTGTGGAAGCAAATATCAAAGACTGGCAGATCCCACCCACTGGACAGTCGCCCATCCAGTGGAGTTTAAAATAGTAACATCCCCCACCCGGGGCCGAGCGACTTTCTGCTACATCAGAGACAGGAACTGTTTGACATGTGCCATACTATTTAAGACTCTGTAATAAAATATTTTTAAAAATGATCTCCTGTCATTAAAAAAATAGAAGAAACAGAGAACCTGAAACATCAAGAATCATAAAACATGCACATATTTAGTGTTGAATATTCTGCATAAAAAGGGATGCTAAAGGGATGCTGGCGTGAACAATTCTGCTGTCTCAGTGATAACACGCTATGGTTTTACAGCAAAGAGAAGGTATTCCTTGCCGAATTGACTTTAGTGAGACCCACGAAGCATAGCTCTCCAAAATTAGGTTAATGTGTTATCTGTGAAAAGTGCCATTTGCTAAATGTACCTCCATCCCAGATATAACTGAATCGCTTACACTATATAACTATGTAACACTTGCATACCATATAATTTTTAACACAGAGAATACTTTAGAAGAATTTCCTTATTATTGAAAAGCACATCTGTGCATGAACTCTGTCACATGCTGTGCTGATCTATTCTATTTTCCTACTCTTCTCAAGCCTATTTTGAGAAGCAAATAACCAACCAGGGGCATTTGAAATGCAGCTGCAGGCTGGCAGAGTGACAGGAACCAGGGTTTATGTGGAAATCCAAGATCCAGAGGAATACAAGGTCTTCTAAGTTACCCCATGATTGAAACAAGCAGGGTCTTCCCCTGCTTAGATCCCCATCCTTAGATCCAATGTGGTTTTAAGCCCAAAGGGAAAGCAGAATATCCACCTGGGAAAGGTACATTTGAACAGGACCCACGTGGTAGTATATGGCGATAGTGGAGGCCATAGATTAATAACACATAATTTCCGTAATCTGGACATCAGATGCCCATCCTCGCTTGCCCCATTTTTAAGAGCCCAAAGAGATAACTTCACAATAAAGCTGATAATATTTCATAAATCTCTCTGAAAGCCCTTAGCAGAGTTTTAAAGCCCAAATAGCAAAGAAGTCACTTTAAAAATAGACACGACCAGATGTGGAAGATAAGCATCTATCCCATGAGAATCACTGTTAAGAAACTTTGGAAAACAGCACTAAATGATACATGAAGTAATGGAATAATTTAAAGAACAGAAATGTCTTGCTTCTTAAAAAATGTTCATGTAGGGCGGCGCCTGGGGCTCCAAGGAGTAGGGAGCTGGCCCCATCCATACGCCGGAGTTGGCAGGTTCAAACCCAGCCCCAGTCAAAAACTGCAAAAAAAAAAAATTCACATAACTCTGATCAGTAGACACTGGCACCTGAATGTAAGGAGGGTAACACAGAAAGATGGCACCTAATTACTAACATTACTGCTGAGTGCTGACTGCAGTGCGGAAGTGTGCTGAGTACTTCTGTTTGCATTTTTTCTGTCACTTCTGAAATGGGTAAAATTATTCTTCTGATCTTTTTTTTTTTTACACAAGGAAACTTAAGGGTAGAGTAGTTAAGAAACTAGTCCAGATCATAATGACCAGGAAGTTGGAAAACCTGGATTTGAATTCAGAAATCCACCCGCCATACTTTGCTCTAATCATGGAAATATCCAACTATGATAAAAATCAACCATGGAAAATGACCAACGTAATAAATACACAGAACAACTCAGGAATGCTGACGTCTTAAAGCTTAGGAAATAAAAAAACTTGAGTTATCACTGGTGGATTCTTCACTTTTTGTAATTCGCCCTTCAACAGCAGCTCATCAGTAAGTTCTCTTGCTTTGCCTCTGAACGCATCCTGAATCAGTCTCCTTCGGTCCTTTCTGCTACTTGATGCAAGCTACATTCACCTTCCATCTGGATGCCACCTCCTTGTTTTCATACTTACTCCTTTCAATCCCCAGAGAAGCTGGCCTGATGTGCGCAAAAGTAAATCAGATCATATCAATACCTTGTTTATAACCTGCCACTAGCTCTTCGTGGAACTTGGAATGGAATCCACACTCCTTATGTTGAATGTTCTCTCTCTGCCCAAGCTCATTTCTTTCCCTGTCTACTCCCCTCCAGCAGAACTGGCCTTCATTTGGATCTTGGATCACACTCCCACTGGTGACCCTCTTGGAATGCTTTGTCCTCTGATCTTCTCATGGCATCTCCTGTCATCCAAATGTCAACTTCAACGCCCCTTTCTCAGGGAGGCCTTCTCTGAGCACTCCAGCCACAGAAGCTGCTTAACCACTTTCACCTGCCTTATTTTAATTCTTTGCGCAATACTCCCACTTATTGTTGTCTGTTTACTGTTTGTTTCTCCTACTCAAATGTGGGCTCAAGGGGAGCTGGAACCTTCTTTTGTCCCATTCACTGTTGCATCCTCCCTGATTGCGGTCATGCTCCATTAACGAATGAGTGAATGAAAAGAACCACCCATGTCCCCCAGTAACGGACATGGGCTGGCAGGCACTGCTGCCCTGAGATTACCTCTAGAAACAGAAAGTTTTCCTCTGTTACAACTGGGCTTCGGATGGATTTAAAAGCAAGACTATGCGACATTTTTGGAAATGAAAATGGGATTTAAGAAGTTGGTGTCATGAGGTAAATGGATGAACTGAAATACTGGTTTCTTCCCTAGTGTTTGTGGCAGAACATGAACCAAGTTATTTTACATTTTTCTAAATATGTGAAGGAAGTGAATGCATGGCTCTGATGGGCATTCTATGCTGGGATTTATATTACCAAAATGACTCAGATTTTCCTATATTTGTATTAATACATGATGATTGGCTCTGGAAATGAAAAGGCAATTAAGATAGAATAATTATGATGGGTGACAGATAAGCTGACTTAATTAAATAAAAAAAAAACCCTGATTCATACCAACTTCAAACCTGGATAGTTGGCAATTGAAAACATTAGAATGTCCTGAGCAGGAGAAATTAGCGTACAGAATCTCACACACAAAAAGAGACCTCTTTACAAAAGTGTAGATTGGAGACAAGGAACGTCATCATCATTTTTCTTAGGAACAGTCATCACATTCATTTATATCTGCCCAGTTTCTTAATGCTTTGGAAAAGTGCATTAACACTTTGGCAGCACTATTAGGTTTTTAAGGAGTTGCTTTCCAAATAATTCCTGAATGATTTCAGCATTAACGAAGGTCTTTGTACAGAGTCTGAATTAGTCACAGGAAGTACATTAGTTGGGGGCAGAATTATTAATCAATAACATTATCCTTGAAATATCTTGATCCAACTTCGATATGTGTTTAGATTATTCCAAATTTTTATTACAGGTAAAAGAGTGCTTATAGGACCATGTTGGATTGGAAACTCATGTAGCTCCAGCCTCACCCAAACTTTAGGCATGGACATTAGATTAAGTCATTTTTCTTATACACTGGGCAGTTCAGAAAATCTTTTCAGGATCTACCACGTGGCCTCCGCTAAAACGTTCATTCTAGCCTGGTTTCTCGGGTCTCTGCATCTCTGCTCTTGCCTGGATTCTCTCTCTTTACGTCTCTTCTTTCCAGGGATTCATTCACACAGCCTTTCTCGCTTTTTAGTTACTTGTTTAGGTCAACTTCTTGTTTGGCAGCTCCCTTAGGGGCTATCTCTTCCCTTGTCCCTCTGATACATCCTCTCTAGCTAACTAGCCACATGCACCCTTCCCTATTTCAATGTCAGCCAATCTGGTCGATATTATGTCATGAACCTCTTTTTAATTTGGCTCCTCTCTCTTTTCACACTCAACCAAAAGAGTATAAAGTCTATTTGATGGACCTATTATCTGTCCTTGCCTCCCCACCATCAGAAGTTCCAAAGAGCTGCCAGAGATAATTCCAAGACAAAAAGAAAGCAAAACCAATTTGATAATTAAAGACCCTGATGACATGTGGTGGTCCAGAGGATCAAGGCTAGAATGCTCATAGGTGTAAGTACGCCCTTCAGCAAAGTTCCACCTACTGCAGGTCCCCAGAGGCACTCCAAAGTCTGAGTTTTCAGATTACTTCTTGACCTTGAGCCTCATTCTCGCCTAAGCAGCTTCCATGCTCAGAAGGTCCTCCCTCTGGCATCCTTTTTGTTTGTTCTCTCTTACCCTTCTGAATCTTAATCAAATGCAGCAGGTTTGTGAGCTCTTACTAGAGACAGTTACATCTTCTCAATGTCACCCCACGTATTCTCCTCACTGCTATATAACATCACGTATCATGTATTTACATCATGGAATGTATTGCAAATTACTCTGATTGTCATTTTTAGTTTTTCATCCTCCTTGGACTGTGAATTCACGTAAGGCAGGAACTTTCTCATACATCTTTACATCTTAGAAATTACAGCGGATCCAAAAACGTAATTTATACTCAATAAATGAATGAGAAAATAGATGCTATTATAATGAAAACATCAACTAAACCAAAAAGAAAAGTTAATTTGTCTCCATAAAGTTAACATAAATCAAAATCCAATGTCATTTTTAAGTAAGAATTGACTATACTGGCAGCATTAATAGTCACTTGTGATTCTGGGGTGATGTTACAAAAAACATGATGCTGTGAGGAGCTTAGTGTATCCTCTTCCCAACAAACAATAATCAAACTTGACAAAATTTTGTCAAAATAAACATACTAAAACTCTGTAAGTCAACCAAAGACCAAAGGCATAAAACAAACTGAGAAGTGATGATTTAAAAAAAATAATTGAACTTCAGGTCAGGGCAGTAAGAGTTTATGAGATTCTCGTCTGGGCCTTTTCCTATACTCCTCTTAAGCAAAACTCCTGACCTCCATTCCCCCAGCTCAAAGAAAGTCAAGGTGAGACCATCAATATCATTGCTAGAGAAGGCACACTTGATTAAGAACTGAGCTTGGAAAAACTTCATTTCTATCAGTAGGGTTAGTAGAGTAGTGGTCTCAAAGCTGGACAACTGGGCCTAGTGGATTTAACAAAGAGATCGAGAAAATAAATAGCCACAGAGGGGCTGCACATTTCTGGCCAATGGGAAGGCGACATAAAAACATAAGCGAGATTGAAACCTGTCCACACAGTCCCGGCTCACTCTGAGCCTGTTTAAATAGGCAGTAAAAACAGGAGAAATCCTGGTAGAAAATAAAATATGTGATAGACCTAAACATTACCTAAACTCAAAAACATGTTTCCCAACCCACACAGACAGATAGACAGAGTGGAAACCTTGCTGGTTTGAGGTATCTGAGGAAAATATTTTACGAATCACTGACCAACTGATACTAAGTTAAGCAGACAAATGTGTGACCCCCTAGGAACCAGGGGGATAATAATAGAGATTAATGATAATTAAATAACTGTGCAGAGGCGTTAGCAGCACACATTGTGGGGAAGAGATTCCACAAATTTAGTTGAAGCAAGTTACTAAATGAACAACAAAAAAATATAAAAAAAGAATCCAAAACAAGCGCTTAGAGATGAAAAATCAGAATCTAGCGTTTATCTAAAATGTCCAATTTTCACAAAAAAATTCATGAGACATGCTAAGAAAGAGAGAAGAATGACATATGCTTAGGAAAAATAAGTCAACAGGAAGTGCCTCTGAGTGTGTTCAGAGGTTGGATTTAGCTGACAAAGTCTTCCAAAGCAGTTATTTTAACTGTATTAAAAGAACTCAACATGACAATGTTTAAAGAATGAAGGGAAATAAACAGAGCCCTAAGATGCCCATAGAATAACATCAACCATACTGATACATATGTAAAGGCAGTTCCAAAAGGAGATAAGAAAGAGGGAGAAAAAAATTTAAAGAAATAATCACCAAAACTCAAATTTAAAGGAAAACAATTAGTCTACGTATCCGAGAAATTCAAAGACCACAGCTAGGGTAAAGATAAAGAGATCTGCACTTAGACAAATAAAGTCCAACTACTGAATCCAAACATAAAGAGAAAATCTTGACAGCAAGAGAAAAACAAATGATCACATACAGGGGAACAGAAAGACAATTAAAGGCTGACTTGTAAGAAAGAATGGAGGCCACAAGGCAATGGAGCAACATCTAATCTCAGTACTAAAAAAAGGTAAGAATAATTCTAAATCAGAAAAAAAACTTTTCAAGACTAGGGACTCTACTACAAAACTCTTAGAAGTGATCAAGGAATGCAGCAGTGTCTCAGGTTAGAAAATCAACATTCATAAATTGGTAGCCTTTATATATATACCAACAATAGTCAAGATGAAAAAACACTTAAGGACTCTATCCAATTCACAGTAGTGCCAAAGAAGATGAAATATTTGGGAATTTACCTAACAAACGACGTAAGAGATCTCTATAAAGAGAACTATGAAACTCTAAGCAAAGAAATAGCTGAAAATGTTAACAAATGGAAAAACATACCATGCTCATGGCTGGGAAGAATCAACATTGTTAAAATGTCCATACTACCCAAAGCAATATATAATTTCAACGCAATCCCTATTAAAGCTCCACTGTCATACTTTAAAGATCTTGAAAAAACAATACTTTGTTTTATATTGAATCAGAAAAAAACCTTGAAAAGCCAAGACATCACTCAGAAATAAAAACAAAGCAGGAGGAATTACGCTACCAGACCTGAGACTATACTACAAATCAATAGTGATCAAAACAGCATGGTATTGGCACAAAAACAGAGAAGTAGATGTCTGAAACAGAAGAGAACCAAGAGATGAATCCAGCTACTTACCGTTATTTAATCTTTGACAAGCCAATTAAAAACATTCAGTGGGGAAAAGATTCCCTATTTAACAAATGGTGCTGGCTGAACTGGCTGGCAACCTGCAGAAGACTGAAACTGGACCCACACCTTTCACCATTAAGATAGACTCTCACTGGAGAGGCGGAGCAAGATGGTGGCCGAGTAACAGCTTCCTTGCATCTGGGCACCATGAGTCTGGGGAGATAGGACTCCAGGCATCTCTGGCTGGTGGGATCTGCCTATCATCACCCCTGCGAGGATACAGGGAGTCAGCGAGAGACTTCTGGACCCCAAGAGGAGGACTAAAACAGTGGAAAAATGGCAAGTGGTCATGTGTGTTCAATCCGTCTAAACCTGCCCGCAACTGTAAGTTCAGTAGCAGCAAGACTGCAAACCAGAAAGACCTTACCTGTGAACTGTTTTGGTGTCTTTGGACTTGGCACTCAGTTGAACTGCCTTGGGGATAGCCTGAGCCAGAGTACGGAGAACTTTGGCCGTTGTCTAGGGCCCCAGTCTGAGCCGCTGAGCCAGACGGAGCTAATAGTGTTTGGGTCACAGGGAGCCATTGTGAGCAATCTGCCCTGGCAAGCTCCGCCCTCAGGGTCGCAGAGTTAGAATTGGGTGGGAGCTGGTAACCCAGCGACCGAGTAGCCTAAGGGTGGGGTCTGAGCCGCCTTGCAGCCCTAACCCTCAGGGGCAGAGTGAGACCAGTTTTGGCACACTGGGTAAGTGGATAGCCACTTCAGCAGTGATTCCAGTGACAAGCACTTTCCTGGGAAAGCTTCTGCTCAGCAAGTGAACAAGTTCAAAGTGCCTTTTAAGTGGGCTGAAGAGAGATTTAGGGTGTCTACCTGCTGGGGTTTGAGAAATCAGCAGCCTCCAGTCGTATCAGAACTGTGATTAACATCTCATACCCCAGAAGACCACGTGTTGCCCAGACAATATTCAATAACATATACATACTGCTTTGTTTTTGGTTGTGTTCTTTTTTTGGCTTGGTTGTCTTTTTTGTTTATTTTGATGTTGTTGATGTTGTTTTGTTTTTTAAGTTCAACCTTTTCCATACAGATCCTTTTTCTTTCTCAATTTTTCTAGTTATAATTTCCCATTGCTGTCTTTTTCAATAATTAGAACTTCATTTTTACTAGTGTTTCTACTGCTATTATTTGGGTTTCCACCCAATTTTATCCCGTAAAGTTTTCTGTTTGCTTGTTTTGGTTTGATTTATAGCATTTTTCTCTTTCCTCTCTACTGGGTGGAGGTGGGGTACTGTGTCTGATCAGGTTAGCAAAGAGCTGCTGACCTCAAGTGAACCACCCAACTGGGCACCCCCAGAAGGTGGGTTTTTTTTTTTTATGGTTGTGTCAAAGTACCCTACTGTACACCTATATTGCTCTGTCTTCCTTTTTCTGTGCCTCTCTTCTTTTTGTCAATATTCCTTTTACCCACCTCCTCTCCTTTCTCTATTTTTCTTGTTTTTCTTATCACTTGGTCCTCCTTTCTTTCATCCCTTTTTTGCTCTTCAACCTTCTCACCCTTCTGGTCCTGTAACCCTTAGTCCACAGGCACGAGAACTTAAAGAGCAAGAGGAAGTGAAAAAAAAATTAGGGCAAGGAAACAGATAAAAGAAATCACTCATGAGGAAGAATCAGCAGAAAACTCCAGGCAACATGAAGAACCAGTCCAGAACAACCCCGCCAAGGGACCATGACGTAGCTACTGCAGATGATTCCACTATGAAGAAATGTTAGGAATGACAGAAAGGGAATTTAGAATACACATGTTGAAAACAATGAAAGAAATGATGGAAACAGTGAAGGAAACTGCTAATAAAGTGGAAAATAAGCAAAAGGAAATCCAAAAACAGAATCAAATAAGAGATGAACGATAAGAAGAATATAAAAAGGATATAGCAGAGCTGAAGGAACTGAAACAGTCAATTAGGGAACTTAAAGATGCAATGGAAAATATCAGCAACAGGTTAGACCATGCAGAAGAAAGAATTTCAGAGGTAGAAGACAAAGTTCTTGAGATAACTCAGATAGTAAAAGAGGCAGAAAAGAAGAGAGAGAAACCAGAACGTTCACTGTCAGAATTATGGGACTTTATGAAGCGTTCCAACATACGAGTTATAGGAATTCCAGAAGGGGAAGAAGAATGCCCCAGAGGAATGGAAGCCATACTAGAGAATATTATAAAAGAAAATTTCCCAAATATCACCAAAGATTCTGACACACTGCTTTCAGAGGGCTATCGGACCCCAGGTCGCCTCAACTCTAACCGAGCTTCGCCAAGACACATTATGATAAACCTGTCCAAAGTCAAGACAAAAGAAAAGATTCTGCAAGCTGCCAGGAGTAAGCGCCAGTTGACTTACAGGGGCAAATCCATCAGAGTGACCGTAGACTTCTCTAATGAAACTTTCCAAGCAAGAAGACAATGGTCATCTACCTTTAATCTACTTAAACAGAACAATTTCCAGCCCAGAATTCTGTACCCTGCTAAGCTAAGCTTCAAAATTGACGGAGAAATCAAATCATTTCCGGATATACAAACATTGAGGAAATTCATCACAACAAGACCAGCTTTACAGGAAATACTTCAACCTGTTCTGCACACTGACCACCACAATGGATCAGCAGCAAAGTAAGAACTCAGAAATCAAAGGACAGAACCTAACCTCCACACTGATGCAAAAGATAAAACTAAGCAATGGACTCTCACAAAATAAGATGAATAGAATACTACCACACTTATCAATTATCTCAATAAATGTTAATGGCTTGAATTCCCCACTGAAGAGACATAGATTGGTTGACTGGATTAAAAAACACAAGCCATCCATTTGCTGTCTGCAAGAAACACACCTGGCTTCAAAAGACAAATTAAAGCTCCGAGTCAAGGGTTGGAAGACAATTTCTCAGGCAAATGGAATTCAGAAGAAAAGAGGAGTTGCAATCTTATTTTCAGATACATGTGGATTTAAAGCAACTAAAGTCAAAAAAGACAAAGATGGTCACTTTATATTGGTCAAGGGAAAACTACAACAAGACGACATTTCAATTCTAAATATTTATGCACCCAATTTAAATGCTCCCAGATTCTTGAAGCAGACCTTACTCAGTCTGAGCAATATGATATCTGATAATACCATCATAACAGGGGACCTTAACACTCCTCTTACAGAGCTGGACAGATCCTCTAAACAGAAATTAAACAAAGATATAAGAGATTTAAATGAGACCCTAGAACAAATGTGCTTGATAGACACATATAGAACACTCCATCCCAAAGATAAAGAATATACATTGTTCTCATCACCCCATGGAACATTCTCCAAAATTGATCATATCCTGGGACACAAAACAAATATCAACAGAATAAGAAGAATTGAAATTTTACCTTGTATCTTCTCAGACCATAAGGCACTAAAGGTGGAACTCAACTCTAACAAAAATGCTCGACCACACCCAAAGGCATGGAAACTAAACAATCTTCTGTTGAATAACAGATGGGTGCAGGAAGAAATAAAACAGGAAATCATTAACTTCCTTGAGCATAACAACAATGAAGACACAAGCTACCAAAACCTGTGGGATACTGCAAAAGCAGTTTTGAGAGGAAAATTCATCACTTCAGATGCCTACATTCGAAAAACAGAAAGAGAGCGCATCAACAATCTCACAAGAGATCTTATGGAATTGGAAAAAGAAGAACAATGTAAGCCTAAACTCAGTAGAAGGAAAGAAATATCCAAAATCAAATCAGAGATCAATGAAATTGAAAACAAAAGAATCATTCAGAAAATTAATGAAACTAGGAGTTGGTTTTTTGAAAAAATAAATAAAATAGATAAAGCATTGGCCAGATTAACGAGGAACAGAAAAGTAAAATCTCTGGTAACCTCAATCTGATGATAAAGGGGAAATAACAACTGATCCCACAGAGATACAAGAGATCATCTCTGAATACTACCAGAAACTCTATGCCCAGAAATTTGACAATGTGAAGGTAATGGATCAATATTTGGAATCACACCCTCCCCCTAGACTCAGCCAGGAAGAAATAGAGCTCCTGAACAGACCAATTTGAAGCACTGAGATCAAAGAAACAATAAAAAATCTTCCAACCAAAAAAATGCCCTGGTCCAGATGGCTTCACTCCAGAATTCTATCAAATCTTCAAGGAAGAGCTTATTCCTGTACTGCAGAAATTATTCCAAAAAATTGAGGAAGAAAGAATCTTCCCCAACACATTCTAAGAAGCAAACATCACCCTGATACCAAAACCAGGAAAACACCCAAACAAAAAGGAGAATTTCAGACCAATCTCACTCATGAATACAGATGCAAAAATTCTCAACAAAATCCTAGCCAATAGATTACAGCTTATCATCAAAAAAGTCATTCATCATGATCAAGTAGGCTTCATCCCAGGGATGCAAGGCTGGTTTAACATACGCAAGTCCATAAACGTTATCCACCATATTAACAGAGGCAAAAATAAAGACCACATGATCCTCTCAATAGATGCAGAAAAAAGCATTTGATAAAATCCAGCATCCTTTTCTAATTAGAACACTGAAGAGTATAGGCATAGGTGGCACAATTCTAAAACTGATTGAAGCTATCTATGACAAAGCCACAACCAATATTTTACTGAATGGAGTAAAACTGAAAGCTTTTCCTCTTAGAACTTGAACGAGACAAGGTTGTCCTCTGTCACCTTTACTATTCAACGTAGTGCTGGAAGTTCTAGCCAATACAATTAGGCAAGATAAGGAAATAGAGGGAATCCAAATGGGAGCAGAGGAGGTCAAACTCTCTCTCTTTGCTGACGACATGATCTTATACTTAGAGAACCCCAAAGACTCAACCACAAGACTCCTAGAAGTCATCAAAAAATACAGTAATGTTTCAGGATATAAAATCAATGTCCACAAGTCAGTAGCCTTTGTATACACCAATAACAGTCAAGATGAGAAGCTAATTAAGGACACAACTCCCTTCACCATAGTTCAAAGAAAATGAAATATCTAGGAATATACCTAACGAAGGAGGTGAAGGACCTCTATAAAGAAAACTATGAAATCCTCAGAAAGGAAATAGCAGAGGTATTAACAAATGGAAGAACATACCATGCTCATGGACGGGAAGAATCAACATTGTTAAAATGTCTATACTTCCCAAAGCAATCAACCTATTCAATGCCATTCCTATCAAAATGCCAACATCGTACTTTCAAGATTTGGAAAAAATGATTCTGCGTTTCGTATGGAACCGGAAGAAACCCCATATAGCTAAAGCAGTTCTTAGTAACAAAACTAAAGCTGGGGGCATCAGCATACCAGATTTTAGTCTGCACTACAAAGCCATAGTGCTCAAGACAGCATGGTATTGGCACAAAAACAGAGACATAGACACTTGGAATCGAATTGAAAACCAAGAAATGAAACTAACATCTTACAACCACCAAATCTTCGATAAACCAAACAAGAACATACCTTGGGGGAATGACTCCCTATTCAATAAATGGTATTGGGAGAACTGGATGTCTACATGTAAAAGACTGAAACTGGACCCACACCTTTCCCCACTCACAAAAATTGACTCAAGATGGATAAAGGACTTAAATTTAAGGCATGAAACAATAAAAATCCTCAAAGAAAGCATAGGAAAAACACTGGAAGATATTGGCCTGGGGGAAGACTTCATGAAGAAGACTGCCATGGCAATTGCAACAACAACAAAAATAAACATATGTGACTTCTTTAAACTGAAAAGCTTCTGTACAGCTCAGGAGACAATAACCAAAGCAAAGAGACAACCCACACAATGGGAAAGGATATTTGCATATTTTCAATCAGACAAAAGCTTGATAACCAGGATCTATAGAGAACTCAAATTAATCCACATGAAAAAAGCCAACAATCCCATACATCAATGGGCAAGAGACATGAATAGAACTTTCTCTAAAGACGACAGACGAATGGCTAACAAACACATGAAAAAATGTTCATCATCTCTATATATTAGAGAAATGCAAATCAAAACAACCCTGAGATATCATCTAACCCCAGTGAGAATGGCCCACATCACAAAATCTCAAAACTGCAGATGCTGGCGTGGATGTGGAGAGAAGGGAACACTTTTACACTGCTGGTGGGACTGCAAACTAGTACAACCTTTCTGGAAGGAAGTATGGAGAAACCTCAAAGCACTCAAGCTAGACCTCCCATTTGATCCTGCAATCCCATTACTGGGCATCTACCCAGAAGGAAAAAAATCCTTTTATCATAAGGACACTTGTACTAGACTGTTTATTGCAGCTCAATTTGCAATCGCCAAAATGTGGAAACAGCCTAAATGCCCACCAACCCAGGAATGGATTAACAAGCCGTGGTATATGTATACCATCGAATACTATTCAGCCATTAAAAAAAATGGAGACTTTACATCCTTCGTATTAACCTGGATGGAAGTGGAAGACATTGTTCTTAGGAAAGCATCACAAGAATGGAGAAGCATGAATCCTATGTACTCAATTTTGATATGAGGACAATTAATGACAATTAAGGTTATGGGGGGGAAGCAGAAAGAGGGACAGAGGGTGGGGGGTGGGGCCTTGGTGTGTGTCACACTTTATGGGGGCAAGACATGATTGCAAGAGGGACTTTACCTAACAACTGCAGTCAGTGTAACCTGGCTTGTTGTACCCTCAATGAATTCCCAACAATAAAAAAAAAAAAAGATAGACTCTCACTGGATTAAAGATTTAAACTTAAGACATGAAACTATAAAAATACTAGAGGAGAGTGCAGGGAAAACCCTTGAAGAAATCGGTCTGGGTCCTTGCCTTATGAGGAGGACCCCCCGGGCAATTGTAGCAGCTTCAAAAATACACTACTGGGACTTGATCAAACTAAAAAGCTTCTGCACAGCCAAGAACACAGTAAGTAAAGCAAGCAAACACCCTCCGAAAGGGAGAAGATATTTGCAGGTTGTGTCTCCGACAAAGGTTTGATAACCAGAATCCACCGAGAACGCACTAGCAAGAAAAGAACAAGGGATCCCATCGCAGGCTGGGCAAGGGATTTGAAGAGAAACTTCTCTGAAGAAGACAGGCGCACGGCCTTCAGACATATGAAAAAATGCTCATCATCTTTAATCGTCAGAGAAATGCAAATCAAAACTACTTTGAGATATCATCTAACTCCAGTGAGACTAGCCTATATCACAAAATCCCAAGACCAGAGATGTTGGCATGGATGTGGAGAAAAGTGAACACTTTTGCACTGCTGGTGGGAATGCAAATTAATACATTCCTTTTGGAAAGAGATATGGAGAACACTTAGAGATCTAGAAATAGATCTGCCATTCAATCCTGTAATCCCTCTACTGGGCATATACCCAGAAGACCAAAAATCACATCATAACAAAGATATTTGTACCAGAATGTTTATTGCAGCCCTATTCATAATTGCTAAGTCATGGAAAAAGCCCAAGTGCCCATCGATCCAGGAATGGATTAATAAACTGTGGTATATGTACACCATGGAATATTATGCAGCCTTAAAGAAAGATGGAGACTTTACCTCTTTCATGTTTACATGGATGGAGCTGGAACATATTCCTTCTTAGTAAAGTATCTCAAGAAGGGAAGAAAAAGTATCCAATGTACTCAGCCCTACTATGAAACTAATTTATGGCTTTCACATGAAAACTATAACCCAGTTATATCCTAAGAATAGGGGGAAGGAGGGAAGGAGGGGTGGCAGGGTGGAGGTGGGTAGAGGGAAGGGGATTGGTGGGATTACACCAGCAGTGCATCTTACAAGGGTATATGTGAAACTTGGAAAACGGTCTGTGAAGCTAGTGAATGATGCCCCATGATTATATCAATGTACCCAGCCATGATTTAATAAAAAAATAAATAAATAAAAAATAAAAAAACCCCCCAAAAAATGCAAAGCAAAATCATGACATTACCAAATTAAAGACTGAGAAAAGTTATTGCTAGCAGATTCAACTTATAGAATATACTCCAAAGAAACTTTTTCAAGCTTAAAGGAAATGATATTAGACACAAACAATGCAGAGCCTAAACACAAAGGAACACAGAACATCAGAAAAGACACGTAAGTACGTATAAAAGACTAAAGGACTATATAGATCTGTCTTTTCTACAATTCTTGAGAAGACATATGATTGCATAAAGCAGCAATTACAATACTGTAACACTGAGCTTTAACACGTGTGTGTCAATAACAGAACACAGGAGAGGAGAACATGGGGCTGTACCACTGTAAAGTATTTTTATCAAAAATACGCTAGTTTTCATAGAACTTTAAATGTAGTAATTAAGATTTATTTTGTGGTCCCTTGGGTACTCAGAAAACAACTAAAAAATACAGAATACAATAACTATACAAAAATACATTATGATAACTATTTAACAAAGAAGGGAGTAGAGTGGGAGCAAATGAGGAAAAATGACATGAGGTATGTAGAAAATAAATGACAGAGGGAAGAAATATATCCAGGCATATCAATAATTACTTCAAATAAAAATGGAATGAACACTGAAATGGGAAGACAGGAATTGTCAGACTGAATAACAAAACAGTGTCCAACTACATGCTGCCCAGGAGAGATATAGTTTACATTTAAAAGCACAAATAGTTTGAAAGTAAAGAGAATGGAAAAGTTAACATACAGTAACCAAAAGCAAATTTGGTATGTTAATATCAGAAAGAGTAGGCTTTAAATAATATTACTAGAGGAAAAAATGCCAGAATAAGTGTATACATGTTCAGAACTATAAAATACACAGAGGCAAAATTGACAGAATTAAAACAGATACTCTAACCATAGTTGGTTACTCTCATAGCCTATTCTCAATAACCAAGAAAACAACTAAACAGAGGCTCAACAAGGAGTATAGAAAACTTGAACACCAGTATTCAGCAATTTGACCTGATATTTATAGATATTTATGGAACAATTTGACCTGACATTTATAGAACAATCTGTCCAAAGATAACAGAACACAAATTCTTTTGTAGGGCACAAGGAACATTTCCCATGATAGGTCATGGGGTAGACCACAAACAAGTCTTATAAATTTAATAGCTCTGAAATAGTTACAGGTATGATCTCCAACTACAAAAGAATTAAATTGGAATTCAACAGTGTGAATTTTGAGAAATTTGAAAATATGTGGAATTAAACAGTAGACTCCTAATATACTAATACACTTCTAAATACCTGATGTTATTATCCATGCATCAAAGGCAAATGCACAGAGGAAAGAAAACAAAATGTTTTGAAATAAATGAAGGAAAGCACACGCCAAAAGCTCCGAAATGCAGCTGAAGTAGTGATTAGAATGAAATCTATATCTTTAAATACCTATAGTAGAGAAGTTCTGCAACAATATAAGTGCAACTATACAAGATTCCACCTAAAAAAATTAAAAAAATGCAAAACAAACTAAACCCAAAGAAAACTGAAGGAAGCAACTAATAAATATTAGAATGTAAAATAATAGAAGACAGACAAAGAAAACACACACACACACAAACACACACACACAGAAAAATGAGTAAAGCCAAAAGCTGGTTCTTTGAAAGAATGATAAAATTGTGAACTTTCAGCTAAGTTGACCAAGAAAAAAGGAAGGAAGACAAATCATCAAAATCAAGAATGAAGCCGTAACTCTTTATGCTACAGTAGTTAAAAAATTATGGTGTACTAAGAATAATAACTTTATTTCTAACAAATTAAACAACACATACTACTGAAATGAAATCAAAAGAAAAAAACTGAACGTATTTATAACAAGCAAACAGACTGATTAGTTATTAAAACTCTTTTCACGAAGAAAATCTCAGGCCCAGTGTATGTAACTGGTAAATTACACAAATAGTAAGAAAAAAAGAAAATCCTTGACAAACCTTTCAAAACTGGAGAAGGGAAAGCTTCTCCTTCTTTAAGTCTTTCTTATTCTATATCCAAAGCTAGACAAAGACATTAAAAGAAAAAACACAAAGCAAAAACTACAGACCAATGTATCCTTCGTGAATGTAAAAATCCTTAACAAAATATGCGTATTAGTAAACTGAGTCCAGTTGCATATCCCCTATGATCAAGTGGGACTTATTAAGGGAGTACAAAGTTATTTTCACATCTGAAAATCAATTAATAGGGTACGCCATATTAATAGAATAAAGAATATAGCCACATGGTCATTCAATAGACACAGAACAAGCATTTGACAAAAATCAAATACTTATTCAGGATAAAAAACTAACCAATAAGGACTAGAAAAGAACTACTTCAACTTGTTAAAGAACTTCTACAAAACTATCATACAGCTATCACCAGGCTTCAAGGCATAAGTCAATGTTTTCCATCTATGCCTGCCCACACTTCTTTGATGTTTCTAGTCAATATTTTACCAGAGGTTCTGATCAGTACATTAAAGAAAAATATACATTTCTTTTTTTTTTTCATATCATCAGTCTATCTAAAAACTTAGTATATTCTAGCAGGCATTCATTAATTGCATTAATGAAACACCTCAATACATTTTAGGGAAAATAGATGAAATTGAAAGATAATAGCAGACTTCTGCTTGCAGTGATAGCACGAAAGAAACCGGCACAAAAACTGTATTAAAACCGCTAAAATTTTCCATCAAATATTTCAAAATCTGTCTTAAAAGGTGGGATAAAACTATGCAATGAACAGAGGCCAAAGGCACACAGTGAAAGCAGAAATCCTGAAGGAAAGGGAGCTTGGAAACCAGCTTTTGGTTCTATTCTATTAAACTCTGGGGATCTGTAAGTGTCATTTTGTCATGTGTGGGTACATGGCATATAGGAGGCAAAACAGGAGGAGGCCCTAACAAAAGTGGTAACGGGATGAAAATGGGTTTTCTAACAGGAAAATCATGCAAAAGTCTGACCTTCAGGAGGTATGTTATGTCTTCATGATGGGGTGAACTAGGTATAAATCCTTGCCAGCTGGGAAGCTGGGCAGACAGCATCAAGACGGCTGGCTGGAGGGGTCCAGCGTTCACATCCTTCACAAAAAGGACCACGATGATGAGCAAATAACTGCATGTCAAAGAGAGTGTCTGGGAGAGAACAATGAAATGTGGGTATATGCCCAGTAGCGGGATTACAGGATTGAATGGCAACTTTATTTTTAGATCTCTAAGTGTTCTCCATATCTCTTTCCAAAAGGAATGTATTAATTTGCATTGCCACCAGCAGTGCAGAAGTGTTCACTTTTCTCCACATCCGCGCCAACATCTCTGGTCTTGGGATTTTCTGATATAGGCTAGTCTCACTGGAGTTAGATGGTATCTCAAAGTAGTTTTGATTTGCATTTCTCTGATGATTAAAGATGATGAGCATTTTTTCATATGTCTGAAGGTCGCGCGCCTGTCTTCTTCAGAGA
Organism: Nycticebus coucang; assembly: GCF_027406575.1. NCBI lineage: Eukaryota > Metazoa > Chordata > Mammalia > Primates > Lorisidae > Nycticebus > Nycticebus coucang. The sequence goes on from NC_069802.1 coordinate 15,978,111, forward strand.
ACTTTCTCTTCAAATCCCTTGCCCAGCCTGCGATGGGATCCCTTGTTTTTTTCTTGCTGATGCGTTTGAGTTCTCTGTGGATTCTGGTTATTAAACCTTTGTCGGAGACATAACCTGCAAATATCTTCTCCCATTCTGAGGGCTGTTTGCTTGCTTTACTTACTGTGTTCGTGGCTGTGCAGAAGATTTTTAGTTTGATCAGGTCCCAGTAGTGTATTTTTGAAGCTGCTTCAATTGCCCGGGGGCAATTCTCATAAAATACTTGCCCAGCCCGATTTCTTAAAGGGTTTTCTCTGCACTCTCCTCTAGTATTTTTATAGTTTCATGTCTTAAGTTTAAATCTTTGATCCAGTGAGAGTCTATCTTAGTTAATGGTGAGAGGTATGGGTCCACTTTCAGTCTTCTACAGGTTGCCAGCCAGTTCACCCAGCACCATTTGTTAAATAGGGAATCTTTTCCCCAGTGAATGTTTTTAATTGGCTTGTCAAAGATCAAATAACGGTAAGTAGCTGGATTCATCTCTTGATTCTCTATTCTGTTCCAGACATCTACTTCTCCGTTTTTGTGCCAATACCATGCTGATTTGATCACTACCAATTTATAGTGTAGTCTGAGGTCTGGTAGCGTGATTCCTCCTGCTTTGTTTTTATTTCTGAGTAATGTCCTGGCTATTCGAGGTTTTTTCTGATTCCATATAAAACGAAGTATTGTTTTTTCAAGATCTTTAAAATATGACAGTGGAGCTTTAATAGGGATTGTGTTGAAATTATATATTGCTTTGGGTAGTATGGACATTTTAACAATGTTGATTCCTCCCAGCCATGAGCATGGTATGTTTTTCCATTTGTTAATATTTTCAGCTATTTCTTTTCTTAGAGTTTCATAGTTCTCTTTATAGAGATCTTTCACGTCCTTTGTTAGATAAATTCCCAAATATTTCATCTTCTTTGGCACTACTCTGAATGGGATAGAGTCCTTAACTGTTTTTTCAACTTGACTGTTGTTGGTATATATAAAGGCCACCGATTTATGAATGTTGATTTTGTAACCTGAGATGCTGCTGTATTCCTTGATCACTTCTAAAAGTTTTGTAGTAGAGTCCCTAGTGTTTTCCAGATATACTATCATATCATCCGCAAAGAGCGAAAGTTTGATCTCTTCTGACCCTATATGGATACCCTTGATCGCCTTTTCTTCCCTAATTGCAGTGGCTAAAACTTCCATTACAATGTTAAAAAGCAATGGAGACAACAGGCAGCCTTGTCTGGTTCCTGATCTGAGTGGAAATGATTCCAATTAAACTCCATTCAATATGATATTGGCTGTGGGTTTGCTGTAGATGGCCTCTATCAGTTTAAGAAATGTCCCTTCTTTTTTTTTTTTTTTTTTTTTATTGTTGGGGATTCATTGAGGGTACAATAAGCCAGTTACACTGATTGCAATTGTTAGGTAAAGTCCCTCTTGCAATCATGTCTTGCCCCCATAAAATGTGACACACACTAAGGCCCCACCCACCTCCCTCCATCCCTCTTTCTGCTCCCCCCCCCATAACCTTAATTGTCATTAATTGTCCTCATGTCAAGATTGAGTACATAGGATTCATGCTTCTCCATTCTTGTGATGCTTTACTAAGAATAATGTCTTCCACTTCCATCCAGGTTAATACGAAGGATGTAAAGTCTCCATTTTTTTTAATGGCTGAATAGTATTCCATGGTATACATATACCACAGCTTGTTAATCCATTCCTGGGTTGGTGGGCATTTAGGCTGTTTCCACATTTTGGCAATGGTAAATTGAGCTGCAATAAACAGTCTAGTACAAGTGTCCTTATGATAAAAGGATTTTTTTCCTTCTGGGTAGATGCCCAGTAATGGGATTGCAGGATCGAATGGGAGGTCTAGCTTGAGTGCTTTGAGGTTTCTCCATACTTCCTTCCAGAAAGGTTGTACTAGTTTGCAGTCCCACCAGCAGTGTAAAAGTGTTCCCTTCTCTCCACATCCACGCCAGCATCTGCAGTTTTGAGATTTTGTGATGTGGGCCATTCTCACTGGGGTTAGATGATATCTCAGGGTTGTTTTGATTTGCATTTCTCTAATATATAGAGATGATGAACATTTTTTCATGTGTTTGTTAGCCATTCGTCTGTCGTCTTTAGAGAAAGTTCTATTCATGTCTCTTGCCCATTGATATAAGGGATTGTTGGCTTTTTTCATGTGGATTAATTTGAGTTCTCTATAGATCCTGGTTATCAAGCTTTTGTCTGATTGAAAATATGCAAATATCCTTTCCCATTGTGTAGGTTGTCTCTTTGCTTTGGTTATTGTCTCCTTAGCTGTACAGAAGCTTTTCAGTTTAATGAAGTCCCATTTGTTTATTTTTGTTGTTGTTGCCATTGTCATGGCAGTCTTCTTCATGAAGTCTTCCCCCAGGCCAATATCTTCCAGTGTTTTTCCTATGCTTTCTTTGAGGATTTTTATTGTTTCATGCCTTAAATTTAAGTCCTTTATCCATCTTGAATCAATTTTTGTGAGTGGGGAAAGGTGTGGGTCCAGTTTCAGTCTTTTACATGTAGACATCCAGTTCTCCCAACACCATTTATTGAATAGGGAGTCTTTCCCCCAAGGTAAGTTCTTGTTTGGTTTATCAAAGATTAGGTGGTTGTAAGATGTTAGTTTCATTTCTTGGTGTTCAATTCGATTCCAAGTGTCTATGTCTCTGTTTTTGTGCCAGTACCATGCTGTCTTGAGCACTATGGCTTTGTAGTACAGACTAAAATCTGGTATGCTGATGCCTCCAGCTTTATTTTTGTTACTAAGAACTGCCTTAGCTATACGGGGTTTTTTCCGGTTCCATACAAAACGCAGAATCATTTTTTCCAAATCTTGAAAGTACGATGTAGGTACTTTGATAGGAATGGCATTGAATAGGTAGATTGCTTTGGGAAGTATAGACATTTTAACAATGTTGATTCTTCCCATCCATGAGCATGGTATGTTCTTCCATTTGTTAATATCCTCTGCTATTTCCTTTCTGAGGATTTCATAGTTTTCTTTATAGAGGTCCTTCACCTCCTTCGTTAGGTATATTCCTAGGTATTTCATTTTCTTTGAAACTATGGTGAAGGGAGTTGTGTCCTTAATTAGCTTCTCATCTTGACTGTTATTGGTGTATACAAAGGCTACTGACTTGTGGACATTGATTTTATATCCTGAAACATTACTGTATTTTCTGATGACTTCTAGGAGTCTTGTGGTTGAGTCTTTGGGGTTCTCTAAGTATAAGATCATGTCGTCAGCAAAGAGGGAGAGTTTGACCTCCTCTGCTCCCATTTGGATTCCCTTTATTTCCTTGTCTTGCCTAATTGTATTGGCTAGAACTTCCAGCACTATGTTGAATAGTAAAGGTGACAGAGGACAACCTTGTCTGGTTCCAGTTCTAAGAGGAAAAGCTTTCAGTTTTACTCCATTCAGTAAAATATTGGCTGTGGGTTTGTCATAGATAGCTTCAATCAGTTTTAGAAATGTGCCAGCTATGCCTATACTCTTCAGTGTTCTAATTAGAAAAGGATGCTGGATTTTATCAAATGCTTTTTCTGCATCTATTGAGAGGATCATGTGATCTTTATTTTTGCCTCTGTTAATATGGTGGATAACGTTTATGGACTTGCGTATGTTAAACCAGCCTTGCATCCCTGGGATGAAGCCTACTTGATCATGATGAATGACTTTTTTGATGATAAGCTGTAATCTATTGGCTAGGATTTTGTTGAGAATTTTTCCATCTATATTCATGAGTGAGATTGGTCTGAAATTCTCCTTTTTGCTTGGGTCTTTTCCTGGTTTTGGTATCAGGGTGATGTTTGCTTCATAGAATGTGTTGGGGAAGATTCCTTCTTCCTCAATTTTTTGGAATAATTTCTGCAGTACAGGAATAAGCTCTTCCTTGAAGGTTTGATAGAATTCTGGAGTGAAGCCATCTGGACCAGGGCATTTTTTAGTTGGAAGCTTTTTTATTGTTTCTTTGATCTCAGTGCTTGAAATTGGTCTGTTCAGGAGGTCTATTTCTTCCTGGCTAAGTCTAGGGAGAGGGTGTGATTCCAAATATTGATCCATTTCCTTCACATTGTCAAATTTCTGGGCATAGAGTTTCTGGTAGTATTCAGAGATGATCTCTTGTATCTCTGTGGGATCAGTTGTTATTTCCCCTTTATCGTTTCTGATTGAGGTTATTAGAGATTTTACTTTTCTATTTCTAGTTAGTCTGGCCAATGGTTTATCTATTTTATTTATTTTTTCAAAAAACCAACTCCTTGTTTCATTAATTTTCTGAATGATTCTTTTGTTTTCAATTTCATTGATCTCTGATTTGATTTTGGATATTTCTTTTCTTCTACTGGGTTTAGGCTTAGATTGTTCTTCTTTTTCCAATTCCATAAGATCTCTTGTGAGATTGTTGATGTGCTCTCTTTCTGTTTTTCGAATGTAGGCATCTAAAGCGATGAATTTTCCTCTCAAAACTGCTTTTGCAGTATCCCACAGGTTTTGGTAGCTTGTGTCTTCATTGTTGTTATGCTCAAGGAAGTTAATGATTTCCTGTTTTATTTCTTCCTTCACCCATCTGTTATTCAACAGAAGATTGTTTAATTTCCATGCCTTTGGGTGGGGTTGAGCATTTTTGTTAGAGTTGAGTTCCATCTTTAGTGCCTTATGGTCTGAAAAGATACAAGGTAAAATTTCAATTCTTTTGATTCTGTTATTTGTTTTGTGTCCCAGGATATGATCAATTTTGGAGAATGTTCCATGGGGTGATGAGAAGAATGTATATTCTTTATCTTTGGGGTGGAGTGTTCTATATACGTCTATCAAGCATAGTTGGTCTAGGGTCTCATTTAAATCTCTTACATCTTTGTTTAATTTCTGTTTAGAGGATCTGTCCAGCTCTGTAAGAGGTGTGTTAAAGTCCCCTGTTATGATGGTATTATCAGATATCATATTGTTCAGACTGAGTAAGGTCTGCTTCAAGAATCTGGGAGCATTTAAATTGGGTGCATAAATATTTAGAATTGAAATGTCTTCTTGTTGTAGTTTTCCCTTGACCAATATAAAGTGACCATCTTTGTCTTTTTTGACTTTAGTTGCTTTAAATCCACATGTATCTGAAAATAAGATTGCAACTCCTCTTTTCTTCTGAATTCCATTTGCCTGAAAAATTGTCTTCCAACCCTTGACTCGGAGCTTTAATTTGTCTTTTGAAGCCAGGTGTGTTTCTTGCAGACAGCAAATGGATGGCTTGTGTTTTTTAATCCAGTCAGCCAATCTATGTCTCTTCAGTGGGGAATTCAAGCCATTAACATTTATTGAGATAATGGATAAGTGTGGTAGTATTCTATTCGTCTTATTTGGTGAGCGTCCATTGCTTAGTTTTATCTTTTGCATCAGTGTGGAGGTTAGGTTCTGTCCTTTGATTTCTGAGTTCTTACTTTGCTGCTGATCCATTGTGGTGGTCAGTGTGCAGAACAGGTTGAAGTATTTCCTGTAGAGCTGGTCTTGTTGTGGCGAATTTCCTCAATGTTTGTATATCCGTAAATGATTTGATTTCTCCGTCAATTTTGAAGCTTAGCTTAGCAGGGTACAGAATTCTGGGCTGAAAATTCTTCTGTTTAAGTAGATTAAAGGTAGATGACCATTGTCTTCTTGCTTGGAAAGTTTCATTAGAGAAGTCTGTGGTAACTCTGATGGATTTGCCCCTGTAGGTCAACTGGCGCTTACTCCTGGCAGCTTGCAGAATCTTTTCTTTTGTCTTGACTTTGGACAGGTTCATCACAATGTGTCTTGGAGAAGCTCGGTTAGAGTTGAGGCGACCCGGGGTCCGATATCCCTCTGAAAGCAGTGTGTCAGAATCTTTGGTGATGTTTGGGAAATTTTTTTTTATAATATTCTCTAGTATGGCTTCCATTCCTCTGGGGCATTCTTCTTCCCCTTCTGGAATTCCTATAACTCGTATGTTGGAACGCTTCATAAAGTCCCATAATTCTGACAGTGAACGTTCTGCTTTCTCTCTCTTCTTTTCTGCCTCTTTTACTGTCTGAGTTATCTCAAGAACTTTGTCTTCTACCTCTGAAATTCTTTCTTCTGCATGGTCTAACCTGTTGCTGATACTTTCCATTGCATCTTTAAGTTCCCTAATTGACTGTTTCAGTTCCTTCAGGTCTGCTATATCCTTTTTATATTCTTCATATCGTTCATCTCTTATTTGATTCTGTTTTTGGATTTCCTTTTGGTTATTTTCCACTTTATTAGCAATTTCCTTCATTGTTTCCATCATTTCTTTCATTGTTTTCAACATGTGTATTCTAAATTCCCTTTCTGTCATTCCTAACATTTCTGTATAGGTGGAATCCTCTGCAGTAGCTACCTCATGGTCCCTTGGTGGGGTTGTTCTAGACTGGTTCTTCATGTTGCCTGGAGTTTTCTGCTGATTCTTCCTCATGAGTGATTTCTTTTATCTGTTTGCTTGCCCTAATTTTCCTTTCACTTCCTCTTGCTCTTTAAGTTCTTGTGCCTGTGGACCAAAGGTTACAGGACCAGAAGGGTGAGAAGGTTGAAGAGCAAAAAAAAAGGGGATGAAAGAAAGGAGGACCGAGTGATAAGAAAAAAAGAAAGATAGAGAAAGGAGAGGGGGTGGGTATAAGGAATATTGACAAAAAGAAGAGAGGCACAGAAAGAGGGAGACAGGGCAATATAGGTGTACAGTAGGGTACTTTGACACAACCTTAAAAAACCCCACCTTCTGGGGGTGCCCAGTTGCGTGGTTCCCTTGAGGTCAGCAGCTCTTTGCTAACCTGATCAGACACAGTACCCCACCTCCACCAAGTAGAGAGGAAAGACAAAAATGCTATAAATCAAACCAAAAGAAGCAAACAGAAAACTTTACAGGGATAAAATTGGGTGAAAAACCAAATTATATCGGTAGAAACACTAGCAAAAATGAAGTTGAAGTTATTAAAAAAAGCAGCAATGGGAAATTATAATTAAACTAGGAAAATTGAGAAAGAAAAAGGGATCTGTGTGGAAAAGATTGAAATTAAAAAAACAAAAGAATATCAGCAACGTTAAAATAAACAAACAAAAAAAACAACCAAGCAAAAAAAGAAAGAAAAAAATACACAACCAAAAACAAAGCAGTTTGTATATGTTATTGAATATTGTCTGGGCAACACGTGGTCTTCTGGGGTATGAGATGTTAGTCACAGTTCAGATACGACTGGAGGCTGCTGATTACTCAAACTCCAGCAGGTAGACACCCTGAATCTCTCTTCAGCCTACTTAAAAGGCACTTCGAACTTGTAAACTTGTTGAGCAGAAGCTTTCCCAGCTTTCTTGCTGGAATCGCTGCTGAAGTGGCTATCCACTTACTCAGTGTGCCAAAACCGGTCTCACTCTGCCCCTGAGGGTTAGGGCTGCAAGGCGGCTCAGACCCCACCCTTAGGCTACTTGGTTGCTGGGTTACCAGCTCCCACCCGTTTCTAGCTCTGTGACCCTGAGGGCGGAGCTTGCCGGGGCAGATCGCTGACAATGGATCCGTGTGACCCACCGCCAAACACTATTAGCTCCGTCTGGCTCAGCGGCTCAGACTGGGGCCCTAGACAACGGCCAAAGTTCTCGCACTCCCGCTCAGGCCTTCCCCAAGGCAGTTCAACTCAGTGCCAAGTCCAAGGACATCAAAACAGTTCACAGGTAAGGCCTTTCTGGTTTGCAGTCTCGCTGCTACTGAACTTACAGTTGTGGGCGGGTTTAGACGGATTGAACACACGCGACCACTTGCCGGTTTTCCACGGATTTAGTCCTCCTCTTGGGGTCCAGAAGTCTCTCGCTGACTCCCTGTATCCTCATAGGAGTGATGATAGGCAGTTCCCACCAGCCAGAGATGCCTGGAGTCCTAACTCCCCAGACTCACGGTGCCCAGATGCAAGGAAGCTGTTACTCGGCTGCCATCTTGCTCCGCCTCCTAAGAAATGTCCCTTCTATACCAATTTTCTTAAGTGTTCTGATCATGAAGGGATGCTGGATATTATCAAAAGCTTTTTCTGCATCGATTGAGAGAATCATATGGTCTTTGTTTTTCAATTTGTTTATGTGCTGGATTACATTTATAGATTTACCTGTATTGAACCAGCCTTGAGATCCTGGGATAAAACCGACTTGGTCATGATGTATAATTTGTTTGATGTGTTGCTGGATTCTGTTCGTTAGGATCTTGTTGAATATTTTTGCATCTATATTCATTAGTGATATCGGTCTATAATTTTCTTTTCTTGTTGGATCTTTTCCTGGTTTGGGTATCAGGGTGATGTTTGCTTCATAGAACGTGTTGGGTAGGCTTCCTTCTTTTTCTACATTTTGGAACAGGTTGAGTAATATAGGTACTAATTCCTCTTTAAAGGTTTGGTAGAATTCTGATGTGAAACCATCTGGTCCTGGGCTTTTCTTTTTAGGGAGGTTTTGTATGGTTGATGCTATTTCCAAACTTGATATGGACCTGTTCCACATTTCCACTTGATTCTGGCTAAGTCTTGGAAGGTGACATGCTTCCAAGTATCGGTGAATTTCCTTCAGATTTTCATATTTCTGAGAATAAAGTTTCTTGTAATATTCATTAAGGATTTTTTTGATTTCTGAGGAGTCTGTTGTTATTTTGTCTATGTTGTTTCTGATTGATGAGATTAGAGATTTTACTCTTTTTTTCCTGATTAGGTTAGCCAAAGCTTTATCTATTTTATTGACCTTTTTGAAAAACCAGCTTTTTGATTTATTGATCTGTTGTATTATTCTTTTGTTTTCAATTTCATTTAATTCTGCTCTAATTTTGGTTATTTCTTTTCTTCTACTGGGTTTAGGGTTGGAATGTTCTTCCTTTTACTTTACTATTTCAAGAATGTGTTTCAACCCCTAAGGGATGAGTCATCTTAGTCATAAACATACCATATTAAGAACACTGATCCTCTTTTATACAAAAACAACAAAACAATTTTAGTAAAGCTATCCTTTCACTCTAATGCATTTATGAATAATATATTAATATTATTATTGTTACTATTGTGAACTTGTAAATACTACTCAAGGCTAGAGGTTGTAAAGGTTTCCTTTTAATCCATTAAAATATATTTTCACTTTACTTTCCCCCAAGTATCAATATTGAATGTTATAAAAATACTTTTAGCATTTGCTTTCAAATAAAATATTCAACACTTGATGCTTTCATAGAACATTTTCCCTTAAAACTCCATTATGCTAAAAGTAAATATCTGTATGGAGCCCACTAGACTCATGTAATTAAAATTAAATTTATAAAAAGGTAATGGAGATTATGTCAGCAATGGCATGCAATTCAATGTAGCAGCTGAATCATTGTGGATTTTTTTCTATATAATCTCATCTAGGATGAACAAAATGTTGCACTTACAGTATTCTTTTTTAAGTCTCACAGCCATCCTTAGATTGGACTATTATTTTTGTTACAGCTAATCATTTTATTATAAAATATTAAATAACGCGAGAAAATCAAAGAGATACTGAGGTAAGAAAGAACTTGGCCACATTTGTTTTTTAAGGGTTGAACTAATTACTCAGGGATGGCGTGTTAGTGAGTGTGGCTTTTGATGCATGTCCTGGGCTAATTACAGGCCTCCAAAGGTACAGCCTAAATTCAGGCCTTTGGTCAAAGGATCAAATTGCCTACAGTTTTTTTTAGGTTTGCTCTCCGGGGTTTGAGGCTAGACAGAGCTGCATATTTTAAGAAGCCCCATTAAACCAATACATCGTGATATTCTGTCATTCTAATGCCTCTTAATTCTACCTCTTAGAATTGCCTTTTTCTGAAAGAGGAACACAGTCTATTTCAGTCTAAACTCACAAGCTAGTCCAAAAAGTCAGTAGTTCATCTAGGAAGCGAAGAGTGATGATGGCTCATCCTGCCAATTGCCCTTAGCCTCTCACGGAACTGTCATGGGAACCTGTTGACTGAGCCCACTCCTTCCTCAGCCTTCCCCTTTGCTGCTTCCCTCCCTATTCTCTGCACTCTACTTCCATTTTTCCAAGACACCATCCTTTTTCTTATGCTGTTTCCACGTGCCTTTGGTCTAACTCCTCCAACCCCCTTTACCTTGGTGTACTTCTACTTGTCCTTAGACGCTGCTTAAAGGCAATTTAAGTGAGCTGCTGGAAGAGAAGTAGAAATAGTTTCAGAAAGTTATACCAACTGGAAAAGGGTTGCTCATTGGACCTTCAGGTATGCATATGGGAAAATCCAACCAACTGCTACAGAAAGCATTTACTGATAACTGGTTGCCTTAAAACTAATCTGTGGGAGAAAAATGAATTGTGGGAATAGTGGTTGCTCGTGGATGAGGAGCAGGACTCATTAGGAAGGGCCTGAGGAAATTATCTGCAGGTTGGGGATATACTGATGTAGGCATTTGCCAAAACTCATCCCACAGCATGCTTAGGATATGTACATTTCACTGAACCTAAATTTTACCTCAAAAAACAAATGAAAAGAACTGTGAACAAATATTAACCAGCCAATCATTGACAAAACAGAGTAGAAAAAAAGATATTTTCAGGTATCCCGAGTCAGAAGGCATCCTGACCATAGACGTTCTGTAAAATATCCCAGAGGTCTCTAGCAAAACTCAGCAAAATCAGTCAAAGAAGAAAACATGACATGTGGAAGTCGTGGCAATCAGAAAGAAGAGACCAGTAAGCTCTGTTAAGGATAAGGGGTCCGCAGGCAAAGTGCTTGTGTTTTTCAAAAAAAGCCACATGTTGTTGGTACCAGGCCTGAGAATTCCTGAAGCTTGGGATGTGAGCTGCTGCGGTGACGGATGGTGATGGTGAGGCAAGGACATGGCTGTTCACCAATAAGCCATCTGGAATGAGGTCCTAAAATCAGCCATTGAAGAAAAAGAACGCCTGGTCCTCTGAATGAGGGCAGACTGACAACTCTAGTCATTAGCAGAGGGCACCTTAAACCCCCTTTCTATAAGCAGGGTTGCCAGATTTAGTAAATAAAAATATAAGACACCCAGTTAAATTTGAACTTCAGATAAATAATGAATAAGTTTTAGTACAAGTGCATCCTAACCAAGACATGTTTCCATATGTGTCTTATCTGGTGACCCGATACTTACAAGATCTCTCACTCCTAGCTCTTAGACAAGTTGAAACACAACAAGATGGCAACTTACTCCCCAAGTGATCAGAAAACTTGCAGTGGACTCGGACTCGGTGAGGTCTCCGTCCGGCCAAACACCAAAAGACAAAACCTTTGAACTGTTTCAGCTATCAGCCCTTGAAAAGTTACTTAAATCTTTGTAGCATCTGGTTAAAAGAATGTAGTATAGCTGGGCGTTGTGGTGGGCGCCTGTAGTCCCAGCTACTCGGGAGGCTGAGGCAGGAGAATCGCCTAAGCCCAGGAGTTGGAGGTTGCTGTGAGCTGTGTGACGCCACGGCACTCTACCGAGGGCGACAAAGTGAAACTCTGTCTCTACAAAAAAAAAAAAAAAAAAAACAAAGATGTAGTAAAAGTACCTACTTCATAATGTTCTCAAAATTACCTGAGTTAATCTAGCTAAGGGATTTAACAGGGCTAGAACATAATGTGCAGACTGACATCATAAATAACAGTATAGTTGACCAAATGCACAGTTTGGTCACTTTATTTTCAAACTTGAGACAATGAAAATAACCAGAAAATGTATATTCAAATATAAATTATTATTGTTCTAGTGGCCACAAGGTATAATACAATTGTTAGTGAAGGACTCCAAAAATAGTATTTATCATATAGAAAGAAAAAGCGGAAAAAATAGAACCTGTACATGCTGAAGGGTTAAGGGTAGAGGGCACTGATGATTGCAATTTACTTTGAAATCCACATAATAAAAATAAAAGATGGATGTAGAGGTAAATGTAAAGCAAACATGTAAAATGTTATTTATAGAATCTAGGTAATAGGTATATAAATGTTTACCATTCAATTCTTCCAACATTCCTACACTTTTCAAAATTTTCATTATAAAATATTACAGAAAAGTGTTGACTGGCCTCATCTAGATGCAGGCATATTAGTACCCAAAAGCTAAGTACTAAGGTTTCTCTTTTTTTGAGACAGAGTCTCACTTTGTTGCCCCCCGTAGAGTGCCCTGGTGTCATAGTTCATGGCAACCTCTAAATCTTGGGCTCAAGTGATTCTCTTGCCTCAGCCTCCCAAGTAGCTGGGACTACAGGCATCTGCCACATGCCCGGCTATTTTTAGAGATGGGTCTCATTCTAGCTCAGGCTGGTCTCGAACTCATGAGCTCAGGCAATCTGCCCACCTCAGCCTCCCAAAGTGCTGTGATTATAGGTGTGAGCAACCGCACCTGGCCTAAGTACTAAGGTTTCTCAAAGGCGTCCTTCAGCCTATGAAAAGTCAAATTAATGGAAATTTCCAATTATATTATTCCAAATGAGATGATCATTTGGGGTAGTAAAATTTGACTACCACAACCATGTTGGGGGTATTTGTTCAAAAACCCGACCATTTTTAGACACCAGCTTGAATTCTAGGTTAAGAGATTCATTACGAGAAGTCACGAGCAACTCCAGTGATTAAAAAGAAAATAAGATAAAACCAAAATATTGGGTGTAAACCAAATGTGGAATTAACATAAACATAATATTTAAGTTTAAATGTTAAAAATATTGTAAAAGTCAATTACTCATAATTCAGCATTAAGTTACAACCATTTCCCCCCCTGGAGCTCAGTTTTATTCAAGTAACTCACAACTGATTCATCTAATACAATCATTACTTTTCCTTTAAGTTCCTGAAACAATTGGGGTTCAATTAATTTGGTGAACACCAAACAATATACCACAAACTCAGTTCTATTGGTTAGTATTACATATTAATGCAAATCAGTAACTCACATGACCATTTCTGCTTTTCTACAAATTCTGCCACTGTGCATATGGTCCCTGCCAGAGGAGGCAGAAGAGATTCTGAAGCTTGAATTCTATCCCAGAACGTAACCACTAAACCTCCATGGAAATAATGGTTAGCTGATTAAATTTCTGCACATGCTGTCCTCAAATATTAATGCATAAATTAGTTTGACAATTAGAAACACTATAAATAACATGTTTAATTTGACAGCTTGGCTATTGTAATAAATTTAACAACTGTTTCTCCCTCTTGCTGTATTCATTTTCACCTTGGGGTTAAGTGATACTGGCTAAAGGGATCCTAGAATAAGAGGCATTTGCAGAAGGCTAAAGTGTGAAATTAATTTTCCTTGCACTGGCTTTATTCCTATTGACATAAAAGATCCATATAAAACATTTCACACTAAAATATATCCTGCCTGTCTTCATTACGTTGAGTTTTTCTTTCAATGTCATTAAGTTAAATTAAGCTTTGCGAGAGGACAAGCATTAAAGATTCAAAGTCAGTCCTTACTAAGACCTCCTTGGGAGCTGTTTCAAGTACCTTCACATACACTAACTCTCCCCATAATCACGATCTCAATTTTACACATAAGGAAACTCAAAGTTGCTAAAGTAACTTTCCCACATGCACACAAGTCACTCCTGGTCAATTTATGGTGGAGTCTGTGTTCTTTCTACTGCCTGACAGCACTGATTCTAATTCTCTACCCTTACCACCTCATACGACTGTCTTTGCACACACATACTTCAACACGGTAGGACAGGCCCTCTGTCTGATGAACAACTAAGTTAGTGTCTGTGAAGGTACTTTTGTGTTCAGGGCTACAAGGGCTGTTCCCTGGAATGTAGCATAGCAAGAAAGAAGTAATGTGCCTCTCTAAGTCAACTCAGCGCTGGGGGAAACTTGACCCAATAAGCATCATCATTTGGACGATAATGTATTTCAACTCCAGGATATCTTGGGAATTTTCATCATCATTACTGTTACATTAACAAAAGTGCTAAATGAAGAGGAATCTTGAGAGCTGATCCTAGATGAAATACCACTACATAAAAGTGACGTACAAAAAAAAAGGAAAGTTAAATTTTTTTACATATGGTAATAAAAATTTGACAATAACCATTATGCATTTTTCAAGTGATACTCTGTGATGCTATGTCTTATTTGTCAATTAAACACAGAAAATATAGTAGAACCTCCATGCTTGACCACCTTCCTACACTGACTACCTCCTACGTTGATTTACTTTATTTTATTTTATTTGCAGTTTCTGGCTGGGGCTGGGTTTGAACCTGCCACCTCCGGCATATGGTGCTGGCGCCCTACCCCTTTGAGCCACAGGCGCCGCCCAGTTGATCTAGTTTATAAACCAGACATGCACCAGATGTACTCAATGGAAGACTGATATCTATGTATTGACTAATACTGTATGTTTTATCTTGCCCACTCAGACTGTGACACACAACATTAATTTATCCTTTATAACTTGACCAGTTGAATCTACTCTACACTCAGGTGCAGAATATGTGGGCAGTGGCCCTTCGTTGTATTATTTTTTCTTTAGTATAAGTTCTTTTTTTGAGTGTTATTATTACACATGTTGGATTAAGCCTAATGTCCTAATGTTTATCTCATGTTTCAGAAGATTTTTTTCAATGTGAAGGACGGTTCTGAATTGTAGGTACATTCTACAGTTACTGAAAAATTTTACAGTTAATCAAGACACGATGGTCCAAAGGAAAGAACACAGAGAGCTGACACTGAAGGAAAAGGTTGATCTTCCACACTTTCTGGAAAGCAGCAGCCAAAGAAAGACAGTAAAACATTTTTGTGTTAGCAAGACCACAGTTAATAACATCTAAAAACATAAACATGATTACTTGGGAGAGAGATATGGTAAGGAAAGGAGAGGCCTACAGTGGAAAAGGAGGAAAATTTCCCCTGATGAAGTCAATGGAACCACATTAAGTTGGTTCAAACAATGAAGGTAGTTAATGCTCAAATCTCCAAGTCAACGACCCAAGAACTTGCTAAAAAATTCTCTTGGCAACTTGGGGTGGCAGATCTCTAGCCATCAAGTGGTTGCCTCAAGAAATTTAAACTGCTACATGAAATTGCCCAGCAAGTCTTGTGTGATGAATCCAGTGAAGTTCCAGTAGAAGTTGTGGAAGAATTCATCAAAAAGTTCCCAAATTTCACCAGAAACTTCAAAGATGATGGCATCTTTAAGATGGACAAGTGCATATCTTTTTTTCAAGGCTAGGCCTGACAGGAGCCTCATCATGAAGGGTGACATATTATAAAGAATGCAAAACTTTCCAAGGAATGTTTCACAGTTCTGCTTTGCACTAGCTCATCTCGAGAAAAATTAAATTCAGTGGTGGATAAATTGGCAAAGCCAAGAGATTTCAAGAACCTGAAGCTCAAAGACATCTGTATCTCTTGGAGATCAAACAAATGCACATGGATGATTTTGGTGCCTTATTTGAGGAGTGGGTAAGAGATATAAAGTGATAAATGAAGAAAAAGAAACAGTTTGTTCTACTGGAAGTAGACACTGTCCTGACCACTACGAGTCAATCATCTCACAAATAGGACACTGAAATTTCTGCCTCCAAACACCATCTCAAAAATCCAACCTCTTGATCAAGGCATCATCAAAACATTAAAAATGTACCACCAAGCCCAGCTCCCGTGGTGGATCATCACTAAAACACAAACCCGAGGTCCGCCTGTGGAAGCAACTTCATCCACTGCTTCGGTTAACTTTCTTTTTTTTTTTTTTAAATAAATTTTATTTATTTATTTATTATTTTTTCTTTTTTACTCTTTTTTTTTTTATTGTTGGGGATTCATTGAGGGTACAATAAGCCAGGTTACACTGATTGCAATTGTTAGGTAAAGTCCCTCTTGCATTCATGTCTTGCCCCCATAAAGTGTGACACAAACCAAGGCCCCACCCACCTCCCTCCTTCCCTCTGTTTCCCCCCCCATAACCATAATTGTCATCAATTGTCCTCATATCAAAATTGAGTACATAGGATTCATGCTTCTCCATTCTTGTGATGCTTTACTAAGAATAATGTCTTCCACGTCCATCCAGGTTAATATGAAGGATGTAAAGTCTCCATTTTTTTTAATGGCTGAATAGTATTCCATGGTATACATATACCACAGCTTGTTAATCCATTCCTGGGTTGGTGGGCATTTAGGCTGTTTCCACATTTTGGCGATTGTAAATTGAGCTGCAATAAACAGTCTAGTACAAGTGTCCTTATGATAAAAGGATTTCTTTCCTTCTGGGTAGATGCCCAGTAATGGGATTGCAGGATCAAATGGGAGGTCTAGCTTGAGTGCTTTGAGGTTTCTCCATACTTCCTTCCAGAAAGGTTGTACTAGTTTGCAGTCCCACCAGCAGTGTAAAAGTGTTCCCTTCTCTCCACATCCACGCCAGCATCTGCAGTTTTGAGATTTTGTGATGTGGGCCATTCTCACTGGGGTTAGATGATATCTCAGGGTTGTTTTGATTTGCATTTCTCTAATATATAGAGATGATGAACATTTTTTCATGTGTTTGTTAGCCATTTGTCTGTCGTCTTTAGAGAAAGTTCTATTCATGTCTCTTGCCCATTGATATATGGGATTGTTGGCTTTTTTCATGTGGATTAATTTGAGTTCGCTATAGATCCTAGTTATCAAGCTTTTGTCTGATTGAAAATATGCAAATATCCTTTCCCGTTGTGTAGGTTGTCTCTTTGCTTTGGTTATTGTCTCCTGAGCTGTACAGAAGCTTTTCAGTTTAATGAAGTCACATTTGTTTATTTTTGTTGTTGTTGCAATTGCCATGGCAGTCTTCTTCATGAAGTCTTTCCCCAGGCCAATACCTTCCAGTGTTTTGCCTATGCTTTCTTTGAGGATTTTTATTGTTTCATGCCTTAAGTTTAAGTCCTTTATCCATCTTGAATCAATTTTTGTGAGTGGGGAAAGGTGTGGGTCCAGTTTCAGTCTTTTACATGTAGACATCCAGTTCTCCCAACACCATTTATTGAATAGGGAGTCTTTCCCCCAAGGTATGTTCTTGTTTGGTTTATCGAAGATTAGGTGGTTGTAAAATGTTAGTTTCATTTCTTGGTTTTCAATTCGATTCCAAGTGTCTATGTCTCTGTTTTTGTGCCAGTACCATGCTGTCTTGAGCACTATGGCTTTGTAGTACAGACTAAAATCTGGTATGCTGATGCCCCCAGCTTTATTTTTGTTACAGAGAACTGCCTTAGCTATACGGGTTTTTTTCCGGTTCCATACGAAACGCAGAATCATTTTTTCCAAATCTTGAAAGTACGATGTTGGTATTTTGATAGGAATGGCATTGAATAGGTAGATTGTTTTGGGAAGTATAGACATTTTAACAATGTTGATTCTTCCCATCCATGAGCATGGTATGTTCTTCCATTTGTTAATATCCTCTGCTATTTCCTTTCTGAGGATTTCATAGTTTTCTTTATAGAGGTCCTTCACCTCCTTTGTTAGGTATATTCCTAGGTATTTCATTTTCTTTGAGACTATGGTGAAGGGAGTTGTGTCCTTAATTAGCTTCTCATCTTGACTGTTATTGGTGTACACAAAGGCTACTGACTTGTGGACATTGATTTTATATCCTGAAACATTACTGTATTTTTTGAGGACTTCTAGGAGTCTTGTGGTTGAGTCTTTGGGGTTCTGTAAGTATAAGATCATGTCGTCAGCAAAGAGGGAGAGTTTGACCTCCTCTGCTCCCATTTGGATTCCCTTTATTTCCTTGTCTTGCCTAATTGTATTGGCTAGAACTTCCAGCACTACGTTGAATAGTAAAGGTGACAGAGGACAATGCTTCGGTTAACTTTCTGGATGCTGTCCTGGGTCAGTTGTACTTGGAATAAAGTCCAATGAGAAATGATGCAGAAGTATCATAAGAACGTTGGATTTGTTACAACCCGAGAGCACAATGTTTTGGCCCATCAGGTAGTCTGTCTCCCACCTCAAAATCTGAAGGAGTAGGTTTTGAAGGTTTTGTTGCCATGGATGATGAGGGGGCAGCTTACAACGAACCAGAACCAGAAGAAAGTGTCCAAGGTAAGTTGACCTAAGTACAGACCAGCATAAAAGTGCACGAAGCAGCTGATGAGGTTGAAGAAGCAAATGAGGGAGACACAGAAATTGCAGAGACTCCAAAAGAAGAGGATATCAGGCATCTGATAATGCATCTGGAGTCATCGGCAGTGGAAAACTGCCCAGGCATGCTGAGTGAGTGGTGTAGCCAGCACCGAGAGTGTTTTCTGCACTTAAGTTTGTAATAAGAATAAGAAATAAACCACTATTGACTTTTGTTTTCAGAAAGAATTGATTAAACCATGAGAAAACAGTCCTACTTAAGCCTAAACAGGGCAGTCAGCGTCCCTGGTGGGGGACTGGGAGAGGCACTTCACTGGTTAAAGGGTTACCAAAGGCGTCATACCCGAAACAAACAGGGTACTGTTCTCAGGGTTCATCCGGCCTTTCTGTCTGGAACCTTCTTTGTACCCCTCACTGCTGGACTCCAGTCACTGAAGACACACAAGGGGAATTCATAGGTGGAATGGCATAAACGTACAGCCATGGTTCAGGAGGACTGTTGATCAGAAGGTCTATCTCAGCATCGCGAGGACCAGATCTCTTAACCGTGGGTGGGCCCAGAGAAGAACATTTCCTAACCTACATTCTGCTCTTCCAAATTGAACAACATTGTCCTTTGCTCCCTCATTTAAAGGGATTCATGCTAAAGAGGACGTTTCTGGCAAATGAGCTGTGGAGACAGAGCCACCAGGCCTATGGGGGTCACACTAGGCTGAAGGAAAAAGTGGGCACCCAAGGCCATGTGAGGGATCCAGTGGGCACTGGTGGAGCCAGGGAATGGGTATCCCTCAAGACGGCCTGTGAGGTCCTGAGGCTCACAGAGTATTGTGGGCTCTGGTTTGGAAGGTTCTATGGTCTGAATATTAGAGTTTCCCCCAAATTCTTGTGTTGAAATTCTAATGTCCAAGGTGATGGTGTTACAGAAGCCTTTGGAGGTGATGGGGCTGTGAAAGTAGAGTTCTCCTGAACAGGATTAGTGCCCTTAGAGAGGCGAGAACTCTCCTGCCGCCCCCACCTTATGAGGTATCTGGAAGGCACCACCTGTGAACCAGCAGGTGGGCCCTCACCAGACACCGGATCTGCAGGGGCCTAGAACTTGGACTTCCACTTCTTCAGAGCTGTGAGAAATAAATTTCTGGTGCTCATAAGCTACCTATTATGTGGTATTTTGTTATAGCAGACCAAACACACTAAGATTAATGGGCTCTGCCTACTTATTATAACTCAATTCTAACGACCTTCCAGATATTGACAAAATATATATATATATTTTTTGTAGAGACAGAGTCTCACTGTACCGCCCTCGGGTAGAGTGCCGTGGCCTCACACGGCTCACAGCAACCTCTAACTCTTGGGCTTACGTGATTCTCTTGCCTCAGCCTCCTGAGTAGCTGGGACTACAGGCGCCCGCCACAACGCCCAGCTATTTTTTTGTTGCAGTTTGGCCGGGGCCGGGTTTGAACCCGCCACCCTCGGCATATGGGGCCGGCGCCCTGCTCACTGAGCCACAGAATATTTTTAAAAATAATTTATGTGAAGTGTTTTCATACTAAAAAGATCAAGGGGCACCCCTAGCTTAAAATGATGAGAAAATTGAATCCCCAAGAGGTTCAAATATTCAATTCTGGATATTTCCCAGAATTTTGATCACTTTATCCCACTGCAGGGCACACACTATTATAGCACACAGAATATATATTTATATATTATATATGCAATATATATTATATATAGCACACAGAATATACACACACATACACATATTTCCCACAGGTATCAGTTTTTTTCAATGCTTTATACTCTCTGACACCATTGAGATACAAAGAAAAAATTTGGTTAAATTATCTGAGCCCCCACCACTACATATAAATTTGTATATGATTGATATTAATAGAAGGGAGGTTTTAATTTTTCAGGAATGGTCTCCAAATCATTAAGACTTATACATTGTTGAGTATATATCAAATCACTCTAAGACATAAGGTTTTTCAAAAGACTTAAAACTCCTATGTTCAGGAGGCTTAGGATTAAGATTTCAATAAACTGTGGTACCAATACAATTGCATGTGTATAATTTATTAAAAAACTGACCCCTGTCACGAGATAGAACTAAAATCTCAAAGCACCATCAAGAAATATTATTATATGGTGTATAGAATTACAAAATTTAAAAACATACTAAAGGGAACACAAGTGCTGCCTTTTAGAAATTACTATATTGGTCAAAAAAGCTGGTTGGTCCTCAGAGTAAGGACCTCTTTTTCCTAAGGCTTTATGTATTGAATCTAATATCCCACCATAGTTGGATAAGACAGACTACTGCATATTAAAATATTACTAGCATGAATTCTGATAATTTACACATTTTGGATGTGAGAAGGCTTTTTTCTTCGCATTGCAGAAAGCTGGATTTGAGGCAAGTTCAGCAGAACTGGGAAGATTGAAGGGCAACACAGCCAGTGGCTCAGAGCTTTGGAGCCCAGCCAGACAGGGTGAGCGTCCTGGCACCACAGCACAACCGTTCTGTACCTTTGCCAAGGTACTAAACTTTTTTGAGCTTTGGTTTCCTCATCAGTAAAATGGGGACAATAATCGTGCCTTCCTAATAATCCATAAATAACTTAGTAAGCATGCAAGGTCCTGGGTAAGTGTGAAATGGTACCTTGCATGATCACATTAATTCCATCTGTCAATTCGTTTTGGACAAAAACCTTGCAAGGAAAAACTATAATGCAACTTTGACAGTTGAGGAAATAAGAGCATTGAGAGGTGAAATAGCTTCTTCAAGGATACTCACAGTGTAGTATACTGACTTTACCCACAATCGTCAGTACATGTGTGTAAGCAGAAGCCAGGGAAGGAGAGGCTAACACCTCAAAACCTAAATAGAGGTAAGATCCGTGAATGTGCCCAGCATACTAGCTGGAGCTAAATACTGATACAGCCAATGGTTGGTATGAATGGTGAAACTGTACTTGAAATACACCTCTAACTGTGCACAGATTCAGATTGTCCGGAAGGTCAATGAGATTGACTTACTGAACTACTGATGCTATTTATTTTTATCGCCACCAACTATATTCACTGCAAAAACAGCATCGGAGCAGGCAAATAGTCTTAACATGCCTTTCTAAGCACTTAAATTATTCTAAGGCTGGAAAGTAAAGTAGGTTTGGGAAGGAAAAGCCATTGTTAAATTAAAAAAAAAAAAACAACACAGCAATAATGTAATCAATTTTAAGATTTTTTTTTCCTTCAATCTAAGTAGCAGAATATACACTCTAAGGGTGTTTGACTTTCTGTTCTGTTTTTCTTTTGCTTTTACAAGAAATATGCTAGTAATTTAAAGTTGAGAGGCTATTAAATTATATTATTAAACACTGAAAGTCTACGTAGGGTTGTTCTAAAATATTTCCTAAAATAAGAAAATTTATACCCACTGTAAATAGAAATTCTGACGATAGTGTGAAGAGACAGATCTTTCTAGCTCTTCTTTGGGGATCACACATGTGAAGGCTTTATGAAGCTGTGTTTAGCCAGACTTCCTCAATTTAGAAACTGGGATGTTACTGTGTTTGTGTATAAGATGCAGTTTAAGAGATTCATAGTTTTTATATCCATAAATTAGTTAAAAATGAAAATACTTCCATAATAACCATGATGATTAAAGTGTGAGATAATAGGATAAAATACAGAAGGAAACTGAAGTTCTTTATACTGATCTTACTATAGTCTTCTTATCACTTGCTTCTGTGATGAATCTCACTTTATCATCATCCAGGATGACATAAGGTGTCAATTTGAGATGTTCATAAATATTTGGTGTGAAAGTTGAGCAAATCTGTGGTTTTAACCTCTTCATAGTACAGGTGGTTTAAGAAGAATGAATAAACATTATTTTCCAAGGAAGGTCCTTTGGGGCTAAAGAGTGTAAGTGGTGAATACAATGCTGGGACATAGTGGTTCCTCCTTACATGACAGTTACACATGAAGTGATAATTTAATAATTATCATCATTAAAGATACTTTCTCCTATCACTATACTTTTTTTTCTTTGTTACTTTTCAGAGTTAGGAAGTGGGCGGAGGCATTATACAGGGTCTAGAGCCACAATGCCTCGCCCCAGGGCCACCTCTATGGAGTACGGTGTGACCGTGAGCATCACATTCAAACTCTCTGTGTCTTGTTTTTCTCATCCATCAAAGGGGGGAGATAACAGAATAACTCTCAGAGGGTTAGTACGAGGAGGAAAATTGCAATGCAGATTGAAGACTTAAGAGGAGGGGCGGGTGCCAGTCTTTCTTCTCCCCCTCGTCTGGCTACTCTGCTCATCCTTAATGGGCCCAGACAGAGACATGGTTTAAGGATCTCTTTTTCCTATCTCCTATAAGGCTTTCAGTGCTGGAATTGAGTCTTTCAGTTATTAGTTTTATATGAACTATTTTTAACAAATTGTCTGCTGTACAGAAGCTTTTCAAAAAATACAGAATTCCACTAAACTCAATGGATCTCAAAAACACTCTTAAAGGTTCAAAGCACAGAGGACCACAGACTGTTCCATGAGGGCATCCATTGGAGTTTATTGGAGAGGGAAGGGTGACCCTTCATAAAAACTTTTGGATTGGAGTTCTGTAATTATGCCTTCTCTTTGGTGTTCACATGTAATGCTTTTTTGGCGGTTGTTTTTATTTTTTATTTTTATTTACTTTTGAGAGAGAGTCACTCTATCGCCCTGCCTTGAGTGCCATGGCATCATAACTCACAGCAACCTCAGTCTCTTGGGCTCATGCGAGCTTCTTGCTTCAGTCTCCCCAGCAGCTGGGACTACAGGCGTCCACCACAATGCCCAGCTAGTTTTTCTATTTTTAGTAGAGACGAGGTCTTGCTCTAGCTCAGGCTGATCTGGAACTCCTGAGCTCAAGCAATCCACCTGCCTTGGCCTCCCAGAGTGCTAGAATTACAGGCACGAGCCACTGCACCCAGCCTTTGCAGTTTTTAACCAAATCCCTCACTTGGACTGTGAGCCCGCAAGAGCCGCATTCTAAAGCAGCACAAGGGTCAGCTTTCTTCCACTTGTCCAGAACCTCCTCCCACCCCACCATCTGCTCCGTCTCCCAGCCAGGAGGCTGCTCTTTACAAATTATACCAATGGGTCTCCTGGTCCTCTGGCTTTCTGTGATGTGGGGCCCCTGTGAGCCACAGCATGAGGCCAGACAGAGAAAGGAGAGAGGGATTATGACCTTTACTCTCCAGGGTCCTATCTTGTAGGGTCACCTCCGGCTTGCCATGGGGTCCCCCTTAGGGGGGCTTTCCCTTTCTGATTCCATAAACTGCTTTCTTCTGGGGCCCCTCGGACCTGGGGTGGTCACAGTTATATTATCAGCCCCAGGATGCTGCACCATCCCTTGTAATTTCTTTCCATTCTTTTCACAGCTTTGCTGACAGTCCTCTTTCTTAAACCCTCTGGAATTAACCTAGTTTGAGTGTGCCATCTGTTTCCTGCTAAAGCCCTGACTGATAGAGTAGGGCAGGTTCTCAGATAATGTTGCTTTGATCAACACCATTCTGTCCTAGCATTGATGAGAAAAAGAAAAAAACCTGATTCCCAGCGGGGGGCACTGTCTACACACTCCCCATGTCTGCAGGGGTTTTTCTCCTTATGCAGGGTCCTGCAGTTTCCTCCGACATCCCAGAGATGGGCAGGTTAGGTGAACTGGTGTGTCCACATGGTACCCATCCGAGTGAGTGTGGGTGTGCGTGTGAGTCACCCTGCCTCTGTGGTGTGTCCTGTCCAGGTCTCATGCCCACCCAGTGCTTCGAGCTGCTGAGATGGGCTCAAGCCACATGAGACCCTGAAAAATAATAAATGTGTAAACAATTATGTCACTTGTTTTTATTGATCTTTCTTAAATATATGTATAGTTCACATTTATTTCAATGCTTAATATTAGAAGGATTTTTGTTGTTTGATCTTTATTTAAAACTTTGGTAATGCTTTTGTGACCAGAAATATACCACAGACTTAACTCTTGTTTTTTTACCAATTATCCTACGGTTATTTTTTTTATATATCATCAAGTTCCAGTTTCTGAGAACTTATGGATGATGTTAATTAAATGAGGACTTACTATACTCCGGATATATAAGAACCATAAAATCAACTGTTGCTTTTTCTCTGGCACTATAGCCACTTACCAGCTACTTGTCCTCTTTTATGGGAGGTTGGGACTCAACTGTTTTCCCCTCATGCCTATCAATCTCACTGTGAATTCACTTCTGCCTTCATTCTTCTCCTCCAGGGAATTCTTTTCTTTCTTTTTTTTTTTTTTTTTTTTCCGTAGAGACAGAGTCTCACTTTATGGCCCTCGGTAGAGTGCAGTGGCATCACACAGCTCACAGCAACCTCCAACTCCTGGGCCTAGGCGATTCTCCTGCCTCAGCCTCCCGAGTAGCTGGGACTACAGGCGCCCGCCACAATGCCCGGCTATTTTTTTTTGTTGTTGTTGCAGTTTGGCTGGGGCCGGGTTTGAACCTGCCACCCTCGGCATATGGGGCCAGCGCCCTGCTCACTGAGCCACAGGCGCCGCCCCTCTTTTCTTTTTTTTTTTTTTTTGGCCGGGGCTGAATTTGAACCCGCCACCTCCGGCATATGGGACCTGCGCCCTACTCCTTGAGCCACAGGCGCCGCCCACCTCCAGGGAATTCTTTTAACAGAAAAGATCTCTGCTATGGATAATTTCCTCTTTCTTACTTTTATTTTGTTTTGTTTTGTGCTTTTTAGAAGTATCACTTCACTTGATTATACTCTGGTGGTATCCAAGTTTAAATTTAGCTATAGGTGGTAACATAATTTATATGTAAAGTGGCCTATTTTTCAAAAGTAATTTTTCTCTGTAATCCTATAACTGATTTTTTTTTAGTGAGTAAGAATAAACCTATGAACATACCACTGACAAGACACATATGGTAAAATATTATTTTCAGAGCAATGTAGGTATAACAGCAGTGCTTCTACTTCTGAGTACCTTTCACTGTCTATTTCTTGCAATTTAGTCCAGATGTTATTGTAACTTCAAAACACTTTTGGGAATAAGCAACTGACATTCATTTGCCGAACTTCTGTCTCTACATATGATTTCTGGAGATTCCGCTATAAAGTTATGAGGATAAACAGCAGATTACTATGTTGTTTTTTTTTTTTACATCTGCAGATCTGGTGTTATTGTTATACAATGCCTTTGTATTGTTCGTAAGTCAACCGTTACATTTGGTTAAGGGGATTTTCCATCAAAGGTCTGACTCCATTATCTGTTTATTTTGGCTTCCAAATCAATTAATATTTAAAAGGAAGGCAAACACTAGGAATGTGAAGCTGGAAATCTGTTAAGTGAAGTGATTAAATAAACAGCCTGGCTGCAAATATACCTAAAACCAGAGACCAAATTCTACCTCTTCTCCATTTAAACGTAGGATGGGTTATTGTGATCAAACATAGGTATTTCTCCATCTTCTACTTATTTTCGCCTTCCTTTGTATTGTCTTCTTTTTTATGTGTGTTTTGTTGTTATTAAATCATAATTTTGTACATTGATGCATTTATGGGGTTCAGGGTACTGCTTGGATATACAATGTGAAATGCTTACATTTAGTTACAAAATGCTTAGTTTACATTTGTGAACTAAATAACACATCCATCACAATTACACTTTTTTGTTAATAGTTTTGAAATGTACCATTGCATCGTGCACATTAGGTGAGGTCCCCCCAAATACCTAGGGGGGGAAGGTCCCTCCTTCCTCCCACCACCCCCTCCCCTCCCCTCTCTCTCCTCTTCTTTTCTACTTTCTGGACTATAGTTATGTTTTACCATTCATATAAATGTGTAGGTGATTACATATTGATTTCATAGTAGTATTGAGTACATTGGATACTTTTTTCCCCATTCTTGAGATAC
The DNA here is from genome assembly GCF_027406575.1 of Nycticebus coucang. Taxonomy (NCBI): domain Eukaryota; kingdom Metazoa; phylum Chordata; class Mammalia; order Primates; family Lorisidae; genus Nycticebus; species Nycticebus coucang. The sequence goes on from NC_069802.1 coordinate 16,004,205, forward strand.
TTTACTAAGATGAGTATGTTCCAGCTCCATCCAGGTAAACATAAAAGATGTGAAGTCTCCATCTTTTTATGGCTGCATAGTATTCCATGGTGTACATATACTACAATTTGTTAATCCATTCAGGGGTCGATGGGAACTTGGGCTGTTTCCATGTCTTGGCTATTGTGACTTGGGCTGCAATAAACATTGTGCTGCAAATGTCTTTGTTGTAAAATAACTTTTAGTTCCTTGAGTGTTCTCCAAACTTCTTTCCAAAAAGGTCGTATTAGCTTGCATTCCCACCAGCAGTGTAGAAGCATTCCCTTCTCTCCGCATCCACGCCAATATCTATAGTTTGGGGATTTTGTGATGTGGGCTAAATCTTTTTTTTTTTTTTTTATTAAGTCATTTGTACATAGATCATAAATACATTTATGCCATTATGGGATTTGATGTGTTGATTATTTGTACAAATTGGAGTGCTCACATCCTACTAATCAACATAGCTTTCACCTCATTTACCCAATTACAGCATTAAGACATTCGTGTTCTACACCTGATAGATCCAACTTGTACTTGCAATGTGCTCCATAGGTGTGGTCCCCCTGCTAACCCTCCCTCTATCAACCCAACCCCGTCCCCTCCCTTCTCTCTCCTCTTCTCTCCTTCATCCTAGGCTGAAGTTGTGTTTCATTTTTCATATGCAAGTGTGAGTAATTATAATTGGTTTCACAGTAGTACTGAGTACACTGGATATTTTTTCCATTCCTGAGATATTTTACTAAGCAGAATATTTTACAGCTCCATCCATGTAAACATAAAAGAGGTAAAGTCTCCATTTTTTTTTAATGCTGCATAGTATTCCATGGTATACATACACCACAATTTATTGATCTATTCATGGGTCGATGAGTATCTGGGCTTCTTCCATAACTTGGCAATTATGAATTGAGCTGCAATGAACAATCTGGTGCAAATATCTTTACTGTCAAATGATTTTTGGTCCTTTGGATATACACCTAGAACAGGAATTGCAAGATCAAATGGCAGGTCTACATTTAGATCCCTGAGTGTGCTCCAAACTTTCTTCCAAAAGGAACATACTAGCTTGCATATGGGCTAAATCTTACTGGAGTTGGATGATATCTCAAAGTGGTTTTGATTTGCATTTCTCTGATGATTAAGGATGATGGACATTTTTTCTTTTCTTTTTTAATTTTTTATTGTTAGGGATTCATTGAGGGTACAATAAGCCAGGTTACACTGATTGCAATTGTTAGGTAAAGTCCCTCTTGCAATCATGTCTTGCTCCCATAAAGTGTGACACACACCAAGGCCCCACCCCCCTAACCTGGATGGAAGTGGAAGACATTATTCTTAGTAAAGCATCACAAGAATGGAGAAACATGAATCCTATGTACTCAATTTTGATATGAGGATAATTAATGACAATTGAGGGATGGACATTTTTTCATGTGTTTGTAGGCCATGCTCCTGTCTTCATCAGAGAAGTTTCTGTTCAAGTCTCTTGCCCACGTAGAAATGGGGTTATTTGTTCTTTTCTTATTGATTAGTTTGAGTTTTCTGTGGATTCTAGTTATCAGACCTTTGTTGGAAGCATAACCTGCAAAAATCTCCTATTCTGAAGGTTGTTATGCTTGCTTTACTTACTGTGCTCTTGGCTGTGCAGAAGCTTTTTAGTTTGATCAGATCCCAGTAATGTATTTTCGGCGTTGCTTCAATTGCCTGGGGAGAGTTCTCTTCATAAAATATTCTCCCAGGCCAATTTCATTGTTTTCCCTGTACTCTCTTCTAGTATTTTTATAATTTCATATCTTAAGTTTAAATCTTTTATCCAGTGAGAAACAATTTTTGTTAATGGTGAAAGGTGGGGGTCCAGTTTCAGTCGTCTACAAGTTCCAGCCAGTTCACCCAGCACCATTTGTTAAATAGGGAGTCTTTCTTCCACTGAATATTTTTGATAGGCTTGTCAAAGATCAAATGATAAGTAGCTGGGTTCATCTCTTGTTTCTCTATTCTGTTCCATAAATCTACCTCTCTGTTTTTGTGCCAGTACCATGCTGTTTGATCACTATAGATTTACAGCATGGCCTTCAGTCTGGTAATGTGATACCTCCTGATTTGTTTTTATTTCTGAGTAATGTATTTGCTATTCGTGTTTTTTTTTTTCTGATTCCATATAAAATGAAGTACTATTTTTTCAAGCTCTTTAAAGTCTGACAATGGTGCTTTAATAGGGATTGGATTAAATCTGTAGATCGCTTTGGGTAGAATGGACATTTTAACAATGTTGATTCTTCCCAGCCATGAGGATGGTATTTTTTTCCATTTGTTGACATCTTCAGCTATTTCTTTTCTCAGAGTTTCACAGTTCTCTTTACAGAAATCTTTCATGTCCTTTGTTAGGTAAATTCACAGAAATTTCATCTTCTTTGGCACTACTGTAAAAGGAGTAGAGTCCTTGACTATATTTTCAGTTTGACTATTGTTGGCATATATAAAAGCTACTGATTTGTAAGTATTGATTTTGTATCCTAAGAAACTGCTGTATTCCAATGCAAAAATATTCAATAAGATCTTAGCAAACAGAATTCAACAACACATTAAAAAAATTATACACCATGATGAAGTTGGTTATATTCCAGTGTTACAGGGTTGGTTCAACATATGCAAATCTATAAATATAATATATAACATCAATAAAATAAAAAAAAATGATTCTCTGAATTGATGCAGAAAAAACTTTTGATAATATCCAGCATCCTTTCATGATCAGAACACTTAAGAAAATAGGCATAGAAGGGACATTTTTTAAACTGATACAGGCCATCTACAGAAAACCCACAGCCAATGTCTTATTGAATGGTGTAAAATTGAAAAAATTTCCACTCAGATCTGGAACTAGGCAAGGATGCCCACTGTCTCTACTGCTTTTCAACATAGTAATGGAAATCTCAGCCACTGCAATCAGACAAGAGACGGCGATCAAGGGCATCCAAATAGGGTCAGAGGAGATCAAACTCTCACTCTTTGCTGATGATATGATCCTATACCTAGAAAATCTCAGGAACTCAACTATATTGTGTCTTCTTGTGGCCATTATTCCTGATGTTGTGCAAAGGAGTCAAATGCAATGGGAGGTGTATGAATATCCACACCAGGTTGTCAGTTTGGTTCTGTCTTGCCCTAGCATTTGACAGAACTGATAATCAGATCATCTTCAAGAAGCCGAGTAAGCTGCTGACAAAGTGATCAAGTGCTCTTTGAAGGGCGGGTGCTCTAAAGCCAATTATGCTTGGGAAGGATGAAGATGGCAGTCCATTTCTCCTTTGCCATGGTCTGGTCCAGTTCATTGCACAGATAAGTGATAATGAAGTGAGTGCTGGTTTCTCCATGGAGTCTCAGGGACAGGCACCAAGACCAAAACTCTCACAAAGACATTAATGCATATCAAGATTCTCTCAAGTAATGCTTCCCTAATATACAATTTTTTTTTTATCAATTTCTAGCTGCACATTTGCTCAAATTTGAAGAAAAATGTCACTTACAATTACTGTCTCATAATTGCTGTTGACCTACACAGCTAACAATGTTAAAGAGCAGTGGAGACAATGGGCAGCCTTGTCTGGTTCCTGATCTGAGTGGAAATGATTTCAATTTAATTCCATTCAATACAATATTGGCTGTAGGTTTGCTACAGATGGCCTCTATCAGTTTAAGAAATGTCCCTTCTATACCAATTTTCTTAAGTGTTCTGATCATGAATGGATGCTGGATATTATCAAAAGCTTTTTCTGCATCGATTGAGAGAATCATATGGTCTTTGTTTTTTAATTTGTTTATGTGATAAATTATACTTACAGATTTACATATATTGAACCAGCCTTGAGACCCTGGATAAAACCGACTTGGTCATGATGTATAATTTGTTTGATGTGTTGCTGGATTCTGTTTGTTAGGATCTTGTTGAATATTTTTGCATCTATATTCATTAGTGATATTGGTCTATAATTTTCTTTTCTTCTTGGGTCTTTTCCTGGTTTGGGGATCAGGGTGATGTTTGCTTCATAGAATGTGTTGGGTAGTCTTCCTTCTTTTTCTACATTTTGGAACAGGTTGAGTAATATAGGTACTAGTTCCTCTTTAAAGGTTTGGTAGAATTCTGATGTGAAGCCATCTGGTCCTGGGCTTTTCTTTTTAGGGAGGTTTTGTATGGTTGATGCTGTTTCAGAACTTGATACTGGCCTGTTCAACATTTCCACTTGATTCTGGCTAAGTCTCGGAAGGTGATGTGCTTCCAAGTATTGGTCAGTTTCCTCCAGATTTTCATATTTCTGAGAATAAAGTTTCTTGTAATATTCATTAAGGATTTTTTGAATTTAAAAGCCCAAGTGTCCATCGATCCACGAATGGATTAATAAACTGTGGTATATGTACACCATGGAATATTATGCAGCCTTAAAGAAAGATGGAGACTTTACCTCTTTCATGTTTACATGGATGGAGCTGGAACATATTCTTCTTAGTAAAGTATCTCAAGAATGGAAGAAATAGTATCCAATGTACTCAGCCCTACTATGAAACTAATTTATGGCTTTCGTATGAAAGCTATAACCCTATTATAACCTAAAAATATGGGGAAAGGGCAGAGGGAGGTGAGGGAGGGGGGAGGATGGGCTGAGGGAGGGTGATTGGTGGGATTACACCTGAGGTGATTCTTGCAAGAGTACATGTGAAACTTAGTAAATGTAGAATATAAATGTCTTAACACAATAACTAAGAAAATGCCAGGAAGGCTATGTTAACCAGTGTGATGAAAATATGTCAAATGGTCTATAAAACCAGTGTATGGTGCCCCATGATCGCATTAATGTTCACAGCTATGATTTAATAAAAAACAACAACAAAGAAATGAACAAAATGCAGACACAAGAATAATCTTTAGGGAAATTATCAAAATACAGAATTGTTACAATATTTTACCTAGAAAGACCAGTTCCAACAAAACATTATTGGAATGGTTTCTTTTCCTATCTCACTGAGCTACAGGCACCGCCCAAGATTTCCTATCTCATTATGAGATAGGAAAAGAAACAGGAAAATGTGACATATACCCATGGAAAAAGTAGAAACTGTGTATAATATTGAGGATATTAAAGGCTCGGAAGATGTTGTTATAAACATGTTCAAACAAATAAACTACATTTAAAGAATCACAAACAGTATGATTACAATGAATAAACAAACAGCTTTTAAACAAGGAGATAAAAATTATTTTTAAAAATCTGGAGTTAAAAATTATAATAACTGAAATAAAAACTGACAAGAATGTGTAATAGTAGATTTGAGATGGCAGAGGAATCAGTGGAGCTGCAGATAGATTGATAGAAATTATTCATTCTGAAGAGCCAGGAATAAAAACAAATGCACCGAGTCTCAGAGACCATGAGACATATAGCACGGAAACAAGCAGACGTCCCAGAAGGAGAGGAAAAAGAAAGGAACAAAAATTTTCTGAGGAAATAATGGCTTAAATTTCTTACATATGATGAAATATATTAATTTATGCAGCCAAGATTCTCAACAAGGCAAAAGCTAAACACAAAAAAATTCACACCCAGACGCTACACAGTAAAACCATGGAAAGCTGAAGACATAAAACTCTAAACACAGGAAGAGAAAAACGAGTCATTCCATAGCATAGGAGATCACTACAATTCATGGCTGACTTCTCATCAGGAACAATGGATGCTAGTAGGCAGTGAAATAACAACAAAAATGCTGAAAGCAATAAAAAAAAAAACAAAACCCTTAAATCAAGAACTCCCCTACATCTAGGAGAATTATCCCACAAAAAACTGAGAGCAAAATTCACAGATAAAGACTGAGAGAATCTGTTGCCAGTAAACATGTCATCTAAGAAATATTAATACTAAAAAGAGCCTTTCAGTCCAAAAGAAACTGACTTGGCAGAGACTCACATTTGCTGGGTGAAATGAAAACCACTATCAGCCAACTCACTTGACTGATGTTTAGAGGGGTGAACTTCCCCCAATATATGAAGAATACACTTTCCCTTCAAGCTTACCTGGAGCATTCTCTGAGAAAGAACATATGTAATTCCATAAATACTTATATTAGAAAAGTGGTTTTAAAAATTACTGAAGCTCCTGAAGAATGTTTCTTTATTTAGATCAGTGGTTCTCAAGCTTCCTAATGAAGTGACCTTTTAATACAGTTCCTGTGGGTTGCGACCCACAGGTTGAGAACTGCTGATTTAGGTAATAGTTATCACTATTTTACTTACTAGTTCATTTAAAAATAGTAAACTTACAACATGCTAACATAAGTAGCATTCCTTATGTCCTTATGAAGGATTATATTTCTCTTTACCAAATAAAAGATTTATTGTTTTGTTTTTTTTTTGTAGAGACAGAGTCTCACTGTACCGCCCTCGGTAGAGTGCCGTGGCGTCACACAGCTCACAGCAACCTCCAGCTCTTGGGCTTACGCGATTCTCCTGCCTCAGCCTCCCTAGCAGCTGGGACTACAGGCGCCCGCCACAACGCCCGGCTATTTTTTTGTTGCAGTTTGGCTGGGGCTGGGCTTGAACCCACCACCCTCGGTATATGGGGCCGGCGCCCTACTCACTGAGCCACAGGCGCCACCCAAGATTTATTGTTTTATAAAACACTAGAAAAGTGACTTATACTCAAATAATCTAAGCTTTTGTTGTAAGAAGATTGGAAAAAAGGGCAAATTAAACCCAACATTTGTAGAATGCAGGAAATAAAAAAGGGCAGAAAGCAATGAAATAGAAAGCAAATAATAGAGAAAATTAACATAGCCTAAAAACAGTTTGAAAAAATTATTTAATTTATAAATAATACTAATGTTAATTTAAAAAAACTGATTAAGAACAAAGGAGAGAAACCTCAAATTATCAGTATGTGTATGAGTAATAGAGAGGATATCGCTAGATATCCTACAGTTATCAAATAGCAAATGAGTATTAAGCAAAATTTTATGTAATAAAATGAATAATATTATTTTATTTGAACAACTTCAATGAAATGGGTAATAATTTGAACAACTTCAATGAAATGGACAAGTTTCTTATGCCTCTCACTATCTCAGATTCATGCAAAATAAAACAGAAAATCTGAATTAAAGAAACGGAATTACAAATTCTTCTATTAAAGAAATGGAATTACAAATTCTCAAAGAACACTTCAGCCTGGATGGCTTCAGTGATATAATTTGTCAACCATTTAATGAGGAAATAAAATCAAACTTACATAGTTTTCAAAATAGAGGTGGTAGGAACATTTCCCTGCTCATTTTCTAAAGCTGGCAGTACTCTAACCCAAGCTCTGATAAACATTGTTAAGAAAACTACAGAAAATGTCCTTCATAAGCACAGACACGAAGATCCTTAAACTGTTGGCAAATTAAATGCGGTAAAATATTGACCACTTTATCCCTAAGATTGGAAACAAGAAATGTATCTGCTCTTAACACTTGTTCAACAACTTATTTTGAAGAATAATAAGATAGTGCAATAAGGCAAGAAATAGAAATAGAATGTGTAAAGACCTGAAAAGCAGGATATTTTTTTTATTCCAGATAACATAGCCATGTATTTAGAAATCCTAAGGAATTTACAAAAAAATGATTAGAACTTGTAAGTGAATTTAGCAAAATCACAAGGCATACAGAATCAATTATATTTCTACATAGCAATAGTAAACATACAGAAAATGATATGAAAACAATTCCCACTTAAAATAGCATACAAAATTTAAAATATTTATTAAATAATTTAACAGAGGGTGTGAAAGACCATTTTACTGAAATCTATAATAAACTATTGAGATATCCATTTTCATGACTTAGTAGACTCACTATTGCTAGGATATCAATTATTCCTAAAGTTTCAGATTTAACAGAATACCAACCAAAGTCCCAGCAGAATGTTTTACAGAAATGGGAAGATTTTACATGGAAAGTTAAAAGATCTTAAATAGCTAAACGAATCTTGAAAAAGGGAAACACAGTTGGGAAGCTTACACTATCCTGAGGCAGTAATAAAAAATCTTCCAAGAAAAAAAAGCCCCAGACCAGATGGATTCATGGTTGAATTTCATCAGACCTACAAAGACGACTGCCCACACTGCAGAAGTTATTCCATAGCACCGAGAAGGAGGGGATCCTCCCCAACTCATTCTACAAAGTCTGTATCATCTTGATACCAAAGCCAGGAAAGAACACACTGAAAAAAAGAAAAATTAAAGACTGATTTTAAGACTTACTGTGGACTTACAGTAATAAATAAGGGCAGTGTGGTACTGGAATCAGGACAAAGTAACCAATGGACTCAGACAGACCCAGAAATAGATTCACACATAGACAGTGAACCGATTTTCAACAAAGCTGTCAAAGCAATTCAGCAGGGGAAAGGAAAGTCTTTTCAACAAATGGCACAGGGACAACAGGACAAGTAGGCAGAAAATAAATTCCAACTAATCCTTGTCTTCTACCTCATAGAAAACCCAAGTCAAACTGGTTCACGAACCTAAACTTCAAAGCTAAAATTACATCATTTCTTGAAGAAAACATAAGAAAATACGTTATTATTTTGGAATAGAAAAAGACTTCTTTGGACACAGAAGCACTAAAATATTAGACTTAAAAAATAAAAATCCCCTTCTTCTCTAAAGACGTCATTTAGGAAATAAAAAGGGCACATTCCAGACTATAAGAAAATATTAGTATGTATATATGACAAAAGATTTATACCCAGAATATATAACACATCTTACCAGTAATATAAAGATCTAATTAAACATGAGTGATGGACTTGAACATGCAACTCACAATAAAAGGTTATGTGAGTGGCCAAAAAACGCATGCAAAGATGTTCAACATGGGTGTCCCTCAGCGGGAAGCCAAGTAAAGCCTCAATACCACTTCACACTCACTGTGAGACTGACAACGCTAAGTAATGGAAAGAAAGCATCCGGATCCTACAGATACTGCTTATAGGAGTATAAAAGGGGTTAACCAATTTTGGAAAGTGACAGTTTCTATCTTTTTTTTTTTTTAATTAATTAATTAATTAATTTTTATTTTATTTTTTTTTTTATTAAATCATAGCTGTGTACATCAATATGATCATGGGGCACCATACACTTGTTTCATAGAATATTTGACACATTTTCATCTCATTAGTTGACATAGCCCTCCTGGCATGAAAGTGACAGTTTCTAAAGTTAAACGCCTAGCTACCCTCCAAGCCAGCAATTCTACTCCTAGGTATTTAATCATCAAATGAAAAATACAGAAACTCTAAAAAAATATTCATGGTTTGCTTAATTCATAAGAGCAAAAACTGGAAGCAACATAAATGTCTACCACAAATATAATGTGTAAACAGTTTGTGGTGTATTCATAAAATACTCACCAATAAAAAATAATAAACTCTGTTTTTGTTTGTTTGTTTGTTTGAGACAGAGTCTCACTATGTTGCTCTGGGTAGAGTGCTGTGGGGTCACGGCTTACAGAAACCTCAAAATCTTGAGCTTAAGCGATTCTCTTAAGAGAATCTTGCCTCAGCCTCCCAAGTATTTGGGACTACAGGTGCCCACCACAATGCCCGGCTATTTTTTTGTTGTATTTATCATTGTTGTTTAGGAGGCCTGGCCCGGGTTCGAACCTGCTAGCCTCAGTGTACGTGGCCAGCACCCTAACCACTAAGCAATTTTGGTTAAAAAAAAAAATGAACTGTGAATAGGAACAAACTACTAATACATGCACCTACACCCTCCACACACAATGACGAATCTCCAAAACCTTACTGCTGAGAAATAGGACCTGTAGGAAAGAGTACCTATTACATGCATCCATTTGAATGAAGTTTAAAACCAAACAAAGCTAATCAGTGGTGATGGAAATCAGGAGGGAAGTGATTTATAGCTTCATCAAGTCATGGTTACACACATAAAAGCACTGTCAAAAATCATCCAATTATACATTTAAGATATGTGCAATTTCATTGCATACGTGTTTTTATCTCATAAGAAGCTGCATACTTATAAGACTGTGGATGAACCTTTACCTTAATATTTTACACACCAAGTTTTCATTGCTCTCTAATTAAAAACAAACCAACCATCTAGCCATTTGAAAGCAGACAAGTATTTGGATGTCCTGAATCAAACCAAATGATAACCAGTGCTATTTTCCATATGGCAAATTTTTATTTTAAAAAATTATTGGTGATCATGGCACAATTATGTGTTCTTTAAGGTAGGAAAGAAACAGGCTATCATATTTAATTCCCACAGAACTATCTATGCAAACATCTACGCAATACTAACAAAAATAAAACTCACAATGACAAAGGAATTCCTCAAAGGGTAGGCTTAAAAATCACCACTGGGGGAAATCTGAAATTCTTTCTGATTTTACTTAGCTAAAATGGACTTTGATCAATTACTGGAAGATTTATTTCCATTTGTCAAATGAGCGTTAGCAATATTTAAGTAATTTTGGATGGATGCTGCTGGGCTATGGTGGGTGTTTGGGACAGTCCTGGCCCAGATACTCACTCGCCTCTCAGGCTTGATTTCCTGAACCTAGCTGCTTATCTTCCTCCAACCCCATCACGTATGTGGATGCCACAACAATTTAAACACATAGATTTCCCAATGCCAACAGTATGTTTTTTTCCCTAAATATTACAAAATAGATTTATAAAGGCTTTTGGCAATTACAAGATGAATCATGAATGCAAATGAGTGATCCTACTATATAAAAGCACCACATTTCAAGTTACATTTGTAATTCTCTTATCAACTTTCAAGCTGTATCCTGTAATACCACATATTCACCAGGTGCTGGCTGACAAGGCGCTGTCTATGGTGCTCAGAATCTGCAGATGAGTGTGACAGGACCCTCGTTAAAGGTATAAAACAAGGCCTAGACATTGGATATACAGAAGAAATAATGTAAAAGGGCTATGAGTAAAGATTAATATTCAGGTAGTAACTTCCCTAGGAGTTCACTCGGGACTATGGCAGGAGGTAGAGCTACAATCTAACAAATTCAGAGATTTTCATGAGTAACAGGCAAAGAGAACAATATTCCAGAAGAAGGAAAGAAAAACACAAAGGCTTCACAGAGTCTGAAAGAGAAATGAAGTGGCTGCTAAGATGATGTCAAATTTGTAGCAAAGTTCAGCAAATCAGACTCTTGGGTTCAGACTTTATCAGTATTTCTGGGTTGAGAAACTGCCTTTCAAGTATGAAGCTATCTTCTTTGTACAGAGGATTTTTTTCCCACAGGAAATGAGACCCCAGGAGCAGGTAAGCGGAGCGGAAGTCAGTACTGGAGGCAGAACACAGGGGTCGCAGAACACCAGGGGCAAATGGCTGCCACAGTTCTAATCACATCCAACTTAAACTTTTTGTTTTTGTTTTATCTCATCAGACATTAAGTCCCCAGAGGCAGGGCTAATTTATCATTAACTGTTGTAATTGTATTATTTAATAATGTTGTGATAACACTCATTCCGCACATAAGTACTTATTATTTCACATGTATAGCCCATTAATTCAGTCTATAACACTAACAAATACTATATATAAATATATAATAGTACTATTTATACAGTTTATACACAGTACTATACATGTGTGTATATATAGTATACTATATATGTGTGTGTGTTTATGTAGTATAATGCTGTGTGTGTGTGTGTGTGTGTGTAGGCTAGAGGTACTCTATTCAAAGGCCACAGATTTGTTGACATGGATGTTATAATTACTGGAAAATAGACACATCAGAAAAGGGATAGAGCTTTTCAGAATCTGCATTAGAGATGAAGAATACTTCTCTGTCTTTTTCTTATAAATTGTTAAAACCAGTGGCCTCCAATGGAGTTGATCTGGCCAGGGCTGGCACAGCTTTCCTTCCACTCCTCCTCTTCAGCCTTCTCTTCCCTCAGCCCTTGACCTTTCTCTTTGAAGCAGTGGCTCCCTGGGACCTGGATATGGTACCTTACATGGCAAAAAGGACTAAGCGTGTGTGTTAAGCTAAACATCCTGAGATGGGAAGGCTACTCTGGATTATCTGGGAAGATCTGATATAATCACAGGGCTCCTTATCAGACAGAGGCAGAAGGATCGGAGTGAGAGGAGGTGGTGTAACCACAGAAGCAGAATCAGAGAAAGAGATGGGACCGTGAAAGCAGCCATCAGGAGAGAGACGGGAAGATGCTACAGCTGCTGGCACCGAAGATGGAGCAAGGAGGCCTGAGCCTGGAAAGGCAGGTGGAGCAGGAAGATGCAAAGGGCAAGGAGACAGAGCCTCTTCTGGTGCCTCCAGAGAACACAGGCCTTTTGACATTTTGGTTTGAGCCCAGCCAACAGTGCAGACTTCTGACCTGCAGAATTGTAAGATAGTAAACTTGGGTTGTGATAAGGCACTAAATCTGTGCTGACTTGTTACAGAAGTAACAGGAAACTAGCACAAGTTTCTTGTTCGTTAATTTGCTTTTGAACGTTTCGGATGTCCGTGTCAGTAAGTATACTTACTGTAATTCCCTGGCTTATACTCCGTGAGTCTTCACACAGAGATTGTCCAGAGGTCAGGTCCACTAAGTCTTACTAAGCTTATATAATTTTCCCCGTTTTACCCTATTGGAAGTGTATCATTTCATATCTGAATGCTAAAGCTTTTATAATTTTTTTCTCCCCCTTCTCCTTTACTTTTTTCAAAGACTGATTCAGTAATTGTCATGACTGTCACAATGTATTCCAGTTTTTCATTCCGTCTCCCCCCACTTTTAAGGGGGGATTTACGATCAAGTCACAGTATAGGCAGGAGGTGAGCTTGAGATACAATAGTTTGTTCTGATCTGATTTTAATATTATTGAAAGTTATGCCAATGTAAGCACTTCATGGCTGGGTGATTCTACCCCACAGATTCTTCAACAATTCTCCAGCATTGTTGGATAGCATAATTGTAATGGCAGAACAGTTATGCCATACACTTACTTTTTATCTTGTAACTGTCATTTTAATTAGAAAATGGTAATGGGTGGCTAAAATATTCAAAAACACATGTATGCTATGTACATATAAATACAACCAAGTTATATTTATATAACTTAAATGGGAAATTGCATACTTACATATGTACATAAAATATAATTGCATTAATAGAAAGGGCTAGAAAGATCCTGTTTTGCTTCTGATCTTACAGGATAAAGCTTCATTCTCACATTTTCCTTTGAAGTTTTGAAGATTTCTGGTTATATGGTAAGAGCACCTGTTTTTATTTGATTTTAAGGAGCAGGGAATTTCAGAGTGCCATAGCCTTAGCAGCTTTCAAGTACAGATTGAAATATCTGTTTGACATATGGACACATCCAGATATAAATACATTCAACCTCCTTGGGCAAAATTCTTGAGAACAACACTGTGTTTACTGGCCGCCCAATAAAATGACCTATTTAGGAAAAGGTCAGCTGGTTATGAGAAAAGTCAAAATGATACACAAAACAACTTCAGAAGAAAGTGGGCAGAGAAATGTCATTTTACTGTAGGTGGAGAAATGATCAAAATCACACCTCCACCTTAAGTAAAGCAAGCTCTTCTGAAACGCTAGGGAACACATGAGGTTTATGTCAGCTACTTAGTCTTCAGCAAGCCACTTAAATTCTTTATGTCTACCTGTTAGGGACTGATTAAGAAGAAAATCACCTATCACATCTGACTTCAGTCAGACACTCAATTAAGCTGACAGTTATCTGTCCAAATTGAGAGTGGACAGAGAGCTTGGAGGCATCTGAAACCAAACTCTCCTGCGATTGAATGAGTTGGTCAGCTGGTCTGAGCAACTGTCTCGCTGTCCTTCCCTGGAATCTCTCGTTCTTAGTAGCCATCCTGGTGTTCTCTTTAATCAGTACCTTGGTTAAGGGATGCTCGGGAAGTAATATTCACCTCACTGCTCAGACAGTCAGTAAAATGGTCAGAAACAAAGGCAATTGCTTCCTATGACCATTTAAAATTACCACTAAACATCATTTCATTTCTTTAAAAAACAGGATTCAGGGAAAGTTCCAATCTGGCAGTCTCCGGTCTTTAAATAATTTCTCTGACTACTGAAAGTTATAGGACTGGATTTACTCTTCTTCCTGTCCCTTGCCCTTTCCCCTGGCCCCCACCCACCACTGATTCTACTCCCGTTTTGAATCATCATAACAAGATCTAGCATTCATCTACCTAGGATGTGCCAGGAAGTGCTAAGTGCTTTCTGCATATCATCTCACTCTCCATGTATCACTCACAGGAAACTTCAAAAGCACAAGACTGTTCTTAGCCTTGTTTTAAAGATGAGGAAAGCAAGGCTCAGAGAAGTTAAGGAAGAAGTCACTCTGCTACAAAGTGGTGGAGCCAAGATACAGAACCTTCTAATTTCTGATCCAGAGCCAAGACCTGCACCATCTTTGCTATGATTGACATCCCCTCTCCCGTTAGCTGCCAACCTGACTCGGGAAGAAAAACTGCTGACAGCTCCAGCCATGCCATAAAGGCTCCTGGAACGTGGATGTGTGAATAAGTGAAAAGTTAACAGCCGGTATGAGCCAAATGAGTAAATGCATGGATGAATGAAAAAAAAAAAAAAACAAAAACAAACAGCCAGTCTGACTCTTGGTCACCTTGGGTCCTGCCATGAAACCCATGGCCACGTGTCCTCCTTGTGTGACATGACATTTTCCAGCTGCAATCACAAATCCTAATGTATGCAGAGTGCCTTGGGATCTCAGCAGCTGAGAAAGCTGAGCCATGCACCCTATACTGTCCCTATTGGGTGTGGGGGTCACATCGCTGCTGCTGCCAGGCTGGAAAACGCCATAGGTGGCATTCACCTAGGTCTCTGCTGGTCATCCCCATCGAACTCGAAGCAGTTACTTCTGCCCTCACTGAGACAGTTGTAAGAGTGCTGGTGGTCCTTTCTCCATCAACTTGGTAATACTTGTTGCCTCAGTTTCCCTTCTCCAAAACTTCTAACTCCTGGTTTCCCAGGAGCTGTGTTTAGAGGCAGTGGTGAGGAAAGCACCTGGAGCTACATCAAGAAGCATCCAGGGCCATTTTCTGGCACACAGAGACCAAAACTGGCTCATCCTCTACCACCCCAGAGAGGATTTCCTGTCGACACAGGACAGTGGATTAGATTTTCTCCCTCTCTTGTTATGAGTCTGTTCTCCAGGTTTGGGCCACTCTGCCAACGATCGCCTCTGAAGATCCAAGTTCATCGACTCTTACCTATTTGCACTGTAATTCCTTGGGGCTTGAGTCTCCTGGGGAGATGCAGCTTAGACTCCACATCTGACGGCCTTCCTGGGGCCCTGAATAACTGCTGAATTTCTAGAGAGTCTGGGGAAACCCTGATCAGATTTAACAAACCTACCAGAACACCTACATCCCAGTGAATGGGGTCATACCCTCTTTTCCAACAATATTGTTTAATCATCAGGGAAATGCAAATCAAAACCAAAATAATCTATCACCCCACAACTGGGAAGAAGGCTTTATCAAAAAGACAAAACATAGTAAGTGTGGGGAGGTGCAGAAACGGTGTTGTTGTTGAATGTAAATTGGTACAGGCACTATGGAATCTTCTCAGAACCACTTTTAAAAATGAGTTGAATCAATGAATAAATATACTGCCTGAAGGAATGAATAGTGAAAATCGATATCCTATGTGGATAAGGTTAGTTTCTGGAGCTAAGACTAATAATGATGGTGAGATAACATGCTGGCTCCATGTCAACTGTCCTCCACGTGTCCCCCGATCTCCTTTCTAACCGTGATTAATGCTCAGCAGACACACTTACTAAATGTTTGTACATAGCTTCTGTTCTGGTTGGCTGCTGTCCACCACAAAGGAGTCTTATTTGTTTTTTTGAAACCACCCTTCTTTCCATTATAGTGACCTTGCTGTTCCTTTAACACCCAGACATACACTGCCCCAGGACCTTTGCACTTACTGCTTCTTTTGGCAGAAAAGTCTGTTCTCCATCTGTCTTCTTGGCTCCTTCCTTCATTGTTAAATATCTGTGTTCCAATAGTATTTCAGCAGACAGACCTTTGACCATTAACTGGGAGAGGGGAACTGCTCATTGCTCTTTCTCCTAATCTTGCTTTGTTTTTCTTCACAGTGCTTACTGCTACTTCCACAAACTTTATGAACATTAGATTTTAATTAATTTTGTTTATTTATGCATTTACATTATAGTTCCTCCATCAGAATGTGAGCACCAGGAGGACAGAGCTATGTGTGTTTATATTCTAGCACAGTTACTTAAACACAGTTTAAACAACTACCATTTCACATAGTTAGACACTTTATCTTCAGGGCTTAGAATAGTTTCTTGCACGAAGAAAATCCTCACTAAATACCTGTTTCCATATAAAGGAACAGTAAGTGATTTTTCTGAATTTCTGATGGCATGGGGGGGGGTTGGCTGTAAAGCAAAAAGGCACGTCTACTTTTGTGGCTTACGACTTACTTTGGATCGTAATCCTTTGAAAGCAATTTTTGAAATGTTTATAGTAAATATGGCCTTTTAAGATGTCAACCTTGATAGACAGTTGGGAAGAAACATTCTGGCTTACTCTAAACAAACAGAATATAAATGCTTCTTAACTGCATCATGTCATACAGCCTTCCCTCTCCTACTGAGTGGGCAACGGGGATACTGTAAGCAGATGAGCATTTTTCTAACTAGTGCCAGCTTGTTGAGCCAGGCTTGACATCTCTTTTCCACAAGTAGAGTCCTCAGCAGCTCCTAGATAAGGAGATAATGGAGCTACTAATTACAACGGCGAGTAATTCCAGCTATCGTTTAATGACAGCTCATTGTGCCAAGCACATGTTACGGATTCTATGAGCTTAGTAACAGTTAAGCCTCATAAAGAATCCTAGGGTACCTAAGAATATGGGAAAGGGGGAGAGAGAGAGGAGGGAGGGGGGAGGATGGGAGGAGGCAGGGTGATTGGTGGGATCACACCTATGGTGCATCTTACAAGGGTACATGTGAAACTTAGTAAATATAGAATATAAATGTCTTAACACAATAACTAAGAAAATGACAGGAAGGCTGTGTTAACCAGTGTGATGAAAATATGTCGAATGGTCTATAAAACCAGCGTATGGTGCCCTGTGATCGCATTAATGTACACAGCTATGATTTAATAAAAAAGAAATCCTAGGACAGTTGGACAGATGTTTCTAAATCCTGGAGATGTTCTCCACCTACTTTGTCGTACTCCCTGTTACAGGCTTCATGTCTGAGGAATAATTAGTTGATGTTTATGTAATAATTGCTATAGTTTCAAAACACCCAAGTTTTCCCTCCGTTGCTATGATACAAGTCTGAGGTAGGGACGATGTGTAATATTATTACTGGTTTTCAGACCGTGGAGTAGACACCTTTACAAAGTTGGGAACATAGAGCTGGACCCCACACTTCCTCGCCATAAAAAGAAGACAAAATGGGGCTGCTGGGGGGGTTTCAGAGAAAGGGAACGATGTAATATGGCTGCTGGAAAAGGCCCCGGAAATCCTGTTTTTCAATCGCCTCATTCTACAGGTGAGCAAAAAGAGTCCCAAAGAGAATGCCTGTGGCCACAGAGCTACTGTCCAAATCAGAAGCCAAGAATTTTTATTCCATGTCACACATCCCTATCACCTCATTGATATCTCAAGGACAAGAACACGATACTATTTGTACACATGATGCCATCAGAAAATAAGAACACTCTCCAGTGAAAATATTCAAATATCTCCAACTTCTAAATGGCTTCTACACAAGCCTGATGGTGTGTGATTTAAATGGGACACAACTCAAAAACTTTTTCCATCAAAATAATGTTACAGAGAGTTGCAAGGTTCCTAACTGGTCCCCAAAGTCAGCCAGACCATAATACTAGCAGTGTTTGATTTCTTACTGTTTTCGTGAGACATGCAGGGGAATTTAAAACTTCACAGCTATCGTCCAGTTTCACGGAGGAAATCTCACCCCACCTCATCCCTCAGTCCCCACCTCCCTGGAGAGTAAGGAGACATCCTTCTTCTCCCACCCTGTGTTCCCTCTGGGGGCTGCAGCAGAATTTGGGGAGCGATAGCCATAGAATGTGGATGGTTGGGAGCTCTGGCCTCCAGTTGTGGGGGCTCCAGAGGTGGTCTCTGCAGCCATTTCTGTGGGGACCCCAGCTGTCCCATGCTAACATGGTGTAAAGGATTGGGGGGCCACACAGGCGTGAAGTGTGTGGTGTATTGACGGCTGGTTAGATTACCTGTGCTGCCATCGAGAGATGACGGGGGAATAAGAGGGATGAGATCTGTGACCTGGACTTGGCCCTGGTATACCAGGCACTGCAAGAATGCCTGTAAGTCAGGTCAGGAGGGACACACCCACCCCATGCCATTATTTCCTCTTCACTTTCTCTTAAAGCTTTTTTAAAAATTATTATTTTCTCTATACATATACATGTGTTTATTTGGTTTCCACTTTTTGCCTTCACAAAATTAAGGTCTTAAAATTTAATAACAATAACAATGTTTAAGATAAGGACTAGAAACAAAAACCTCGTAAAGAATGAATGAATCAGAAATCAGATGATTGCTGCAACAAAATATTGAGTCAAAGCATTCTATGATAGACATACTCTTATTTGACAATGTGAATGTTACTTTTTTTGCATTATTATTATTAGTAGTATTGCTCAATATATCTCTTACAGCTTTTAAAACTTCAGCAAGTATTTCTTAACCACTGATGTTGTCCGAGTATTAAATTGCAGTTAATTATACCGTGGCATAATTCCATAATATTGGCTTACGAGGCAGTTTAAGTCTTACGTGCTTGGAAGTTTTAAGCAAAGAATAATGGTTTGTTTTTATATAGAGCTCACTGTTTGTATACCACATCAGGATTTAATCCTCAGAATTGTTATTAACAGGGTTCTAGAACCCGCCCTAGGTTACACAGCTGGCAAACCCTGGGGTGGGGGCACAGAATCTAGAATTCTGGCGCTGGGATTCTAAGATGCTCTGTGTTCAGTGGAACTCATACCCTTGAAATCTGCACTGCCGTCCTCCTCATGTGCAAAGGTGTTGGCCAAGGACATTTACACACACATCTGAGCTCTGCAGAGTCCTAAGAGGGGAACACCTTGCCCCTGGCACTCCAGAGCATGGGTTTACTTTGGACCCTCTCATGATATCAATGTATCAGCAAAAGTATAGACCTTTTTTAACCTTTGACATAGTAAAGATAGACTAATTTTCCAAAAGGAAAAACAAGAAGAAAGTCTTATACAATAAGCACAAAGGCCAAAGAATGAGTTTCTTAAAAATTTCAAAAAATGGGCTTGATGCCTGTAGCTCAGTGGTTAGGGCGCTGGCCAAATAGAACGAGGCAGGCAGGTTCAAACCTGGCCTAGGCCTGCTAAACAACAATGACTACAACAACAACAACAAAATAGCCAGGTGTTGTGGCGGGTTCCTGTAGTCCCAGCTACTTGGGAAGCTGAGGCAGGAGAATCACTCAAGCCCAAGAGTTTGAGGTTGCTGTGAGCTGTGACACCAGAGGAGTCTACTGAGGGTGACATAGTGAGACTCTGTCTCTTTTTCCCAGAAAAAGAACCAAAGCATTTGGCAAAACACTTGAGTTTTCTTTTCTTTAGATAAGCATGTTAGCTACACCCAGGAGAGCAGGTTCATCACCTTCCCACGCTGCTGACACTCAGCACTCTGTCTCCCTGTTCCCAGAGGGGCTGGACTACCTCAATTTCTAGCTCTCTTTGAGTAGTACCAAACTCTAAACTTAAACACAAAAATCATTTCTGTTTCAAAGCTCTTGGGTACCTGGGCCTTCTCCCTCATTCTATTCTACTCTCAGATTTTTGAGTCCTTACTCACCATCCCCAGCTTATGGGCTAATTTACTCATTGGACCCTCCTCCATCCCTAAACATCTCCCCCTCCAAGGAACATTCCTACTCTTTCCTTACAGTCCCACAGCAGGCACACAAAAAGAATGATCAAGTTACATTAAGAGCTGGTTGGGTCACACTACAATAGTGACCACCCAGAATTAAACAGTTTTTCCATCATGCATGAGATTTGCACTGAACTCTTTCCTAGACAACTGTGTTACAGCTTAGTTATATCAAGCATGGTCTTTCCCACGTAGACGTGGGCACTGCATGCTCTTTAAAACATCTGCGGCCAGCAAACTGTGCATTAAAGTCTCAAAGATTAACAGAACCAGAGAAATGACATATGAGCCTGGATGCAGATTTAAAGCAGCGTTAAAGGCATGTTTTATGTGTGAAAGAAATTATGCTATTTAGTGTAAGAGTTTAGCGTATTTTATAGTAAAAGGTGGTAGAGCTAACTTTTTATTCTCTTTCAGTAACATTTTATCGAATCTACAGTTTCACAAGAGCCATCTTTTCTTGCCAGATATTTTTCCTTTGGAAATTACTTTCTGCTTTACTATTTAGAGATGTAACTTACTAACTTACTACCTTATAGTTTGGGCCGAATTCATATTTTTGCTTTAAACCAAAAGCATACGTGTATATATAGGTAGTGTAATTTAGAAATAATGACCCATTTTGTGCCATAATCGTTTTTAAAAAGTATCTCCAGTAATTCTCATTCCTTAGAACCCTTACATTGCTTTATCTTCTAGGGATTTTCACAACGAATGACCTTCAATTTTTGAGGTGCTTTGCATCGAATTCAAGCATTGTTTTGGGTGCTTATGTGCAGAATTTCATTTCATCCTTACCATAACCCAATTTTCAGAAGAGAAAAGAAACCTGAAGAAACTATCACTACCTCGCCCAAGTTCATAACAAATCTTGGGATTCAAACCTACATCTAACCTCCAATAATGCATTTATTTTGCTAATTTTGTTTGTCCATTTCTGTACAACAAACCCAAATCAGTGGATGAAAACAACACTGATTTTTGTGCTGGGTACAAACAATTAGGTTACAATGTTTGCCTTTGTTAGGAAGAGTCCCCGTGGTAGTTGTGTCCCACACCAGGTGTGCTGTGCACCCTGACATTATGCTCCTTAGGTGGGAGCACAGCAATCCCGCTCCCTCTGCTCGAGTTGGGAGGAGAGGACTCCTACCCCCAACTCGAATTGAATTGAGGTTTTCTCTTGTGTGGATGTGTATTAATCAGATCATCTACTGGCTTCAAATTAGTATTGAGTACTCTCTTTTTCATTCTTGTGATACTCTACAAGAATGTGTTCCAGCTCTATCCAGGTTAATACAAAAGATGTAAAGTCTCCATCTTTTTTTGTGCTGAGTAGTATTGTGTGGTCTACACATACCACAGTCTGTTAATCAACATGGCCCATTTTTGAAAGCCCAGGCCCAACAATGGCGCAGTTCCATTTCTCCTGTGATTTATTGTCTAAATCAGTCTGCCAGCTTCCACGGGAGAAGCCACAGACCCCACCTCTCAGTGGGAAGACTGTCAACAAATTTGAGGGCCATATTGCCAAACACCAACCCCTCAGGACATTTCTAGTTCTGCTGTGATTTTATTAAACTGAAATTCCCTACTTCATGAATGCTCTTATCCCGCATGACTTTGTGGATAATACCGTCAAATGATAACTTCTTACAAGACAGGAGGTCTGAATCTTTTAAAAAATTTTTCCCATATATTCTTATTGTTATTTCAATGGCTTCTGTATATAGATTTAGGCTTTTGAATGAAGAACCCAGGCTTAAAAGAGAACTCTTCATATCTGCTCAGTGTTCTTAGCAGATTTTCTTTCTCTTTTCTTGGCATTTAGTATGTTTGGTTAACTTTCTCCCCTCATCACATAGTGACCTCAGTATTTCTGAATTCCATTTTTATTAGAGTTTTTTTGGAATATCATCAACCAAGTGTGATCTTTCCCTGAAGTTACTCTTTGCTTAGCAAGGAACCAATATGCAGGTTTTCACGCAAGCAGATTTTCAGTCTATTTGACAGTTTCAACACACTTTCTCCCTTTAGAAAGCTGTGATTCTACCAGTTCTGACATCTGGGCAAGAAAATTTTTCACCACTCATCTCTTGGGCAGCATTTTCCTGTTTCATTGTGGCTTGTTTTCTCCATGTTGGCTAAACGAGACAAGGCAAAAGCCTCCTTCCTTTCCGTGGTTCACACGGTTCCCTCTCTCCCAGGGTTGGCAGTTACAATGGAGGATGTCAACCATGCCTCATTCCTCAGCAGACATCACTAATCAACCACTGCTCTTTTTCCCTCGGTGCCTATCGGCCCACATCTTTCTTTACAAGGTATTTTAGGCAGCCACTGATGATCAGAAAATAAGATTCACCTGACTTACAGGACTAAACACTATTCCTTCTCTGTGGACTGTCTCTTCTTCAATTATGACATTATGTCTTTCTCATCTTTCAGATACTGTTCTAAATTCCTTATTCCTTTGGGATGATGCTTCCTGCTGCTCAGCCCCTGCACGACATCTCCTGCCACCTATAATGGTGGTGGCTGTTCCCACTCCCTGGCCCAACAGTAACCTCAGCCAGGAAATGTTTAGTACTATTGGTATCCCAAACCTCTGGAACTCAGGGTCATATTACTAGGCCGCAGTTCTCACCTTGCTTCTGGTGCTGACAGGAGACTTTTACATTGCCCCAGGGCCTCAGTTCTTTCCTATGAGTAGGGGCTGGATCCTGCTGTGCTTGCCAGACACTTTCTGCTACCCAATGTCCCTTCACAGGTCCCCACTGCAGAATGGGAGCCTTGTGTACAAGACCTTCAAGCTCTAGAGCTGCCAAGCTCACCCAATTATAAGTGAACTCTAGAGCTACTCTTCTGACTTTCAAGGAAACTAAAATTTCCGCATATGCTTTGCTCACTTGCTGGGGAAAGCTTTAGATATTATCAGGCTCTCTGGTATCAAATGCTTTCTCTTCAAAACCTCTGTGCTTTCTTGGATCTGGACTGGTTCTCTTTTCCTACCGCTGCTCCAGTTCCCACTGGCCACCCCTCTAGAGCAGACAGATCATTTTTAGATCTGAAGTTGTTGCCTTTTGGTTAAGTTTGAACAGCTTATGCTTTGACTGGGCTATAAAGAGACAACAACTTGATTCCAGTTATTCCACTCGGCCTTTGCATGAAGATACTCCCTTCACAATTACAGCAGGTTTCTTTTCTGATAGCTGTTTTTGTCCTGCCTCTTATTTTATTTTATTTATTTATTTTTTTATTAAGTCATTTGTACATAGATCATGAATACATTTATGCCATTGTGGGATTCAATGTGTTGATTATTTGTACAAATTAGAGTGCTTAAATCCTACTAATCAGGGCGGCGCCTGTGGCTCAGTCGGTAGGGCGCCGGCCCCATATACTGAGGGTAGCAGGTTCAAACCCGGCCCCGGCTGAACTGCAACCAAAAAATAGCCGGGCGTTGTGGCGGGCGCCTGTAGTCCCAGCTACTCGGGAGGCTGAGGCAAGAGAATCGCTTAAGCCCAGGAGTTGGAGGTTGCTATGAGCTGTGTGATGCCATGGCACTCTACTGAGGGTGATAAAGTGAGACTCTGTCTCTACAAAAAAAAAAAAAAAATACTACTAATCAACATAGCTTTCATCTCATTTACCCAATTACAGTGTTAAGACATTCGGGTTCTACCCCTGATAGATCCAACTTGTACTTGCAATGTGCTCCATAGGTGTGGTCCCCCTATTAACCCTCCCGCTATCGACCCACCGACCCTCCCTACTCCTCCCCTTCTCCTGCCCTCCTTCATCCTAGGCTATAGTTGTGATTCATCTTTCATATGAAAGTGTGAGTGATTATAAATTGGTTTAACAGTAGTACTGAGTACATTGGATATATATTTTTTTCCATTCCTGAGATACTTTAAGAAGAATATTTTCCAGCTCCATCCATGTAAATATAAAAGAGGTAAAGTCTCCATTTTTGTTAATGCTACATAGTATTCCATGGTAAACTTATTCCATAATTTATTAATCCATTCATGGGTCGATGGGCACTCGGGCTTCTTCCTGTCCTGCCTCTTAGATGAACGAGTCTAAAGTATCAAAACAGCAGTATGTGTCTCTTACTCTCCACACCACCAGTTAGGAGATGTTCTTACACAATGGGTATCTAATAAAAATTACAGCCGATGCTAAAATAAAATCTGAAGGAAATATATTCAGTGGCAAGAATTTCTTTGAAGGACACTATATGTAACAGATCAGATTAAGCATTAGGAAGAAGACGCTTTCAATTTTATGGTTTCATTTCCGAGTTAAATCCTATAATGACTCTAGGAATAAGACACTTCACATCTGTGCTTTGCTTTTTGTTTTGAGTGAGCCCATGTTGAGATATTTTGGAATGCAAATGAGATTTCAAGGAAGTCTTTCATTAAAGGGGGTATGACTTCCTTTGAATTGCATCCACGCTGCAGTTTCTCATCTTTTTATTAGCTTTCTACCACATAACTCTCTTTTTCCAATTATACATTAGCCAATAGGCTTCAATTTGCGAATGAGTCCTGTCTGGTGTCAAGAAAAATTGCAATGGAAGCTAAAGCGCTGAAGAAGTGACACAAGAGTGTCTTTAAGTTAATAGCACTACATGTCCTTCCACATGGATTATACATGATAACTCGGCACCAAGATAGGATTTTGAGGCAGTGCTACACGTTTTACATTTATTTAAGTCACATGATCATTAATAGCAAAATTCAGAATATTTTTTGAGTTGAAAAGAACTTTTTAAATGTCCTGGTTTATTACAGTTGCTCTATGTTTTTAAACAGACAGTATAATAAGTATATAAGTCTGAGTACTTATATTACAGATCTTCTGTAGCTGCCTTAGATCTGAATCCATGCAATGTTCACAAAGTTGGTTACTTGTCTTCTTTCTGTCTTAGTGAAATGAATATTATGTATTTCATCATGTTACTATCAGGAATTTCTCAAAGAACTTTACTCTTACCTTATCAGACCAAATTACTTGCTATTATTCTGTAGGAATTTTATTATTTGGCATTTTACAAGGTGCTTGTAGGTTTTTATGTTATTTTTCAGTTATTTATTACTGCACATCAACTCACATAAAAATTAGTGGTTTAAAACAATTTATTTCTGGAGAGATGAAATGACCCTTCCCCAAGACCAGTTCAAGCACTTCCCTTGCAAAAGTAATCTGATACTGATATTTGTACACAGTTCCTGCTATTATTTTTCATAGATTATAACTCAATGTCTTCTCTCCTTTGACCTATGGCTGAGATGCAATATGTGTGGCTCCCTTCTGGATTCTCTTTACCCACCTCACTTACCCTGTCTAGAACTGGAAGAATAAACCAGGCGAGCTCGATCCACCTGCTCACTCCTTTCCCAGCCCACTGGCCTGCAGGAGCATGGGTTTGCTCTCTCCTCCAGGCTGGTGTTTTATGGGGCCAGACCACATCTGGGAGGGTCTCTGGAGGCCCACCATTGTCAGTGAGTGGATGCAAGAATGTCCAGCTCTTCGTTCTACGAACCATAAACGTGTTTCTCCATTATCTTCATTAGGAAAAAATGGTGAAATTTTGATCTCTTATCTGTACACTTATTGGTCTTTTTTCAACAATTAATTTCCAGTTAGTTCTGAACTTGGGAGGGGGAGAAGGATGCTATTTACTGAATCACTCTCAACCCCCAACAACACACAGTAACAACAACAACTAATTATGGCACTTGTTGAGCATCTGCTAGATGCAAGGCCCCTGGATTACACACTCTGTGTTACTGCATTGAATTTTAACTATGACCAAGGAAGGTCAAAGAAACTGTACACTATAACTGGGAGGTTATGGTGGTTATCAAAATTAGCCACCATTAATTTCTCCCTCCCATGTAAGCATATACCTCTCTTCTCATTAAGAAATAGTCTTTTCCTCTCCCCTTGGAGTGGCCTAATGACTTGTATCAATGACAGAATGGTGTGAAAGTGACATTCTGGGATTCTCAAGCTCAGACCTTAAAGGGTCTGGCAGCTCTCAGCGTTTTTTTTTTTTTTTTTAAAGCCAACCCTTTACAGTGAATAGTGGGCTAGACTCCTGAAAGATGAGAGAAAATCTGGAGAGAGAGAGAAAGAGAATGCTTATGCTTCTTGAAGGAGCTCTGAGGTGCTGGACATAAGAATCAAGCCCTCTTGGACCTTCCAGCCCAGCTAAGCAGTTGAGCAAGTGACTCTATCCAACATCTTGTGGAACAGAAGAACCATCCAGCCAAGCCTTGCTCAAAATACTAAGCCCAGAATTGTGAGAAATAATAAATGATTGTTGTTTTAAGCCACTAAAATTTTGGGGTGAGTTGACACAGAGCAACAGGCAACTGAAACAAATAATACAAACTTGCAACACATTTTCAAATGGCAAATGGTGTCACTGCTATGGCATAACCAGAATTTTACAAGATCTGTAAATGACATTACCTATTTTCAACCACGCAAGTCACAATCCATGTGTAAACAGTGAACCTTTACAGCCGAAGTCATGCCTTCTTTCAAATGTCATTATAAGCCATCTCCAAGGGGCACATGATAAATCATGTTATCACTTCAACCAATCAGCTCCACTCCTATTCAAAAAGATAAAGCTTTTTGCTAAATAGTAAAGTATTTCTTTCTATTCCCTGTGGATATCTCATCACGGTTCTGGCTCACATTTGATTACCAGGCAGAACAGTTTCCAAACCCTGGTTCTACTTGTCTGGGAAGCTCTCCCAACTCTCACCATGACCCCCTTCCCCCGGGTGGTCTACATAACTGTCCCTAGTGTCCCTTTAATGCTCTGCTCATCTCACTAGCACAGCACTCATCATCTGCATTTATGTAAACCCCATGAGAGCAGAGACCTCATTTCTTTTGTTATTGCTACATTTGAAGCACCAGAAAGTCCTCCTTACAGAGTAGGTGCGTCATGAGTCATTTCTAGCTGAGTGAGTGAATGTGACTGCTTCTCCCTGGGCTGGACACTATTTCTTGGTGTGGAGTATCCACTGCCCCCTCCTTCCATTCTTCCACTTTTATTGTAGAGCCTGGAAGCCTGGAAGTTCCTAGACTTCTTTGTCGCCAGGGTCCAAATGTAATTCTAGTTCTGCCAAAGAAATAGACCTGTATGAATCTAGAGGACAAAAGGAACCAAGAAATTTCTTCTGCCACCAGTCATGGTGGCCGGAATGCAGGTTTCAACAGATGTGTGTTTCTGTGGACACTGGTCAGCTCCCCAGGACCTGGGAGCAGCTGTGATACTGGTGGCGCTTTCTATAGTTTCCCGCCCTTGGAAACTAAACACGAATCGTACCGCTCACTTTCATTCCTCAACTGTTACAGTGATTTCTGGAAGCACTGAGTTTCATAAAATATCTACAGTGGTTTCTGTTTTACTACAGTCATGTGCCACACACAGACATTCTGGTTAACAATGTACCACATATATAATGGTGATCCCATAAGATTATGATACTGTATTTTTACTGTATCGTTTCTATGTTTAGTTATGTTTAGATACACAAACACTATGTGTTACAACTGCCTACAGCAGTCTGTCCAATACTATGCTGTACAGGTTTGTAACTAGGAGCAACAGGTTATACTATATAGCCCAGGTAAGCAGCAGCCTCACCTTCTAGGTTTGTATAATTTCACATGCTCACACATGGTGAAAATGATGAATAATGACATTCTTAAAACAGAAGCAATGCTTGACTGGACTGACTTTTACCTGGTGCACCGCTTTAGACTGCATTCCTTGAGGACAGGACATGCCTATTTATGTTTGCACACAAACATATGTGCATCGTCTGGATCATGGTGGAAAATAATAAGACTAGGTAATATTTATTTAATATCTGCTATGTGCTCAGCACTGTTCTAAGTGTTTTGAATCTATTACCTTAATCTACTCAATAACCTTGTGAGGCAGGCACTGTTACTGTCCTTGTTTACAAATGAGCAAGCTGAGAAGAAATATGTAAAGTGACTTGCTCAAGAAATCATAGAATTAAATAGTGGACTGAGGGTTCGCACCCAGGAAGCCTGGCTCCCAAGTCTACCCTGTATCTAACACTTTCTCCTGCCTGAGTAATGTCTGCTTAAAGACTTAGAAGACATGACCACTATAACTTTAGAACTCATTTATTATAAATGTCTATGAAGCGAGTGTATGATGCCCCATGATCATATCAATGTATACAGTTATGATTCAATAAAAAAATAAAATTATAAATGTCTTATACAGATTTATCATGATATATCAACTCCATACATTCCCCTTGAAGAATATTAGTTTTTAAAGATGTTCTTGTGGTATCAAAAGGGCTTTGTGTGTATATACATGAGTGTGGTGTGTGCATATATGTGTGTGTATGAATATATATATATACACACAGACTTTTTATATGTATACATGTTTTTGGCTATATTTTCCCCATTACTTATAAAGACAATGAAATGATAGGGAGCCATGGAAATAATTAGGATGGCAATGATGGTGAATAATACTGATAGGTTTCATGTGTATTTCTCCATGAAGATCTTTCTGCCTCTTGCCTGGGAATGCAAGCTAAAGCAAATGACCATTGGTTGTAAAAAAATGAATCTGCGTACATACAGGAAGGGAAAACAAGTTCTTTAGCTGCAGCTTCCATCAAAATGGAGAACAGCTTTCCACTGAGACCCTAGAGGCGTGGAGAGGTATCTGGGAAGATGCAAAGTCACATATGCAAAAGAAATCTAAGTGGGAATGATATGAGCATCTAATTGTCAACGTTGTGGACAAGAGTACGCAACTCTCAATGATGACCAGTGCAGAAATCTGAGTGGGCAGAAAAATATACAAAGACAGGCTTTCTTCTGCGTTCCAGATGTTTTCTTTTCTATGCAGAGGGAGATGCACTGGTGTAGTGACCCTGACAGTGTACGGTGTCAATTACTTCTCAGGAAGAAGAGTCTTCATCTGATGACTACAGTTGGAAGAATAACCTGAGCATGATAGCCAAGCCCTTTCTTTCTCTCTTGTAAGTAAACCTGCCATTCTTCTCTGCTCTTCCACACCTTAAGTTTAAAAGGGGTTGACTCTGTCCATGGGCCAGCAGGACTCTCTGTGCCCCGTCCATTCCTGACAATGACTGGAAGGACAAATCTGTATAATGCTGGGATTCAATATTGGAAAACTCACTTACAAGAGTTAAAATCGTATTCTCCAAAAAAAAAAAAAAAAAAAATGTCTATTATCTCTTACATGCAATTCCAGAAACTGCAAAGCTTTGGAAATAAAAGGTTTTCTCCCAATTTGTCTGGCCACAAAACCTGAAGTGACCCAAGTCACTAGCAGCCAAACCTGACCTTAAAGAACACGAAGCTATTATACTTCAACAATCGTCATCACTTGGAGATTGTCTGATACAATCACCAGTAGACATGTGTGCCTATTTAAAGTCATTAAAATGAAGTGAAATGAAAAACTCTGATTCTTAGTCATGCTAGCCACATTCCAAATGCTTTCTAGCCATATGTGACTAGCGCTACCATATCAGATAAAGACATTTCCAGCATTACAGAAAGTTCAGTATAATAATGACCTGGAGTGAAGTCATGTGTCCTTACAGACATAATCATGTTTGATATGGAGTATTTCCCCAGGCCTCATATATTAAACATTATCTCATCTGGCCCAGAGGATCATAGATAAGGGATTGAAGAATGATGGACCTATGCCAGTTTTTAATCGGTAGTTAAGGGGTATTTGGGGCTTCCTTCCTTGTTAAGACTTTACCGATGCCAAATTGGTAAAGGATCAAGGCAAAGAAGAGGAAGGTCCCTTAAATGCTAATGAGGGAGAAAATCAAGCAGGTTCCTCCCCTTCCTTCCCTCCCTTCCCCTCTCCTCCCCTCTGCTCTCCATATGCATGGTGCACGGGCTCTCCGTACAGTGGAGGATATTCTGTGTGTTTAAAAATAATTTTTACAAGGAGATATAAGTGCAATTCTGGCAGAAAGACAGTAGATAAATTACCAAAAACACTTCCAAGGATCAATAAAGATGCCACAGATGGGATTTCTATGTTGGGTGGAAGGTGGGACTAGATGAAGTCCAAGGCCCACCCATTTAAGACAATCTGGGATGCCATGCCTCCCCCAAAGAGGCCCTTCTCCAGAATCGTCCATGTGGTAGGGATTGGTCAGAGGCAGATATACTTTTGGCCATGTTCCCTGCTAGCTATTCATACACCTGAAGCTGAGAAACAGATGTTAGATGGCACTCATCTGTCATATCC
The DNA here is from genome assembly GCF_027406575.1 of Nycticebus coucang. Taxonomy (NCBI): domain Eukaryota; kingdom Metazoa; phylum Chordata; class Mammalia; order Primates; family Lorisidae; genus Nycticebus; species Nycticebus coucang. The sequence continues at coordinate 16,034,609 of NC_069802.1, forward strand.
AGTTTATTTCTTTGTCTATGTGGGTGTAAGATATTTCACAGGAGCCTAGGCTAGCCAAACAGCAGCAAGAGAAGAGTTTTGAATATCCTACAGGCTCCATTTTGTTTCACTCTGTTACACACATTCAGGCAAGTAGCTTAAGTTGATACACAGCCTCAGTTTTCTCATCTGTAGAATAGGCAGAACATTTCCAGGTCAACCACCTTCAGAGGGTTGTATGAGGATGGAGATGAAAATCAAAATATTGAAGAAGTTAATATATGGGCAAGTAATTTTTCCATTCAAAATCCAGGTATTATCTTCACTATGGATGGGGTAATACTAATACTAATAATTAGTATTATTAGTATAGCAATAATAATACTAATAATACAACTATAAGCAAGAGCCTTGCTTGAGTCTCAAAGCATTGCTGTGAGTTCAATACAAAGCAGTTTTATTTAGAACATAAATTGGATTTGTGCTTATAAAGGAAAGCATGAGATAATGTTCTTTGTCTTAATTTGACAGTACACAGACTCTTCAGCACTGGCCAAGAATCTAATACTGGATCATACCAAAACACAACCATTGGCTTTTTAAATTGCATCCAAAAGATGCCACGGTCAAGTGCTGCTTCTGACAGAGCACCTACCAAGATTTGAAGCTTCAGGTCATTAAAAATGCCCATCTCTGTCTTTTTTATTCAGTATTCCAGAGGCTTTCCAATTTGGATAGAATTTGAAGACCTGCTCCTATTGAAACTTCCCAGGTAAGCTTCACATTAATTTTTTATTTTTTGAAGATTAGTGTGGAAACTTCCCAGCTCAATCAATGTCAAAGGGGCATGATTGCCTCCTTTCTCCAGTTTGCTTTCCTAGGATTAGTATGTGCTAAAGCTTTTTTCCCAAGAAACTAAGGGATCTGAAGGATCACACAGACAGGCTTAAGAAAAATCAAATTAATTTTGCATTTCATTCAATATTAAGATGACTGGTCATCTTAATATTATTTAAAACTTAATTCTGAAATAATAAACATTCATTATTATTTTTATCCTAGAAATCACAAATTTAAGGTGGGGAATCCTAAATTACTCATATTAACAGAATTTTCATTGTACCTTAGAAGCAGCTTTTCAAAAGGAAAAGACGGATTCAGCTGGCTTCACATCATCAGACTAAAAACAATTTTCATAAGACATTTTTATAAGCTCAGGGGAATTAAAAATTTCAAAACTAAACATTCTGTAACATAATTCTCTCAAACCCTTCACAAATGTTCAGCACAATTTTAAAAAGCAACACTGAAAACTTGCAGATTTCCTTAAATCTTTCACAGGCGGCGTACTTCCATGTTTTGTTTTGTTTTTTAAATCTAAATTTAGGTAAAAATCCTGGAACATATCTGAGATAAAATAACTTTTTTAACGAGTAGTATCTCTGGTTCCCAAAAGCCTTATTTACTGAGTTCTCCGAAAGTGAGTGGTAAACTGATAAAAGGATAGCCACGTTCTTCCCCAAAGTGTGTGGTCCTAATACGTTATTAGTGCACGGTTCCTGTTAGATTCGTTCCCCAATTCCCTTGTCATAACGCAAGCTTTCCCTAAAACTTGTGCTAGAGCTATTTGGGGGGAAACCCATCATTTTCTTGAATGTTACTTATATTGGTCCTTTCTGAATGCTTTCCACAAGCAGCCAGAGCCTTGGGTTTTCAAATGAGAATTGTATCCCATAGTTGTCTGAATGTAAACTCTTCTTTTCATCTCGCTCCATAAAAATGAGACCCAAGGCTTGTTAGATTGAAGAGAAAGTTAATTCTGAAATCTCTCACGTCTATTTCAATCTCCTACAAACTCATCTATGGCCGAACATTTTTTTTTTTTTTTCCTAGAAAAGAGCAATTTTTGCAGTGTTATCCAGCCCCGGACAAATAATCCCCCCCTCCCCCACCTCCTGGGAATGAAATCTAACAATCCCAGCGCTCAGCGGCTGTGACTGTGAATGCAACTTATCAACAAGTTTTCATTAGGCGTCTACCGGGTTCCTGGCCCCGAGGGGTACACGACTGGGCAGGCCAGGTTCTAGTCCCTGACACAAGCCTGGGGACCAAGTTGAGAAGATGAGCTCGTCCTGAGCGCGCCACTGCGAAGCCGGGGACCCCCCAGTGTGTGTCCCTCGACCTCTGGGCCTTCGGTTCTCAAGGGTCTGTTCGGCGTCCACACCCAGGCCAAGGTACCATCCAACCTGCAAGAGGCGAGTCTCGAGGAACTCTGCTCACCTCGCCTCGCGAGCGCCAAAGGAGGGAACCCCACGGCGGAGCCCAGAGCGAAAGTAGCTGCCTTTAGCGTCTGCGATAAGCTCGGGGAAGAAGCCGCTAAAAGGAAAGGAAAGGGGGTGGTGGTGCCGGCAGAATGGGGCTTTCCGAAGCTCCGGTAATGCTTTGAATGTTTCTTAGCTTGACTGGGGGTTGTAACCGGGAAGGGTTGCGGGGTAAGAATGGGTATCCTGGGCGAAGTCACCAGGCACAGCGGACCAGCAAGGAGAGAACGAGTGATTCAAATTAAATTCCCACGCGCTCAGGGCTGCCCCAGCTTTAGCTGGAGGAAGGGCGCGCAGGGCGCACCAGGAAGAGCAGCGGGCACACTCCCCGGCTCCCGCGGCGCCGACACAGAAGGACCGCCCGGCACACCGGGGAGAGGGACTTACCTTCGGGGTTGGCGCTGATGAAGACCCGGACGCTGCGGCCAGCGGGCACGAGGTGAGAAGGCAGGGCCGTGAGGTTCCCGGAGAAAGCCGCCCGCCGGAGCGCAGAGTCCCGGGGACAGGGCAGCTTGGTGCCCGCGCCGGCCGGCCACATCGCCCTTTGGGTGGAACAGCCGCAGCCGCCGCCGCCACAGCCGCCGCCAACGCCTCCTGCTCCTCGGGTTCTCTCCTGCGGCTCCGCGGAACCGCTCGGTCGATCTCTGCAGGCGGCACGGCTCAGAGCCGCTCCGAGCCCGAAGTGCCGCCGGCGAGCTCCGTGGCGCACACCGCACGCCGATAGGGAGCGGCCATACGGACCCCTGGCGCTGCCGCCTCCGGGCCCTCTGGGCGTCCGCCCTCGCTCGCGGCCGGACTCAGCGCCGCCGCCGGCTGGAGCGGGAGGTCAGCGTGGCGGCCGCTACGCGCGCGGCGCCCTTTTGCGCCGGGAAGCGCCCGCGGCCATCTCCCCGCCCGCGCCCACCGTGGGAGGAGGGGGCCGCCGGGCGGCGGGGACAGTGCGGGCGAAAAGAGCGGATGAAACTTTATCTATGAGAAGATGTCCGGACTTTTTTGGAGCCCGCCTCCTGCGCGCTCAGAAATAACACGCGGCTTGAAGGGCGGCTGGGGCTCGGGCGCGGGGGCCTCGGGGCGGCGGCGGGGAGCGGGGAGGGCGCTCCGGGCTGGCAAGGGGCCTCGTGGGCTCCTCCGAGGACAAACTGGAAATGCTCGTGGCTGCCTCCTTGGTGGAGGACGAGAAATCGGTTAGCCCGAGATTCCTGGTACTCCTCCTCCAACTCTCCTAAAGGTCACACAGCCCTGAGCATTTTCGGGAATCCGCGCGTGTGGGCGTCTCCGCGCCTCTGCCGTAGCGCAGGGAATCCAGCCTCAAAGTTCGACGAACGCACCCAAGACCAGACCCCCGAGGTCCGAAGCATCAAGTCTCCAGACTGTCTCCGGCGTCCTCCAGGGAGGGTCACCGCCTCCCTGGCTCCTATGGCGCAGGTGGCCGCGTCCTGCCGCTCCGCCTGCTCCCCACGCGCGTCCGAGCGAGGGTTTTTATAGCCAAGCCAAGCCGCTCACGTGCTCCTCGCCGCGTGGTCGCGGAACCTTTCCGGTAGTGGATTTCCGTGGGGAGCTCTGCCGAAGCTTTTAAGGCTCTCGGGGGGGGGGGGCTTCCTGCTCCCGCCCAGGCGCACTCCTCGCTGTACTGCCCGCTGGGCGGCTCCGGATAGGGCGGCCTCGAGGACGCCGGGAGCCCGGGGCGGCCCGGTGCGTGGCCGGGCGGGCGGGCGTCAGCTCCCCTGGGGGCCCCAACCCCCGCGACGCTCTACAAAGTGTAGGTGGCAGAGGATTGGCCTGAAGTGCGAGAAATCAGAGTTGACGGTGGTCCTTGGCTTTTTGTTTGGGCTTCAGCCGATTTTCCAAATCAGTGTATAGTGTGGGTGGGCTTCACCTGACGCTGAGCCCGGGCGGTCAGAACCGACGCGGGACGGTGCTACTTGGGGTGGAATGCGCGGGGATCTACCCTACACCTGGGTGTCCCGGTGACGCGAGATCCCAGGGGATTGCCCTGTCCTGCCACGTCCGCTGCATCGAAATACCGGAAATACTGCACAAACCAGGAGAGGAAAAAAAGACTCCGTCGAATAAAAAGCGTGATTGTGTTTGGGTGAAGGGGGGAGAATTGGAGTTTTGTGTTAGAATCCCCAGTACTGGGCTTTTGGGCAGGAACACCTACCTGTGTTTTAGGAGAACAGAACGGTTTTTCCAAAAACTTTATAATTGGGGAGAGGGTGGGTGAGCTCAAGGTGAGGTCGCTTAGATGCAAGTTTTCCCGGTTTACCTGGGGCCTGCACCTCTGGCAGCTACCCTCCTTCAGGCCTGCACTTCCTCTGGGGCCTGCTGGTGGCAGTGAAGTCCCATGCTCTGCTGTTTATTTTGTTGCCCCAGCCCCAACAGACATGTTCTGGGGTAACCTCTTTGAAGGAATTGGGTCTCTGGGTTTGTAAGGCTGCCTCTCCGTTCCTGAGAACCAGGCAGACAGCAGTTCTTTGTAATAATTTGATACAACCGGCGAGGAAGCCCTGGACATTCCTAGCTGGTTCCTTCAGTTCATTCCATTTAGCAAATCATCGCGTTTCTCCTTTCAGACTGATTCTCAGGTGAAAGTGTTCTCTGGCAGGAAGGGGGTCTCTGGAAGATCTTCTGATGTCCCAAAAGGTAGGGACGGTGAGCTCTGGAACAGGCCCTGGATATACAGTGTCTATTACGGTATTATCTTTTCTGAAAAGATAGTGTTTATTACCAGAGAAAAGAGCCAAGATCACTTTATGCCTGATCTCAATATCATTTATAAAAGATTAAGAAGTGGCCAGATTGTCAAGGACCTGCTTCCCTTCCTTTCTTCTCCCCTCCCCTAATTGTTTGTTTCTTTCTTAAAAATGGGATTGGTGTTTGTGTCTTCTGACCTTTACTTGAGATCTCCAAGTGTTGCATTTTCTTTGGATGACTTTGGGATTTTGGCAGCCTCTATAACCTAATTAGCTGTTCTAGACAGGCCGAAGTTTAGCGTCTGCCAGTGTCACTGCAGACCAAGGCTGCAGAGGAGAGAGAATTTCACATTGTCTGTGAACCAGCCTTGCCTTGGGTAGGGCAGGCTGATGAATTAGCGTGTTCAAATAAGGATACCTGATCACTCGCTGCCCCCAAATATGTGCATACACACACAGTCTTTCTCCATGTTCTTCCACCCTAGCTCTTGCTAGCATTTGATATCCTAAAGCCAGGAATCATAAGGGAGAGGTCATATGAATTATTATGAATGAATTAGATTTATTTCCCACTCTGAGGATTGAGACCCACACACACATGTGCGCACGCTTGGGAGAGGGAGTAGGTATAATTGTGGAAGGCAGACCCTAGTTTTGGAGAATACTTTTCTATGTTTGTTTAAAACACTTTTATAAACATTTTCTCCTCATCAGTAAGTGGGAAGTATTATTACATTTTGCACATTAAGACAGCCGAGGTTCAAAGAAGTGAAATGACTTGTCCAAGGTCACATAATTAGTTAGTGCTAAAGCCAGGGTTCAGGTATTGTTGCTCTTGTTGTGCTCCTTACAATATACCACCTCTATTTTCTAATTTTTTTCCAGGTTTGGCCCTAGATGACATCTTTAGTGACCTGGACAAGACTGCTCAGGCCTGTGCTCACAGGTTTGGAAGGCCGGTTGTCACTTCTGTTTTCTAAACAGGAAAGGTCAGTGGCCCTACAGTCACACAGGACCAGACTCTAGTCTGGGATGTTGATCTGGTGACAAGAACTTCCAAATTCCTTGCTTCTTTTAGGGCTTGCTCTTTCCGTGTGAGACCACAGATAAATCCCTCTGATCCCAGAAGTGGGCTGGAGAATTTAAAGCATCTAGAAAAGGGAAGGCAAAAGTACATGGAAAACGGGCCTGGAACCAAGGTTGTGACGAAGAAGAGGAATTCCCCTCTATATCTTTTCACACACCACCTGTCAGCAGCTGAGAGCGCCACATAGAGGTTCCCTATCTTTATAAAACAGTGGGCCCAGTCCTTTATAAAGCAGGGCTGTGCAAAGATAGAAATTACTGCTAGGTTCATTCTGCTCATCAAGCTAGAAAGAGGCTGGTGATTGTGGACTCCCACCCCCCTTGATAAAGAGGGGCTGCCCTGCTCACAAACTAGTTTTATTCATCAGGAGGAAAGAAAATTATTCCTGTGATGTTGCTATATCAGCATTTCCTGTGTCCTAGACATTTTAATAGGTATTTTCATTAAATCCCTTTCAATCTGGGCCCAGCATCTTCTAACTTGGACACTCCTGTTTTGTGGTATATGAGCACTTCGCTGGGTTCCAAAGTCCATGGTGCACATACCTGTCTCCCCTGCTCCTCTTTGCTGTGATGGCTAGTGCTTTTTCACCCAGCTGTATGGCTGTGTCTCATCCTCAGTTCATTCTGCTTGGATGCTGGGGATGGTGATTGAAAAGCGCTCAGCCAGAGCCCTTGTGATTGACACTCACCCAGCAGAAGGAAGACCCAGGCCCAACCTATATTTGATTGCATGGGTACTCCCATTTACATGCATCAGATATTTTGGTCAAGAAACTTCTGCATCATGCTTCTATATTTGTCCTATTGTGGATAGAAGCAAAATAGAGTCTGTAGTGTTTAGAAGAAAACCAAATTAACACACCATACCAGTCTGACTCTCTCAGGGAATCTATCCAATGAGGCGAGTGAGAAGTATCAGACTTAATATTATATTCATGCTCCGTGATCACAGGGGCTCTCTGATTTGGGTGATAAACATTTGAATCTGCTTTGCAAATACCATGAGGAAAGGATCATAATTCAGACTCACTTAAGCCAGCACTCCACTTTCCAAAGTTCTCACTCAGGATGTAAGCTAAACTATGAGGAGCCCAGTGACTTGTTTACAAAATGGAAATTTTCAGTCTGTGTGAGAATTTTTCAGCATAACAATTTGCCAACAAAGATTGTTGATTCAGAGGTGTCTACAGCATGATAGAATTCATAGCAGTTCAGTTTTAAATAAAGTTACACCTTTCTGAAAGCGCTATCTGATGTTTTCATGACTCAGAAATTCTAACTTTAAATCCACCCCCTTCCAAATCTGTTTAATGTATTTTTTGAGCAGTTTCCCTCTTACAACTTTCTAAATACATTCCTATGAGAGCACTATGCATACCCCACAAAACAGAAGAAAGTTAAAGTAACTTTTTAGGTAAAAAATTTATAGATTACTCTGTTTCTAAAATAAAGGTTTTATTTTTATTTTATGATTGCCAACTTTCCCCCCTTCGTGACAATTTCCAATATAGTATCTTATAAAACCCTCTTTTCTCTTGTTCTGTTGTTTGACACTTACTTGGAGAATTGCTTTTTTACGAAGCACTTTCATATATATAAGCTCATTTTGCTTCTACTCTTGTGTGGCAGGTTCTGCATTAATAATATTCGCCCTTTGCCCATTTTTCTTAATGCAAAAAAGCAGTTCAAGAGATTTTAATGTCATGTTCAAGTTCATTTAGCTCCTGGGGTGGCAGAGTCAATATCAAAACTGTATCTCTGCATACCAAGCCATAGGTCAATTATAACATATCAAATGGCTGCCAAGGTATAACAAGATCCCTTTGGCCAAATTTTTAAACTTTTCTGCTTCTCTGTAAAATTTATAGGTGTGTAGGCAAACCAAATAATATACGGGCATAAGACACTCTACTTGGATGTCAATGTCAGCTACATTGCCTATTTTATACTGACGTCTATATTTTTATTGAGCAGAAGCTACATTCCATATCTTTTAATTCTAATAACTTAGATTTGTAGATGAGTCTAAGAGGCTTAGAGAATTTAAATGACTGGTCTAAATTCAGATAGCTTGTAAGTGGCAAGGTTAGAAGGTGAACCAGTTTAATCTCTCCATTATACTATATGGTATCTTCTCACCATGCAACACTAAATCCACATGAAGAACATAAGAAAATCCTCCTTCTCCAGCATTCCACGTTGGCATGGCCCAAACATCCGAAGTACATTGTCCAAGTCAATTATTGTATTGGTTTTCTCATTGCTTAAATACTTGTATTTATTAATAATTAGAATACGGTTAAGCTTGCACATATATTGAATTTATCTTTATTTCCAAAATAACTTAATGGGACAAAGTGTTTTTCTTGGATACTTTTACTGCAAAAAGCAATTTCCAATAATTCTAGAGATTCTATTTTCTGATAAAATACTATGGCTCTGCAATCTTCCTTTGTACTCCCTACCGCTATAGCTCTGTTTTGTATTTGCTATTTAATAGAATTTTTTTCTTTGCAAATAACCGTCTCCATCAGACTCCTTTAGTCTGAATTAGTTATAGGGTTGCACTATGCAGCTTCTTGGGTCACCCTTGATAAATGTGAAGTATCTTCTGTTTTTTTAGTTTTTGGGATTCATTGAGGGTATAAAGAATAAGGTTGCACTGATTGCACTTGTTAGATAAAGTCCCTCTTATACTTGTGTCCTGCTCCCAAGAGGTGTGCCATACACCATGATACCCCTTCCCCTTCCTCCTCCCTCTCCCTGCTCTCTCATTCCCCTACCCCACACCTTGTATTAGCTCATTTGCTGCCTTCATATTAGAATTGGGTACATTGGATTCTTGCTTCTCCATTCCTGTGATGCTTTGCTAAGAAGAATGTGCTCTGATGCAATCCAAGTTAATACAAAAGATGTAAAGTCTCCATCTTTTTAATGGCTGGATGGAATTCCATGGTACACATATACCATAGCTTGTTAATCCTTTACTGGGTTGGTGGACATTAGGTTGTTTCCACATTTTGGTGATTGTAAATTGAGCTGTGATAAATAGTCCAGTGCAAATGTTCTTATGATAAAAGGATTTTTTTCTTCTGGGTAGATGCCTAGTAATGGGATTGCAGAATCAAATGGGATATCTAATTTGAATTCGATGTGTATTCCCCATACTTCCTTCCAAAAAGGTTGTATTAGTTTGCAGTCCCACCAGCAGGGTAAAAGTGTTCCCTTCTTCCACAACCATGCCAGCATCTGCAGTTTTGAGACTTTGTGATGTGGGCCAGGCTTGATGGGGTTAGGTGATGTCTCAGGGTGGTTTTGATTTGCATTTCTTTGATGATTAGGGATGATGACCATTTTCTTGTACATTTGTTAGACATTTGTCTGTCTTCTTTAGAGAAGGTTCTATTCATCTGTCTTGCCCACTGATATATGGGATTGTTGGGTCTTTTTTTTTGTTGTTGATTATTTTGAGTTCTCTGTGGATCCTAGTTATTAAGCTTTTGTCCAATTCATAGTATGCAAGTATCTTTTCCCATTCTGAAGGTTTTCTGTTTGCTTTGGTTGTTTCCCTAGCTGTCCAGAAGCTTTTCAGTTTAATTGAGTCCCATTTGTTTATTTTTGTTGTTGCAATTGCCACAGAAGTCTTCTTCATGAAATCTTTCCTCAGGCTGATATTTTATTGAGAATTTCTGCATCTATATTCATTAGTGAGATTGGTCTGAAGTTCTCCTTTTTAGTTGGATCTTTTCCTGGTTTTAGTATCAGGGTGATGTTTGCTTCATAGAATGTGTTAGGGAAGATTCCATCCTTCTCAATTTTTTAGAATCATTTCTGGAGCATGGGTATAAGCTTTTCTTTGAAGATTTGATAGAATTCTAGTGTGAAGCCATGAACCAGGACATTTTTTTTGTTGGGAGATTTTTTTCTTGTTGTTATTGTTTCTTCAGTCTCAGTTCTTTGTTCAAGAGATCTGTTTCTTCTTGATTAAGTCTAGGGAGGGGGTATGATTCCAGATACTGATCCATTTCCTCCACATTGTCAAATTTCCAGGCATAGAGTTTCTTATAGTATTTAGAGATGATCTCTTGTATCTCTGTGGCATCTGTTGTTATTTCCCCTTTACTATTTCTGATTGAGATTATTAGCAGTTTTAATTTTCTGTTTCTAGTTAATCTGGCCAAAGGTTTATCAATTTTATTTTGTTTTTTCAAAAATTAACCTTTTGTTTCATTAATTTTCTGAATGATTTTTTATTTTCAATTTAATTAATCTCTGATTTAATTTTGGTTATTTCTTTTCTTCTGCTGGGTTTCAGATTAGATTATTCTTCTTTTTACGATTCCATAAGATGGTTCATGAGTTTTCTGATGTGCTCTTTTTCTGTTTTTTGAATGTCGGTGTCTAATGTGATAAATTTCCCTCTCAAGACTTCTTTTGCTGAATCCCACAGGTTTTGGTAATTTGTGTCTTCATTGTTGTTATGTTTGAGGAATTAATGATTTCCTCTTTTATCTCCTCCTGAACCCAACTATTATTCAGCATAAGGTTGTTTAATTTCCAAGTCTTTGTATGTGGATGAATGTTTTTGCCAGAGTTGAGTTCCACCTTTATTGCCTTGTGGTCTTGAGAAGATACAAGGTATAATTTCTATTCTTTTAATTTTGCTGAGGTTTGATTTGTATCCTAGGATGTGGTCTATTTTGGAGTATGTACTATCTGCTGATGAGAAAAATGTGTATACTTTAGCTTTGGGATGGTGTGTACATATATGTCAATTAATCCCATTTCTTCTAGGGCCACATTTAAGTCCCTTGTATTCTTGTTTAGTTTCTGTTTAGAGGATCTGTCCAGTTCAACCAAAGAAGTATAAAAGTCCTCAACTATTGCGGTGTTATGGGATATCATATTGCTCAGACTCCTGAAGGTCTGTTTCATAAATCTTGGAGTATTTAAGTTGGGTACATAAGTATTTCAAATTGAAATGCCTTCTTGTTGTATTGTTCCTTTGACCAGTATAAAGTGTCCATCTTTGTCTTTCTTAACTTTAGTTGCTTTAAATATGCTTATATCTGAAAATAAGATTGCAACTCCTCCTTTTGATTTCCATTTTCTTGAAATAGTGTTTTCTATCTGTTAACCCCGAGTCTTGATTTGTCCTTCAGGGCTAGGTGTGTTTCCTAGCCCTGAAGGACAGCAGGTGGACGGCTTGTAGTTTTTTACCCAGTCAGCCAGCCTGTGCCTCTTCATTGGTGAATTCAGTCCATTGACATTTACTGATAGAATTGGTAAGTGTGGTGGAGTTCTATTCATCTTATTTTATGAAAGTTCGTTGTGTAATTTTCTCCTTTGTGCCATTATAAAAGCTAAGTTTTGACTTTTAGCTTCTAGGTGTTTACTTTGCTAGTGGTCCACTGTGATGGTCAGTGTTGAGAATAGGTCTAAGTATTTCCTGTAGAGCTGGTCTTGTTCTGGTGAATTTCCTTAATGCTTGTATATCCACAGAAGATTTGATTTGTTCATCAATTTTGAAGTTTAGTTTAGCAGGATACAGAATTCTGAGCTAAAAATTGTTTTGTTTAAGATGTTGAAGGTGGATGACCATGTTCTTCTGGCTTGGAAATTTTCAGTTCAGAAGTCTGCTGTTATCTTAATGGCTCTGCCTCTGTAGGTCAGGTGGCACTTACTCCTGGCTGCTTTCAGGATTTTTTCTTTCATCTTGACTTTGGATAGGTTCTTTACAATGTGTCTTGGAGAGTCTCAGCTTGAGTTGAGATGACCTGGGGTTTGATATCTATCTGAAAGAAGTGTGTCAGGATCTTTAGTAAAACTTGGGAAGTTTTCATTTATGTTAGTCTCTGGTAGGGCTTCCATTCCTTTGCGACAATCTTATTCCCCTTCAGGGATCCCTATTATTTTTATATTTGAATGCTTCATGGAGTCTCATGGTTCTCTAAGTGACTGTTCTGCTTTCGCTCTCTTCTTTTCTGGCTCTTTTATTACCTGGGTTAACTCAAAAACTAGCTCTAAGTTTCTTTCTTCTCCATGGTCCAAACTATTTTTGATACTTTCCACTGCAACTTTACCTTTACTGCTTGTTGCCTTCATTTTCTTAAGCTCCTCCATATCCTTTCTATATTCTACAAATCTCTTGTCTGACTTTTGGTTCTGTCTTTTCATTTTCTTTTCTATTCATTTTATTGTCTTTATCATCCATATTTTAAATTTCCTTTCTGTCAAATCCATTAATTCTTTATAGGTGGAGTCTTCTGCAGTAGCTGTCTTATGGTCCCTTGTGAAAGTTGTTCTGTTTTGGCTTTTCATGTTGCCTGAATTTTTCTGTTGGTTCCTCACTCTTTCTATTTGTTCACCTCCTTGTCCTCTTTTTTCCTTCTTGTTTCCTCCTTTGCTTCAAATTACCATTCTCAGAACTAATGTGCCAGATTTCTACTGCTCTATATCACATGTGTATCCAGGTCACCACCTCCTTGCCCTCCTCCCTGAGCACTTTAGGGTATCTGTCTTTATCTGGAAGCCAGAATTCCAAGGCCAAGGTTCCATCATTGCTGGTGTCTCATGAAGCCCACCCTCCTGGTTTGCAGAGGGTATAGACTTCTTGCTATACGCTCATGTGGTCTTCCTAATTCTGGAGGCTGAGAAGTCTAAGATCAAGGCACTAGCAGATTTGGTGTCTTGTAAGTGGCTGCTTTCTGGTCACTGACGGCACCTTATCACTGGAAGAACTGTAAAGTATCAGTCTTGTTACCTAAATTTAGAAAACCTTATGCAGAATTGACAGGTCGTTTGCATTCATTTCAAAGAAGAGAATAGGCAGCCAATTACAATTGCTTTGAAGTGTTAAGAAACATTTACACATCAAATGATTCAAAATAGGTTTTAAATTCCTAGCTTCTGTCACTTCTTGATAAGTGTGGGAAGATCATTCCACTATTATTGGAGCATTTGGAGTAAATGTAAAATTTAGGAGATTTGTCTCCACCCCCAATAGAATAGCTTTCTGTTATAAAAAATGAAATATATATTATGATAACATACCTTTTATTTATCAGATATTTATTATAAAAGATAATTGTGTATAATATTTTTAAAAAACACTAAATGTAGATCTATTGCTAAATTAGTTAAAGCTTTTTAGTGGTAAATAACCAAAACTAGCAATGAATTTCTTTTAAGAGTACAGAAGTTTATACAGAACACAAAGGCAGAAATGGAACTGATTTTTAAGAAAAACTGGAACCAGTGGTAGGAAATATACTTGGGAAAAGAGCATGACTATTTTTCTGTGTCCCATCTTTGATTCTCTGTCAGCATCAGCATCTCTCATTTCACATTTTTCTCCCACATCACAAGCACATACTTGTACACACATGCACACCCTCATTCACAGCACCTTCTTAGATATTTAATATTCATGATGAAATGAGACCAACTATATAGCTCAGGCCACGAGGAAAGACTGACCAATTCTTTTTTTGAAATCTTTTGGGAGTTAGTGGATAGCATTGCAATTGAATAGACACATTTGTTTTAGTTTTGAGTTGATGTATGTCCGTGGATTTTTTTCCACTTTTCTGGGAAGTTACCATACCTCCATGCAAAGGTTGACCTTTAGTAGTTTGTCTTAGGAAGGAGTAGAAAATTATCTAGTTTCCTTTATTCCTTGCTGTCATAAAAGAATAGCTATATTCCTTGGAAAGATGTCTTTAATTCTTTCCTTTCATTTACATGAGTGACTTTTTGAAAATGATAAACATTACTTGCTAGGTTGTAAGATACTCAGGGGAGTAAAACTAAATAGTAGTAAGTCAAAGTAGAATTTTGCCACCTTTTGTGAATAATTGGGTTAATAAGAATATGACAATAAAACTTAATGAACATAATCTAATACAGAGCTTAACTATCCTTTGAAATCAAGTGATATATATAGATAGATATGATTTTCTACATAAATCATATATGTGACTTATGTAGAAAAAGTAAGGGATCTGTCCTACACAAGATTCTTGGCTGAAAACAACAGAACTGGCACTAATTTAAGCATACAAACAATTTACTGGAAAATTATTACTAATAGTAATAATTGAGAGTGTTGGGGAACCAGGCTTGGAAAATGGGAGGGGACTAGAAGATGAGTCCACAACCAAAATCAGCATCATGGCGCTGATGTTCAGGACAGCCTTGCAGCTGCTGTTGTTAAATTCTGAACATCGCAGTGCACACGTGTCACCACCAGAACCGAACAGTGGCAGGTGGCTTTAGAGGTTAAACTGTCAAAGCCCCATACACCTTCCCCCAGCAAATGTATGTGCATTTCCTCTACTCTTATCTGGCTCAGAACATTTTGATGACAGGAACAAAAGATGAGTTGAATGCCTTTTGTATTCTTAGTAAAAAATTAGAATAATAATGCTCCACCTCTCCAAGATTCAGATGCCTGGCAAAGCTCACCTCTTCTGGATTACAACCAAGAATAAGAATGTAAGCCAAAAAGAATTCTCTAAATAGCCAGAGTGTACATTACAATGTTCACACAGTGATACTCCCTTGACTCACGGGAGATTCCCCAGAGGCTGTCAGACTCTTTACGCTTACTGTACACACAATTCAAACAAGCTGGGTTTTCCTGATTGGTAAAACCATAGCAAATTTAGAGACACCGAGTCAGAAGAGGAAGGGCTGCTATTAATGGATATACTGCTGGAAATGAGAAATGATTGCTCACAGCAAAGAGCCAGGAAGTGTATGACAGCAGAAGTGATATATATTCACACACACACACCCCAACTCAGTAATCTACAGGCAACTTGATTTGGGGAAAATAGTACTCTATTTACAGGGTGTCCATAAAGTCCGTGCATTATGGACACCCTCTATTTCAAATGGGAAAGATCAGGAATAAAGACCCTGAAGTTGAGACAGATGAACACCAGCACATTGCAAGTACTTGGGGACAATTTTCAGCAGCAAACAACTCAGAGAATTGAGACTAACAGACAATGGCACTTGAGATATTCAATAGTCTACACCCAGGAAGCAGGTAGAAATCAACAGCAAATAAAGTAGGCAGAGATTCAGGTAGAATCCCACTCCCAGGAAGAACATGGCAGGCATATTTTATGTGAGTGCCTGAAGAAGTGGCGGCAGAACAGGCGTTGTAGCAGCAATAGTAATGATCAAGCAAACATTTATTAAGTGCTTTTCAAGAGGCTAGATACAGTTCTATGAGCTTCAGAGACATTAACTTATTTAATTCTGAACTTTTACCCCATGGTGGAAGGTACTATAACTATTCCCACTTCACAGATTTTGCTTTTTTTTGGTTGCAGTTTGGCCGGGGCTGGGTTTGAACCCGCCACCCTCAGCATATGGGGCCGGTGCCCTACTCACTGAGCCACAGGCGCCGCCCCTGTTTACAAATATTCTGTCCCTAAATTGTGGTACCTGTCTTCTCTTCCATTCTTTCATTATAAGGCTACTGTGAGTCAGGATATAGAACTCAATGTTATATTTTTCTATAAGGAATGACTTCACTTTGATCCTTCAAGAATTATTCTCTCCAGGTCACTCTGCCAAAAACCTTCCCTAGTTTTCCAATGAAATGGGATCTATCTCATTGTTACTTCTGTCTTGTTACTTTATTATTTGCACTATTGATATACAGGCAAGGTTATGCTATGCTAACAACTAACCTCAACAACTCAAGAGACTCTTCTTTCAAATTTTTACTTTAGGCTTTAGCCAGGTCAATTCGGAAACAAAAAACAAACAAACAAACAAAAAAAGGAAGTCGCATTAGAAAGGAAAAAGTAAAACCATCTTTATTTTCAGACGACATGATCTTCTGTGTAGAAAATCCCTATGAATCCACTACAGAACTATTAGAACTAATAAATCAATTTCGACGATTACAGGATACAAGCTCAATATATAATAATCAATTGAATTTCCAATACTAACAATGAGCAATACAAAAGAGAAATTAAGAAAACTATTTTATTTACAATAACAGTCAAAAGGTTAAAATTCTTAGGAATAAACCTAGCAAAAGAAGGAAGATTCATACATCAAATATTATAAAACAATATTGGAAAAAATGTCCTGTGTTCATGGATCAGAAGACTCATTATGTTGTTACAATGGTAATACTCCCCACACTGATCTACTGACTTAATGTAATACTCATTGAAATTTCAGCTAAGTTATTATTCAGAAATTGACTTTCCTACCCTAAAATTCATATGAAAATTCAAAGATCTAGAATGACCTATCCAGTCCTGAAAAAAGAAATGACAATAACGGAGGACTTACTCTACCAGATTTCAAAACTTATTACAGAGCTTCAATAATTAATACAGTGTGGTATGGTATAAGGATGGACATAATGTAAAACATAATTGAAAGAATAAAATGCAAAGTCCAGAGATAAACCTTTATGCTTATGGTAAATTGATTTTTGATAAAGCTGCTAAGATAATTTAAAAGAAGGAAGAATCTTTTCAACAAGTGGTTCTGGGACAAGTGATACCAACATGTGAAAGAATAAACTTGGACCCATACCTCACACTGTACATAAAAATGTACTAGAAATGGGCCAGAGATTTCTATGTGAAGGCTATTCTACAAAACTATTAAAAGAAGCCATAGTGGTAAATATTTGTAACCTTGAGTTAGACAATGATTTCTTAGCTAGGACACCAAAAGCACAAGTGATAAAAGAAAAAACTGAAACATTGGAGTTCACCAAAAATTAAAATTCTTCATCTTGCCAACATGACATCAGGAAAGTGGAACGGGAAAAAGATTTTTCCTATTATATATCTGACAAGGGGCTTATATCTTATAGTATATGTAACAAACACTTTCAATAAGAAGAAGATAAATAATCTAGTTACAAAATGATCAAAGAATTTTAGTAGACAGTTCTCCAATAACGATTTACAAGTGTCAAATAAATGCATAAAAGGATACTCCACATCATTACTCATTAGGGAAATGCAAATTAAAGCCACAGTAAGATCCTACTGTGTGATTACTTGAATGATTATAATAAAAAAATCACATAATAATAATCGTTAAACATTGGTGAGCTAGGAAAAAATTGGAACCTTTATACACTGTCACATTCAAGCATTGGGTATGTGGAATGATGTAGTTGTTTTGGAAAGCGGTTTAGTGTTTTCTCAAATTGTTAAAATCAGCTACCATGTGACCTAGCAATTTTACTCCTGAAGAACTTTTCTAGAAAAATGAAAATATACATTCACAAAAAAGTGTTTAGTGTGTGTTTATAACAGCATTATTAATAAATGCCCCCAAATGAAAACAACCCAAATGTGTATCAAATGATGAATAAATTTTTAAAAATTTAAAAATATATATATTAGAATGTAACACTATTCAGCAATAAAAAGTAATACATTACTGAGAAATGCTACAGCCTGGATGATCTCAAAAGCATTATATATAGTGACTGAAGCCATTCACGAAAGATTGTATACTGAATAAGTCAATTTTTTTGACTTGTTCAGAAGTAAATTGATAGCAACAGAAAGTAGATTAGTGATTGTCTAGGGCTGGGAGGATGAGAGAAAAATGGGGAGTGACTGCTGATGGGTAGAAGATTTCCTGTTGATGTAATCTGCTAAACGATGTTGCTATGATGAAAATGCCCTAAGATGAGACTATGGTGATGGTTATGCAACTTTTAACATACTAAGACCATTGTAAAAAGGAAATATTTATCTATTTATTCATTTTTGATGAAAAATATATCTTGATAAAGGAATTAAAAATCAGTGATTTAATAAAGCAGAAGTTTATTGCTCATGCATGATACGTATTTAATAAAGACTGGGAGAGGGGCTCTGCTCATCGCAAAGACTCTAAGACCCTGGCTGATGGAAGTTTTCCCTTATTATGTACTTCCGTGATCACTAACAACAAAAGGAATGTGGTGAATCGAGTACTCGCCCTTATAACTGCCACGTGGAAGCAATACACATCACTGCAACTTAGTGTCACTGGCCAGAAAAGGTCACAGGTCACCCTCAACTTCAGAGAGGGTGGTTAGTATCAATTCCACCATAAACCCGGGGAGAAGAGAACTAGAATATTTGTGGGAGTCCCAATGAACACCACTGTGTCCCATCTTCCTTCTTAGATTTTAATTCCTAAAAATGATGACTGTTTCCTTACTGTCATATAAAACCAAGTTTCCTTAAATTCTTTTAGTCTTTTTTAAAATTTTGGATAAAATGAAGGGATTTAAATGAACAAGATTTAAAAGAAAGTAAACAAACTATACATACCGGAATATAAATGTCTTAACATAATAACTAAGAAAATGCTGTGAAGGCTATGTTAACCAGTTTGATGAAATTAAAGTACCCCAAGATTGCATTAATGTGCATAGCTATGATTTAATAAAAAAAAAAGATTAAAAAAAAGAAAAGTGCTTCCCTCACAATAAGTGTTTTATGATTGTGAGCCAGTTGAATAAATGAACAAGAAAGGATTAAGCCACGTATGCAATCCTTGAGAGCCCAATGCATGAAGCAAGGGTCAGTACTGCAGGAGTTCAGGAAAGAGCAGATGAAGGTGAGTGCGGTGTCAGTTGGTGTCCCCAGCCGGTGCTGCAGTGACCCAGATGGATGGTGTTATCTGTGTCACGGTTTGTTTTCTTCCCAGGTATGACTTGGGCAGAGCCCTACCAGCGTAATGAGGGCAGAAAAGAAAAGGATCCGGAATCACTTAACCTTTTTGAACTTCCGTTTGCAAGTCAAGGTCAAGATAGTAAAATGTAGCTGCCTAACGCCTTAAAGCTCTGTGATACAGATGCTGCTAATAGTGTCTGCGGCGTCTGTTATGGAGCGAAATGGTACTCCATGGACGTGGAGCTGCTGAGCACGTCAAAGCTTTAATAGGCAGTCTGGATGTAAATCCCTTTTTTTTTTTTTTTTGCTGAATTCAGATTTCACAGAAATGCTTTAATTAAGACCCTCCTGTTTTCCCAAAAATTCATTAGGCAGTACAGACACTTGAGTCATTTTTTACATGATGGAGAGGTTGTTAAATTAAAAGGATAGCTGAGAGTGATTTTAAGACATAGCTAATTGTTTTATATGGGCTTTCAACATAAGTTTAGTGCTGGCAGAATCAAAATCTCTATTTCCCTCATAGTTCTATTAGACATTTATCTTCACTAATTTCAGTTCTTCAGGGAAGTATCTTTTCTTTGAAGAAAAGATAACTCGTGTCCATTTTTTTATGTGTTCATTATCAATACTGGTACTTAGAATGATCAGTTTAATTGTAGAAAGGCCACATTTCCATGACCCGGTTTGCAGACATCTCTAAACATGGACAGAACAGTTACTCCCATGAAACATTTTTTAAAAGATCTTTCAACCTTCAGTTTTTTAAATAAAATTTCAGTTAAAAATATTTCTTTCCTTCTATCACCAGAAGGGAACACTAAGAATTTCAGTTAAAAAGTCAGACAAGCAGAAAAAAAAATCTGCTTACCACTAGTACATGTAAATCTCAGCTTAAGCTATTTTAAAATGAGAAAAAAATAACTAAGAGATATGGGAGCAGATTTCCTTTTTACAAACTACTCTGATGGTTATGGAAAGAACAGGGGAATAGGTATGATTTGGGAAAAGCAGCAATGAACAAATCACAAATTAGAATTTCTGTCCTCTACTTTATAGTATTTGGGGAAAATCTAGACTGTCTACTAGGAAGAAGAAACAAAACCATTTCCTTTCCACTACCATTTATCCTAGCTTTTCATTATTTATTGCAATTCAACAGGACTTGGCACAGAAAAGGTGCTTAATAAATGCTTCGAGAATGAATTGCCCACATCCTGGCAAATGATTTTGGAATATATTCAAAATAGCAGATAGGCTGGTGCCTTTAGCAGAGACACACATACCTACCGTAAGGCCGAGGAAGCCGTATGTGGAGCAGAGCATTTTTAGTGCTTCCCTAAGGGGACCACACCTACTGCTAATTCTGAAAAAAGAAACGAGCTCACTCCTGGAGCTGCAAAGACAATCATGAATAATACTCTAGAAATATCCATCCAGGACTCCCTATGTATATAGATGTACGTTTAAACACAGCTCTTCTCCCTCCTTACTCCACCAGAGGAGAAGTGGCAAAGTCAGTCCTGTCACACTTTACACCTGGTTTGTTTCAGCAAGAATTCACTGAGCACCTTCTTTTACTATGAAGTGCACACGTGTTCATTACAGGGTGTAAAATGTTGAAGTAGAACCCTGAGAAATGACAGACCGGGGAGGGAAAACAATTAAATGAAAATTATAGTCTTAAAAAACAAAGCAGGAGCTGCAACTGATATTTACTTTATGTA
The DNA here is from genome assembly GCF_027406575.1 of Nycticebus coucang. Classification (NCBI taxonomy): domain Eukaryota; kingdom Metazoa; phylum Chordata; class Mammalia; order Primates; family Lorisidae; genus Nycticebus; species Nycticebus coucang. The sequence continues at coordinate 16,055,089 of NC_069802.1, forward strand.
TTGTTATTTTCTAATTCTCTTAGTCCCCTCTGGCTCAATGACATGAGGATGATAGTAAGTGGAGAAAGCTCTCCATCTGTTAAAAATGTAAAATAAAACAATCTGTGGGCAAGCACACTGAGTAGCAAGAAGTATCTCCTAGATGGGATAAGAGCAGGATCCTGTATTTAGTAAAGTACAGCAGAGAGAGATTGCTGATAGGCGTCTCTCACATGAAAAGATGGGGGGTGCAACTATTTTGATGGATCTAGTGGCATTTTCTGTTCTCAAGTGAGAGGAAAACACTAGGCAACTGGGATGATGATCACAGATTTACTTGTCAAGTAGGGAGATAATTTGCCATGCATTGTAGGTGAAGTCTGTGGGTCATTATGCAAGTTTTGAGATATACAGAAATGAAGAAATGTAAAATCCATGGTCCTCCCAGCAACACCAGTAAGTCCAGCAAGCTGAAACTTACTTGAGTGCCTCAAAAAGGATGCTGTCAACTGTGTTTCTTGCAAATGAAACAATGGCCCATAAAGTCTCTGAACTTTCATAATGACCCACATATAGAGTAAATATCTGTTTTGTCTCTGTCACCTTCATCCCTTACTCTCCCTCCACTTGACTCCCTCTCACATAGTTGCAGGACAGGCTCGGGCTGCCATGTTCATGGGACATGGACCCAACACCTCCCCCATTGACCCCTTCAAGGGTGGCTTGTCAAACATCCCTTCCCTGGAAGTTGGGTGGCTGGGCCTGTGATGGGTAACTCCAGGAGGCATCCGTGGTCGTATTTCTTGTATGTGGCCCCAAAAAGCAGAGGAAGTTGGTCAAGACAGAAAGTTAGAGTAGGGCCAAGAGTTACAGTAGCATCAAAAGAGAGAAAAGGCTAGAAGGTAAGAGAGAAGAGTGGGAGTGGGAGACAGGGAGAGAAATGCAGAAATACGTAAACAAAGGATAAGAGGCAGGAAAAGGGTTGAGACAGAGTTCAAGTTTCCAGGTCACAGTTACTCCTAAGGGCTGCCTGCATTCTGGCCCTGTAGTTCATGGGGAAACTCTTTTCCTCCAGCATGAAGTCTCCCGTATAGGCCTAAAGGTTGCAAATGACTTTTGTTACTTGCAACTATGTCAGTGTTATATTTCCAAGTAATAATCTAATTGTTTCTGGTATTTAGCCCCTGTTCTTCCCTCTCACTTGATCCAGGAGGGGATTTTTCCCTCCACCAGCATAGACCAGGTAGAAACAACCGTTCAAAGAAATCTTCTATCTGTGTGACAGGTGAGAAGCATGTTCTTTCTCCCCAAATACAGCTCCTGAGGGAGGAAGGAAAAGGCATAAATACTAACAATCAGTGGGAGAGGAAGAATGATTTGGAGGGGTAAAGGCGAAAGTCTTCAATCACAGGAAAGAGCACAGCATGGAAGGACAGAGAGGTTAATCAGCTCCCTTCCCACCTGCTCTTTACCTCTCATTCAACCATCTTGGTCCTTGTTAGTCTTGACAGGAGGGTCGGAGACTTGGCCCTCTGTGTAGGGCTGCGGGCACGAAGAGAGACTTTGCTTCTCCTCAAATGGGAACTACGCAAGACCAGTGGGTGATTTCCTTATGAGTGGGAAGTGGAGGGTCTACTGTGACTGTTCACATAACTGGAAAGGATTGTAACTGACAGGGACCACAGTTCACCACAGCATGGCTGTGCCTCCACCAGCAGAGTGAAATGCGAGTGATTATCTGGCTATTTCAAATAATTAAATAGAAAGCAGATAAGACTGAGAATGAACAGCGAACCTATCACAGCATTCAGGTCAAGGTCTAGGGTTAGGAACTCCCAGGGGACGCCTGCTTTCTGTCTGAGGACACACTCACTTCAAGGTACAGTTGGAGTAGAGTCAGTTGAGCTAAGTGTCAAGAGGAAATGCAATTAAAACAGGACTTTCCTTGAGGGGAGAACACTGCCATCCTTGTTCAAAGCTGCAGCTGAAAAAGCAAAGATGACTTGGATGTCACTGAGTCAGATTATACCCAAATGTCCCCCTCTCCCACTCGGATTAGCCTGGCTCCTGGGACTAATCCTGCTGTTTTGGTTAACCTTGCTGTCTTTGTGTCTCATGGAAACAGATCTTTGATGAGACATGTGGTTTGTGTGCCTAGCCCTGTCTGTTTCTCTCTGCTGTCCTCACCCAGGGAGAAATGATAGGCATGGTTACGCATTGGCCAGACGCCAAGGCAACAGACCTTTATTATCAACCCCTGGCCACCTTTGTCACACCTTTGCTCATTTGACTTGTCTCCTACCTGACACCCCCAGTCTTTCTTATCCGTTCTCTGTGTCAATTTCTTTCAAACCCCGGGACCCTGTGTACTCTGATCAGGGGCTCAACCCCTGGGCTACTAATACTCCGCTTCAGAGGAAGTGGGTGGTCCCATCTGCTCAAACACAGACAGTGAACTCAGGTAGGTCATGAGGAAGTGGGACAAAGGGAAACCTAGAAGTATGCAGAGGGCGGAAGGAACTGAGCCAGCAGCTCAGGAATCTGTCCTGCAGTAGAAAGGCTTGTCAGTGTCCCGGCACAGTGCGAGGTGTTGGTGATGCGGAGACAAATACGAACTTCTCTTTTCTCCTGGAACAGACACAAAATAAATGGCTCAATAAATAGATCAATAAGGTAATTTAGATATTCATTAGAACTATGATTTTTAAAAAGAGGGGTGATACAAAGAGTTTTTTTTTCAAGGTGTCCAAATTAGAGGAGGTGGCCAGGGGAGGTCTTTCTAGAAAGTGAAAATTGAACTGAGACTGGAATGATGAATCAGATCCACTCATGCGGTGATCTGGGGAAAGAACATTCCAGGAAAACAGCCAGTGCAAGAGCCCTGAGAGAAACCAGCCCTGGTGAAGTGTCTGTGGCATTAAGGAACGGAGAAGGGGAAGGTTGGTCTTGGATGCCTTGAGGAATCTAGACAGGAACTGGTTTCTCTAAGTCCCAGCAGGCTGCAGTCGTGGGAGGGATTTAGGTCTGGAAATCATGTCATCAGATGGATGTTATAAAAAGCAGAGTCTGGCTGCTGTGTGGCAATGAGCCATTTTCAGGTAAGAACAGAATCAGAGAGACTCCAGGTAGATCGAGGGCATGGACTGGAGATACTGAGTGATTTTCTCAAAGACACTCAGCTAATAAATAAAGACCAAGTGGCAGAAGGTCAGTAAGAGCAGAGGAGTTGAACAGAAACACACCATTTCCCTGTGACACTCCTATTCTCCCTGACCTACAATGTCAACAGATGTTGACAAGTCCTGTCAAGAAGACCTGGCACCTAGGAACGTGCCTGCTTTGGAGAGTTCTTTGCTTTACATGTCTGTATTTCCCAGTGAAAGATACCAGGAACTAATTTTTGTAGGCTTTTTGCAATTATGGAAACCAGAGATGCTCACAAGTCAGTCAAGATCTGGAAGGTCATTGTGAGCAAAAGCAGGTGCAGAGAAGATCTCATTGTGGCAAGAGGAACCCCAGCCGGGCGTGGCTTTCAGAATAGCAGAAGAGGTGACTCCGAAAGTGTGCCCAGGATCTAGTGTTGCCCATTCTGGACACACTGTGGGGTCTCTGTCGGGGCTGTGTTCCCAGGTAAAGTGTCCTTAATACCTTTCTTTTCTGTTTGAATTTATTATTGGTCCTTTCTCAACTACTTTAAGAATTATGATGGATACCTCCATTTTTTGGTGGAATGCCATTGTGGGATTAAAGCCAGAGGTGAGAGAATCCTCACCAAAGTTAAAGGATATGGCTTAAAAAGACTATCTGCTACCCAGAGCTAGTCTGAAGGGTCTAGAAAATGTCCTTCTTTTTGTTATAAAATAGAACACGAGAGTCGATTATGCTTAATGTACTTCTTATAAGAAAAGGAAAGGTGAAAAAAATGCTCATTCATCACTAATTATCAGAGAAATGCAAATCAAAAGCACCCTGAGATATCACCTATCACCTAACCCCAGTGAGAATGGCCCACATGACAAAATTTCAAAACTGTAGATGCTGGCGTGGATGTGGAGAGAAGGGAACAATTTTACACTGCTGGTGTACTGCAAACTAATACAACCTTTTTGGAAGGAAGTATGGAGAATTCTCAAAGAAATCAAAGTAGACCTCCCATCTGATCCTGCAATCCCATTTCTGGGCATCTACCCAGAAGAAAAATATCTTTTTATCATAAGGACATTTGCACTAGACTGTTTATTGCATCTCAATTTACAATTGCCATATTGTGGAAACAACCTAAATGTCCACCAATCCAGGAATGTATATGTATACCATGGAATACTATTCAGCCACTAAAAAAGATTGTGACTTTACAACTTTTGTATTAACCTGGATAGAGTTGAAACACATTCTTCTTAGTAAAGCATCACAAAAATGGAGAAGCAAGAATCCTATGTACTTAATTCTGATATGAGGACAATTGATGCTGGTACATGGCGGGGGAGAAGGGGGAAGTGGAGGTGGGGGAGAGAGGGGAAAGGGGGTCATGGGGTATGGCGCACCTCTCGGGGGCGAGACACAATTATAAGAGGGACTGTACTTAACAAATGCAAGCAGTGTAACCTGGCTCTTTGTACCGTCAATTGTCAGTAGGCTATAAACTGGGCAGGCAAACCCTGCCTGTTACTAGAAGCAAGTTCTCATCAAACGGATGTTGCAACATGAAAGCCAGGAACCATGGTTGAAGATGTCTTCACAGAGGTTATTTTGTAAATGGTATGTTCACTCGGTACTTGCTCCCTCCCTGATGTGACCAGGGAATGTGGGATTTCCGACTCATCGACAATATTTGTAGGTACTTTTCCCACCGCAGTTGGAAATCATGAAAAATGAGTGAAGAAATCCCTCACCAACCAACCCTTATGAGGAATTCTAGCAACTAAGAACTTAGAATATGACCTGTGCTCCCCATGCTCAGGAGCCAGGATAAGTACACACTGTAAATTATAAGGAAATAACAGAAGAAAAGAGAGACTTTTTTTTTTTTGTAGAGACAGAGTGTCACTGTACCGCCCTCGGGTAGAGTGCCGTGGCGTCACACGGCTCACAGCAACCTCTAAGTCTTGGGCTTAAGCGATGCTCTTGCCTCAGCCTCCCGAGTAGCTGGGACTACAGGCGCCCACCACAACGCCCGGCTATTTTTTTGTTGCAGTTTGGCCGGGGCTGGGTCCGAACCCGCCACCCTCGGCATATGGAGCTGGCGCCCTACTCACTGAGCCACAGGTGCTGCTGCAGAGACTTTCAACAAGATTTAAGGGTATGCTTTTTAGTATTAATTTTAATTATTCATTACTTGTAAATAAATGTCTCTCAAGATAAAATCGAGAAACGTATAATAAATCTGAATCGCAAACATAGGCTATATCTTTTAAGGGGTTGCTTTCTCCTTGAAGTCTCAGTTCATTCCTCATGATTAGCTGAGGGATCAGGACACGGACTCCGTCAGGCTGCAAACAGAACAGGGGAACACGCTTCACTGATCCCCACGAGCCAAAGACTTCCTTTGCGGTGCTACTTCCAAGAAGCAGCACTAAAATGCCTTCTGTGTAATGTCTGTCTGGACTTGATGTCCATTTGTGGGTGACAAGTATTTTATACATGTGGCTTTACAGTCAAAGAGCAGGATTTAACTCTTGTCATTGTGTCTTCACCTTTTTGATTCCACTGCCTCAATTGTAAGTAGTGCTATGAGCTCTGGACCTGGTGATTCAACTGTTCCTGGGAATAGACTTGTGATACGATCTACCTCGGAGGAAAGAACAGGGAAAAGAAGAGGCCTGACCTGCGTGTGAATGGCTTCATGCTGGGCCCTCTGTGTGTCTCCAGAGTGCACTTTCCCACCACTTCTGACTTGGTCCCACTGAGTGGATTAATTTACTAGTTGATTACTACTTAATTGATCTAGACGGTCAAGGTGCTTTTGAGGCCTGTTTCATGGATCAGCTGTGCCTTTGAGAAAAACCTTGAAGGGTGAGAAGGATTTCAAAAGAAAAAAATGTCATTCTTGGATGGCAAGAAGACTACTGGATTGTTCTGGAATTTCTATAGAGGGCAAGATGTGGAAAGGGATAGGGACTAGTCACAGAGGCCACTTGTGCCCCATGGCTCTCCCACTGCTTTTGCCAGAGTAAGTATTTTATGCATAATGTTGTGTGTAGCGGCTTGAACTTTATTGTGAGGCAAGGAAGAGTCATTGAAACTGGTAAAAAGAAAATTGGGGAACTTTATTTAAGGTATACAATAGTCTAGGTGTTTTTTTGTGTGTCTTCCTTGTACAAGGGCTATGCTAATAGACCCGTAGAGTTCCTATTTTACTTTACTTTATTTTTAACTTTTTTTAAAAGACAGAGTCCCACTCTGTTGACCTCAGTTGAGTGCTGTAGCATCACCATTCACAGCAACTTTAAACTCTTGGGCACAAGTGATCCTCTTGCCTCACCTTCCCCAGTAGCTGGGACTATAGGCGCCCACCAAAACGCCTGGCTTTTTTTTTAATTTTTAGTAGAGACAGGTCTTGCTCTTGCTCAGGGTGGTCTCAAACTCCTGAGCTCAAGCAATCCACCTGCCTCAGCCTCCCAGAGTTCTAAGATTCCAGGCATGAGCCACTGTACCCAGCTTCGTTCCAATTTTACTATATGTGCTGCCAAAGCAAACACCAGTCTAGATTTTATTTTCCCTCTTCACAAACTCCATCTTCATTCTCACCACCTTTCCTACCCACCTTTTCAAATACTGCTATTAGTTCTGAATTTGCAACCTGCATCTCGTTGATGTTTGGCTTTGCACTTGTTACTCCTGGAGAACTGGGTGCTGCCCTTTGCTTTGGGCGATCTGCTGCTATTCTGAAATATTCTTTATCTAATGATTGTAAACGCCTCGAAGATGGATTCAGGACAAATGCTTCAGGAGACGTCTACACAGCAAGGGCACTCTAATGGTTTTTGACAAATGTCTGGGCTCACTGATCCTGACCCTTTTAGCTCAGAAAGATGGGACAGCAGGAAGTAGACATAAGGTCAATCAGATAAGACACACACAGATAAGAACACCCATTGTGGACTGGAGCACGGATGAGATGGTATAACCTCAAGTGCTATACTTTTTAGTTCAAGTTCAGTTAGGGTTTGATGGCAGATAAACTTTATGAACACAGTTTACACTTGGGCCCATCCCCCTCATCTTCATTTTCTTTTTTTTTTTTTTTTTTTTCTTTATTGTTGGGGATTCATTGAGGGTACAATAAGCCAGTTACACTGATTGCAATTGTTAGGTAAAGTCCCTCTTGCAATCATGTCTTGCCCCCATAAAGTGTGACACACACTAAGGCCCCACCCCCCTCCCTCCATCCCTCTTTCTGCACCCCCCCATAACCTTAATTGTCATTAATTGTCCTCATATCAAGATTGAGTACATAGGATTCATGCTTCTCCATTCTTGTGATGCTTTACTAAGAATAATGTCTTCCACTTCCATCCAGGTTAATATGAAGGATGTAAAGTCTCCATTTTTTTTTAATGGCTGAATAGTATTCCATGGTATACATATACCACAGCTTGTTAATCCATTCCTGGGTTGGTGGGCATTTAGGCTGTTTCCACATTTTGGCGATTGTAAATTGAGCTGCAATAAACAGTCTAGTACAAGTGTCCTTATGATAAAAGGATTTTTTTCCTTCTGGGTAGATGCCCAGTAATGGGATTGCAGGATCGAATGGGAGGTCTAGGTTGAGTGCTTTGAGGTTTCTCCATACTTCCTTCCAGAAAGGTTGTACTAGTTTGCAGTCCCACCAGCAGTGTAAAAGTGTTCCCTTCTCTCCACATCCACGCCAGCATCTGCAGTTTTGAGATTTTGTGATGTGGGCCATTCTCTCTGGGGTTAGATGGTATCTCAGGGATGTTTTGATTTGCATTTCTCTAATATATAGAGATGATGAACATTTTTTCATGTGTTTGTTAGCCATTCCTCTGTCGTCTTTAGAGAAAGTTCTATTCATGTCTCTTGCCCATTGATATAAGGGATTGTTGGCTTTTTTCATGTGGATTAATTTGAGTTCTCTATAGATCCTGGTTATCAAGCTTTTGTCTGATTGAAAATATGCAAGTATCCTTTCCCATTGTGTGGGTTGTCTCTTTGCTTTGGTTATCGTCACCTTAGCTGTACAGAAGCTTTTCAGTTTAATGAAGTCCCATTTGTTTATTTTTGTTGTTGTTGCAATTGCCATGGCAGTCTTCTTCATGAAGTCTTCCCCCAGGCCAATATCTTCCAGTGTTTTTCCTATGCTTTCTTTGAGGATTTTTATTGTTTCGTGCCTTAAATTTAAGTCCTTTATCCATCTTGAATCAATTTTTGTGAGTGGGGAAAGGTGTGGGTCCAGTTTCAGTCTTTTACACGCAGACATCCAGTTCTCCCAACACCATTTATTGAATAGGGAGTCTTTCCCCCAAGGTAAGTTCTTGTTTGGTTTATCGAAGATTAGGTGGTTGTAAGATGTTAGTTTCATTTCTTGGTGTTCAATTCGATTCCAAGTGTCTATGTCTCTGTTTTTGTGCCAGTACCATGCTGTCTTGAGCACTATGGCTTTGTAGTACAGACTAAAATCTGGTATGCTGATGCCCCCAGCTTTATTTTTGTTACTAAGAACTGCCTTAGCTATACGGGGTTTTTTCCGGTTCCATACAAAACGCAGAATCATTTTTTCCAAATCTTGAAAGTACGATGTAGGTACTTTGATAGGAATGGCATTGAATAGGTAGATTGCTTTGGGAAGTATAGACATTTTAACAATGTTGATTCTTCCAAGCCATGAGCATGGTATGTTCTTCCATTTGTTAATATCCTCTGCTATTTCCTTTCTGAGGAGTTCATAGTTTTCTTTATAGAGGTCCTTCACCTCCTTCGTTAGGTATATTCCTAGGTATTTCATTTTCTTTGAAACTATGGTGAAGGGAGTTGTGTCCTTAATTAGCTTCTCCTCTTGACTGTTATTGGTGTATACAAAGGCTACTGACTTGTGGACATTGATTTTATATCCTGAAACATTACTGTATTTTTTGATGACTTCTAGGAGTCTTGTGGTTGAGTCTTTGGGGTTCTCTAAGTATAAGATCATGTCGTCAGCAAAGAGGGAGAGTTTGACCTCCTCTGCTCCCATTTGGATTCCCTTTATTTCCTTGTCTTGCCTAATTGTATTGGCTAGAACTTCCAGCACTATGTTGAATAGTAAAGGTGACAGAGGACAACCTTGTCTAGTTCCAGTTCTAAGAGGAAAAGCTTTCAGTTTTACTCCATTCAGTAAAATATTGGCTGTGGGTTTGTCATAGATAGCTTCAATCAGTTTTAGAAATGTGCCACCTATGCCTATACTCTTCAGTGTTCTAATTAGAAAAGGATGCTGGATTTTATCAAATGCTTTTTCTGCATCTATTGAGAGGATCATGTGATCTTTATTTTTGCCTCTGTTAATATGGTGGATAACGTTTATGGACTTGCATATGTTGAACCAGCCTTGCATCCCTGGGATGAAGCCTGCTTGATCATGATGAATGACTTTTTTGATGATAAGCTGTAATCTATTGGCTAGGATTTTGTTGAGAATTTTTCCATCTATATTCATGAGTGAGATTGGTCTGAAATTCTCCTTTTTGTTTGGGTCTTTTCCTGGTTTTGGTATCAGGGTGATGTTTGCTTCATAGAATGTGTTGGGGAAGATTCCTTCTTCCTCAATTTTTTGGAATAATTTCTGCAGTACAGGAATAAGCTCTTCCTTGAAGGTTTGATAGAATTCTGGAGTGAAGCCATCTGGACCAGGGCATTTTTTAGTTGGAAGCTTTTTTATTGTTTCTTTGATCTCAGTGCTTGAAATTGGTCTGTTCAGGAGGTCTATTTCTTCCTGGCCAAGTCTAGGTGTGAGAGGGTGTGATTCCAAATATTGATCCATTTCCTTCACATTGTCAAATTTCTGGGCATACAGTTTCTGGTAGTATTCAGAGATGATCTCTTGTATCTCTGTGGGATCAGTTGTTATTTCCCCTTTATCATTTCTGATTGAGGTTACTAGAGATTTTACTTTTCTATTGCTAGTTAGTCTAGCCAATGGTTTATCTATTTTATTTATTTTTTCAAAAAACCAACTCCTTGTTTCATTAATTTTCTGAATGATTCTTTTGTTTTCAATTTCATTGATCTCTGATTTGATTTTGGAGATTTCTTTTCTTCTACTGAGTTTAGGCTTAGATTGTTCTTCTTTTTCCAATTCCATAAGGTCTCTTGTGAGATTGTTGATGTGCTCTCTGTCTGTTTTTCGAATGTAGGCATCTAAAGCGATGAATTTTCCTCTCAAAACTGCTTTTGCAGTATCCCACAGGTTTTGGTAGCTTGTGTCTTCGTTGTTGTTATACTTAAGGAAGTTAGTGATTTCCTGTTTGATTTCTTCCTGCACCCATCTGTTATTCAACAGAAGATTGTTTAATTTCCATGCCTTTGGATGGGGTTGAGCATTTTTGTTAGAGTTGAGTTCCACCTTTAGTGCCTTATGGTCTGAAAAGATACAAGGTAAAATTTCAATTCTTTTGATTCTGTTGATATTTGTTTTGTGTCCCAGGATATGATCAATTTTGGAGAATGTTCCATGGGGTGATGAGAAGAATGTATATTCTTTATCTTTGGGGTGGAGTGTTCTATATGCGTCTATCAAGCATAATTGTTCTAGGGTCTCATTTAAATCTCTTATATCTTTGTTTAATTTCTGTTTAGAGGATCTGTCCAGCTCTGTAAGAGGTGTGTTAAAGTCCCCTGTTATGATGGTATTATCAGATATCATATTGCTCAGACTGAGTAAGGTCTGTTTCAAGAATCTGGGAGCATTTAAATTTGGTGCATAGATATTTAGAATTGAAATGTCTTCTTGTTGTAGTTTTCCCTTGACCAATATAAAGTGACCATCTTTGTCTTTTTTGACTTTAGTTGCTTTAAATCCACATGTATCTGAAAATAAGATTGCAACTCCTCTTTTCTTCTGAATTCCATTTGCCTGAAAAATTGTCTTCCAACCCTTGACTCGGAGCTTTAATTTGTCTTTTGAAGCCAGGTGTGTTTCCTGCAGACAGCAAATGGATGGCTTGTGTTTTTTAATCCAGTCAGCCAATCTATGTCTCTTCAGTGGGGAATTCAAGCCATTAACATTTATGGAGATAATTGATAAGTGTGGTAGTATTCTATTCGTCTTATTTGGTGAGAGTCCATTGCTTAGTTTTATCTTTTGCATCAGTGTGGAGGTTAGGTTCTGTCCTTTGATTTCTGAGTTCTTACTTTGCTGCTGATGCATTGTGGTGGTCAGTGTGCAGAACAGGTTGAAGTATTCCCTGTAGAGCTGGTCTTGTTGTGGTGAATTTCCTCAATGTTTGTATATCCGTAAATGATTTGATTTCTCCATCAATTTTGAAGCTTAGCTTAGCAGGGTACAGAATTCTGGGCTGAAAATTGTTCTGTTTAAGTAGATTAAAGGTAGATGACCATTGTCTTCTTGCTTGGAAAGTTTCATTAGAGAAGTCTGAGGTCACTCTGATGGATTTGCCCCTGTAGGTCAACTGGCGCTTACTCCTGGCAGCTTGCAGAATCTTTTCTTTGGTCTTGACTTTGGACAGGTTCATCACAATGTGTCTTGGAGAAGCTCGGTTAGAGTTGAGGCGACCTGGGGTCCGATATCCCTCTGAAAGCAGTGTGTCAGAATCTTTGGTGATGTTTGGGAAATTTTCTTTTATAATATTCTCTAGTATGGCTTCCATTCCTCTGGGGCATTCTTCTTCCCCTTCTGGAATTCCTATAACTCGTATGTTGGAACGTTTCATAAAGTCCCATAATTCTGACAGTGAACGTTCTGCTTTCTCTCTCTTCTTTTCTGCCTCTTTTACTATCTGAGTTATCTCAAAAACTTTGTCTTCTACCTCTGAAATTCTTTCTTCTGCATGGTCTAACCTGTTGCTGATACTTTCCATTGCATCTTTAAGTTCCCTGATTGACTGTTTCATTTCCTTCAGCTCTGCTATATCCTTTTTATATTCTTCATATCGTTCATCTCTGATTTGATTCTGTTTTTGGATTTCCTTTTGGTTATTTTCCACTTTATTAGCAGTTTCCTTCATTGTTTCCATCATTTCTTTCATTGTTTTCAACATGTGTATTCTAAATTCCCTTTCTGTCATTCCTAACATTTCTGTATAGGTGGAATCCTCTGCAGTAGCTACCTCATGGTCCCTTGGCGGGGTTGTTCTGGACTGGTTCTTCATGTTGCCTGGAGTTTTCTGCTGATTCTTCCTCATGGGTGATTTCTTTTATCTGTTTCCTTGCCCTAATTTTCCTTTCACTTCCTCTTGCTCTTTAAGTTCTCGTGCCTGTGGACTAAGGAGTTGTGGGCGGGTTTAGACGGGTTGAACACACGCGACCACTTGCCGGTTTTCCACTGTTTTAGTCCTCCTCTTGGGGTCCAGAAGTCTCTCGCTGACTCCCTGTATCCTCATAGGAGTGATGATAGGCAGTTCCCACCAGCCAGAGATGCCTGGAGTCCTATCTCCCCAGACTCACGGTGCCCAGATGCAAGGAAGCTGTTACTCGGCTGCCATCTTGCTCCGCCCCCCCCCTCATCTTCATTTTCATTCGGCAAGCAGACTTTCTTCCCATTCTCATGGAGGCTCTGTGTGGAACAGACCAACAGAGATGTGGAGTGGACTTCATGCTGGAATGATGTATTTTACTAACATTTGCTTTGGGTGTCAAATAATAAAATCATTTCTCAAGTTATTTTGGCCAGAATTTCCTACCTCAAGTTGTTGCAAAGAAGAATTGAACACGTAAATCTTAGAGTTACAAGATAACAAGAAAAATCTTAGCGTTACAAGATAACAAGATGGCTGCTGACTTCACCTTGTCATATGAAACGTTTGGAAATGTTTCAATTGTTCCAGATGAAACAATTTGGAAACTAATTACAATCTGATAATGTGAAAAAAGAATAATATTTATATGGAATTCCAATTTACTAAGCATTCTCACTTATAATCTCCTTTTTTTGTATCTTGCAGTTCCTATGGATGATTACATCAGTTTTGTAGGTAAAGAAAGAGCTCAGAGAGGGTAAGTGACTCACCTGAGGTAACCCAGCTTATTTTTATTTGATGCAGAATCAGGACTCAAACCCAGGTCCCCGTATCCATTATCCCCATGTTCATTTCAATCTGCCGTTCATTTCCTCCATGGAAAATTATTCATTTAGGGAACATGATAGGCTAATTAGCAGAAAAAAGAAATTTTGGTGTTTCTGCTTTCTGAAAGTTAGTACTGGGTCCAGGGAAAGAAAAGTCATAAAAGGTAAAATATGAAAGAAAGGATGGATAAAAGAAGGAAGAAGGGAAGAGAACAATTTAGACAACAGATGGTGCTTTTTAAACAGCAGGTGATGGTCTGGTGCTTCCCGCTTGGCTTCTCCAGGTGAAGGAGGGGCTGGGAGCAGACCCCTTCTAGGCAATTCTCACTTCACACATGTCAACTGAATCGAAAAACCGATGCTTTTCATCCAAAGGCCAATATGTTGAAAACTGTGAGTGCTGTTTTCTTTGATGGTGCTATTTTGTAGAGAGGATAGAAGGTGGTGAAACTAAAACTTTTTATTTATTTATTTATTTTGCAGTTTTTGGCCAGGGTTGGGTTTGAACCTGCCACCTCCAGCATATGGGGCCAGCATCCTATTCCTTTGAGCCACAGGTGCTGCCACTAAAACTGACTTGAAATTGTTCTAGAGGTACCTTTCTACCAAGTAGAGTGCTCCAGAGTGATGCTCGGGGACCTCCTGAGAGAAGCTGAAGGACATGTGGGAAAGTGTTCGCAGTGCCGGATCCAACTTGTGACTCCCCTGTTCTTTGATAGCCCTAAAATTATACCTATAAAGGCAAATCCAGTCATTTTTTTCCAGATACACCAACAAACAAACAAGCAAAAACACCTTTTCTTTCTGAGAAAAATAAGAGCAATGGAGCTAAGTACGAAGCACTTAGGAACAATGGAGCAGGGTTTGAAAAGGGGATCAGGAGCCCTGCATGGCTCCTCTCTGTGCTCTAAGAGACCTCAGGTTAAACTGGAATTGAAATGGAGGAGCTGACCCAAGGGAAAGTGACGGAAATAACTCACCCTGGAGAACAGATCAGACAGGACCTCTGGCCTCTTGGACAGTGATTTTCTCAACGTCGATCTTTCAGTTCACATAAGGAAGACATGGAACCACACACCCTTCCCAGGGGTTCCCATCTAAACAAATCGCTGGACTGTATGACATTATCATTCCATTGGATTCTTGTGCAATGACAATCTTCCATGAAAGGTGTGATCCAACACAGTAGGTTTTGCAAACACAGGCAGGGAACAACATTTTTTCTGTCTATATGCACACGAACACACACAAACCTGTTCAAACCCAGGAACAGGTCTGATTACCTATTATTCCTTTTCATGTATATAAATAATAAAAACATGTCAGTTGTTAGGTAAAATATGCACCAAATTATTTGTTGCTTAGATAATTCAGGGCTTCGTGACTCTGAAATTATTGGCATAACTGAAAATTGGTGTCTAGATAGTTATTTTTAAAAAGCATTTATTTTAATTTAGTATCTACTTCCATCTTCAGTACTGTATGCCCATTGAAGCAAATATAAACAGCACTGATAGTATATCCTTCTTTTCAAGATAATCACAAAAGGAATTGGCCGTGACAAGACAGCATGTTCCTTATAGAGTCTTCTATTTATCTGAGACAGTAGCCACCCTATTTCTGGTATGAGTGCATCCTGCCCCCAACCCCTGCCATAGTACAAGGACAAGAAAATGATTAATGAGTGAGCCTCACATCACTGTCAGCAGGAGTCCAGCCCATGCTTGGAGAAAGCCTAAATAATTGAAGGGAAGAGGTAACGGTGGTAACATTAGTTATAACAGGTCAGAGAAGCCTTATTCCCGGGCATTCTGCCCAGTCTAAAGGATCGTTTATACATTTCAGTGTGTGGTTTGCTTTGCTAATTGGTAAGCAAACCTTATGGCTCAGAATCGTAGCACAGGGCTCCTGGGAAAGTTACAGAGAAAAGCCGGAAAGAATTGCACATGCTCCTCATTACTGAAATCTTTTGTGATAACACTTGCAATAGAGACTTTTACCTAATGGATAATAAACAACCACTACCACATTCCACATGGGCACTGATCTCACTGATCATCAGCTCCAGAGTAGAGAGTCCTTTGAATTGGAATCAGAACTACTGAATAGTTCTATACTTTGGCTTTGCTGAATTTTTCTTCTCTCCTCCTTCTCTTCCTTCTTTCCTTCTTCATTTCTTTTTTTCTCTTTATTAAAGATAAGATGATATTGTGTCGTTAGGGGAATTAGGGAAGTAGGGACGGGATTATGAGAAAAAAGCATCTCACTAGCTGACTAAAGCTCCGTAACAGAACCTATTATATGCAGTTGTGTGCAACCCAAAATAGATTGAGCTACAGTCCCAACGGAGAAGGGTCAATCTGTGCAAAGGCAATGTGAGTGGAAGAGGAGGGATTTCAGTCACTGACAATTGGGACGTGGACATCGGACAACTTGAGATGAAGAAGCTGCCTTGCAACAGCCAGCATGTGGCCCTCCCTCTAGGTTTTGGGCCTTGTTAGCTACTTGGACATATAGATAATAACTCTGCCCTCAGCAGTAACTTGAAATATGAAAGAGATGACTTGTATCCATTAACACACACACACACACACACACACACACATGCACATACACGTCAACATACATTAATAACAGGAGGTGCTTTGGGATATAAAAGTGGTTGGCACTGGATAAATCAAGATGAAACCAAATGATGCCATTTAAAACAAAACAAATGCAACCCAGAAAAAAAATATATTACTGGCTTACCATCAAGGGACTATGATATCACAAAGATGAGCAAAATTACGGGTACTTCTTTTGAAACAGATCTTTAAATAGTATCCCTTAGCTTTATTTCATCTTTCAAGGAGAAATTATAAAGAGAATTATATTGTTTTTGTAACCTAAAAATTTACATCCTGTGTTTAACAACTTTAGGGGAAAATAGTTATCCTATTTATAACAGCTAACTAAAAGTGGAAACTTTAGAAGAGGTTAGTAATTCTGCAGTATCCTGAAAAATCAATTTTCTAATGTAAAGTTGAACTGCACCAAGGACAAAAAATGAAACTAAATAAAGCCAGTAAGATAACAAATTTTAAAAGTTGATTTAAGGTTAAGAATAACCGAGTTTGGCTAGTTTTAAAACCTTGAACTCCTTATGTAATAAGATGCTCGGATTAGTTAATACACTTGAGAAAGCAATACATTTTAGGCTTATTTCTTTATGTTTTATGTCCCGTGTTATAGTACAAAACAAGCCAAATCAAACCAACATAAAATGGGCAAATTATAAAATGTTGCATACATGGAGGAATTTGGAAAAAGTTAGCTTTGATTTTTTTTTTCTAATGTGTGAAGCAGGTTTACTAATAACCAATCCCAGGGCAGGATTCTCACTGTGTAGAGGATGGCAAAGATCGTCACTATGCCAACTACCAAGAATAGAAGTTTGAACACTTCCGCCCACCGCATGCTGGCTGAAATTTTACAAATTGCCTGAGTCTGGTGAGACAGAATGCACTCACGTGCAACAAGTTACACCAAGCAGATTTATTACTTCTAGGCAGTAAGGAGCAAAACAGCCTAGGACCCATTGCAAGCTAGTCTCTCAAGCCTCAAGACAGCTACCTAAGGAGGATGGAGCCCTGACTGTACATGATCCACTTGTATCAGAGTTGAGGGCAGCCCACTCCAGGTTATATACCCCAGGGACAACAAGACTCGCTGGGTAAAGCTTTGAAGCACACTCTGCTTCCGGAGTGGTGGGGGAGAAAAAAGCTCAGGCTTTGCCTGATTGTTCCTCCCTAACTCAAGATGGTGCATTTCCTAGGAAGTGCACCATCCCAGGAAATGTTCCCAGGGAACGAGACTCGGGCTGTTTGGGGCAGCTCCTCTCTATCACTATGCATTCCCAGCACACTCCAGGGGGCGCACATAATCGCACATCCTTCAGCACAAAGTAAGAGATTTTAAAGTCCTAATTCAGGTTGAACACACACAAGTTGATATTTATAAATGAAAGGTACAAATATAAGAGAAAATTAATTTAGCCCATAACCTCCCCATCTTCGTTATTAATCTATCTCAGGTAAAAACTGTTTTCACCTTCCTCGCTTGTTGACGACCTCGCAGAAAACTGCATCTAATAAATTTGCAGCTAAGTGCTC
Organism: Nycticebus coucang; assembly: GCF_027406575.1. Classification (NCBI taxonomy): domain Eukaryota; kingdom Metazoa; phylum Chordata; class Mammalia; order Primates; family Lorisidae; genus Nycticebus; species Nycticebus coucang. The sequence continues at coordinate 16,072,462 of NC_069802.1, forward strand.
TGTCAGTAGGACTAAACCACCCAGTATATCCCCAAATGGAGGCAACTCTGCACCCACCCAGGGGATCTGAAATGTTTTCCCAGAACAGGACTTTGGAAACCATTCCTTTCTAAGGTCTGTTTAACTTCGACCTTCCTGCAACACTCTGAAGCATACAGATCTCTTTTACTTGAAGCAAATTATCTTTAAGGTACAGTGTTCATAATTTGTTCTCTGGAGGAGGATTCATTCAACTCTCACTGTTTGTCCAGCTCAATGTTTTCCTCCAGTCCAGAGTTCCCATTCTTTCTTTTATAAGCTTCAGATATAAACCATCCATCTTGGTCACTTTGCTTAGGGTTTTATTATATCCCAAATTCTATCCAATACCGCTTTAGTGAGTTCTCTTCCTTAGGCATATCAGCCAGACATGGATCCCCACTGCTGTTAATGCAGTTGTGAACAGAACGGGCTTTTGAGGCAGTGTCCAAATCTGTCTCCACCACTTACAGCTGTGGGGCTTTGGAAAAATTTCTCCATGCTCTAGATTCCTCATTGCTATCCAAGTGTATATTCTTTATACACTTTATACAAGTGTATATTTCTTGATACACTTCTTTAGAACTCATCCATTTCTTACCCACAGGTGCTAAAAGATATGCAGAAAAATGTTCACGCATTTCATCCACATCCAGAAAACATGCTTAGAGATTTAATATGGGCAAATATTTAGCATGTTTTCTACCATTTCCTCCCACAATCCCAAATGTCCATGGTTGAACCAATCCTCGCCATCTTTCCTGCTGAGTCCAGGCTCGGGCGCACAGTTTTTTCAACCCAACCCTGCAGGCAAACACCACCAATCAATGAGCATCTTGAAAAGACACTTTTCTACCTTGTTAGCCTCAGGATAGTTAGGGAAACTGGGACAGAGTGTATTTGGCAGTTTATTTAAAATGATTTTAAATAAACAGACTTTCAAAGGGTTATTTCCTCCCTCATTTTTGTATCATTTCATCCTAAAAGACAGGATAATTTTGCTAATACTTTTTAGTTGTACTTTCCCCCCAGCTTTTTAGATAAACTGCAGAATGATTTTAGGATGATAAAGTATGTTCCTGTCTCCTAATGTTTTTTAACTTCTTGTCAAAATGCTCACGTCTATTTTGCTTTCATAATTCCTCTTGATTCATAGTGTAGCTAATGTTCACCTGTCATTCAATTATTTTATGACATTTTCCTTTTAGATTGACACTACCTTTCTGCAAATTCCTTTTGCCTAATTTTTACATAACAATCAATGAAAAGCAAAAGTACAACAGGATATGGAGATGGGTTACGCTAACAGCTGGTAAACATACACGATTTCCAAAATGAGAGGGGGAAATTGCCCAGTCTGTAATTTTCTTCTTCCAAAATGTTGATACATTATCCTGAGCCACAGAATATATTGCGGTTCTTTCTAGCAACGAAGTTTAGAAGGAAAGGCACTGCGTCCTTGAACAATAATTTTAAATTACTATGGCAAAGGACAAGAAAAAAATATGGCTACATATACACAATAACCATTTTTTTTTTTTTTTGTAGAGACAGAGTCTCACTGTACCGCCCTCGGGTAGAGTGCCGTGGCGTCACACGGCTCACAGCAACCTCTAACTCTTGGGCTTACGCGATTCTCTTGCCTCAGCCTCCCCAGCAGCTGGGACTACTGGCGCCCGCCACAACGCCCAGCTGTTTTTTGTTGCAGTTTGGCTGGGGCTGGGTTTGAACCCGCCACCCTTGGCAAATGGGGCCGGCGCCCTACTCACTGAGCCACAGGCGCCGCCCCACAATAACCATTTTTGATGTTTCCTGTGGCTGATGGCCTACACTTCTTCTTCTTCTTCTTTTTTTTTTTTTTATTTAGGATACCCTGACTAATAAGAGATTACTATAGAAACAGTATAGGTGGCTGAATGTCAATTTAGTTAAAAGATACGTTCCTGAAGAAGGAAAGGAAATCTGTACTTGAGAGTGACTTTGTCACCATGGCAACGTCCCTCCAAGATTTTCTTTCAATTAAAAGAAGCAAATTTAATGCTTGGGAGACCAACTGGATTAAACTGATGCCCTTGGAGGAAGAGGCCTTCTATCTGTCATCCCCACAGTAATTCACGATCTGTTTCCAGGATGATTGAGATCCAAGCCCTGAACTGGATGAACGAAGGCAGCCGGTAAGGATGCCAATTACAGAGACCTTTCCTTTGAGATGCCTGTCTTTGCTTTGGGAACTTGCACTATATTTCTCAAAGCCACTTCTTTTTATAGTTGCATAGTGTATTTGACAATGAAGATCACATACTTGGAGAAGTTCTCTAGTCCTATTAGAAACAGGACGCAGAAAGGACAGCAGACCTGATTTCCGGGAAATAGTGAACAAGATTCTCAGTATTGCAGAACTCGAGGGTTCTGGAAATGAAAGCTCTTCCATCCACTTCAAGATAGGACAATATTCAAAATGTTTCTACTTTGAGAGCCGTGCTAGTAAGTCTGATCATGCTTAATTTTAATCATGCTGTGCTCCTACAAGTATAATGTGATTTTTGACTGGTGAGGAACTAGAAGAGAAAGTGTTTGACAAATGCTGAAAGTGAGTCGTGTAAATGTTAATCATTATTCCAAAATTAACACAACAGAGCGGTGCCATAACCCAGGGTTCCCGCTGTCAGACTCACGCCCTACCTAACTGGGATCCCTAGGGTCATATCTCCCACAATCTTCTCTCTCTCCCTCTCCATCTTTCTCTCTCTCTCTTCCCACCCCACTTTCTCTCCCACCCCCACAAGAGACAGGTTGCCATTATGAGCGAGAACATGGGTGGGCCATGGGAGGAGAAGGCCTGGCTCTTTCACTCTCTCAGCGTGACTGAAGACGCGGTCTTTGATATTCTACTACTGCGGGTCCCTCTATCTGAAGGCGCTAACACCAGTACTTGTTTTACATGGCTGCTGTTGAAGACTAAATAGGTCATTGCCTGTAAAAAGCCTGGCTCAGGGGAAGGGCCAAAATACCTGTTAGATATCACTGTCTATCCTCATAGCTTCCTCTGTGAAGAATTCCTTGTTTTTCCCTCACCTTTATTTTTAATCCACGATAACTATCACCTCTCCCACCTGTTTGCTCCCCAGTTTTGACTAGACATCTGTCTTTCTGAACCTCCCCTGCAGAACTTTATAATTACCCTTGTCTGTAATGGTCTGTTGGCCTGCTCATGAACAGAAAGCTTGGGATAGAGAGGTGATCGGAGGAGGTCACCTGCCACCATGAAGTGCTGGTGTTAGAGGGAACAGGATTGGAGACAACTGTGGCTGTCTAACCAGGGCCAGTGCTAGGAGAACAGCATATTCTCATGAAAACATTAGATTTTATGATGAAACCGTATGAAAACGTCTACCTTTGTAAAATTGAGTCATTGCCACTTCTTCCAGATTCTCACCAATCAAAACATTACTTTATACTTTAAGAGAAGTACAGTGGGCATCAGATGAGGAGAGAAACTTCACAAACATGTTTATAAACATACCAATATTATTCTATCTTGAAGTGGGTGGAAGAGATTTAATTTTTAGAACACTTGAGCTCTGCAATTCAGGATAGGGGGAGGAGGGAGAAGAATGAAACTCAGAGGCAGAGTCTAAAGACTCTGGCCAGGGAGGTTGGAAGGAGGGGAAGAGTTAAGGGTGATGTCTGTTTTCTGACTTAGCTGGGTCGGGAGATACAGATCTGGAGGTCAGAGCTGTACTCAAAACTCAATGAGCAGGCGAGGTAGCCCAGGGAGCCGTAGTATTCCGAGGAACAAGAGGGCCAAGGCAGAGCTTTGAGAAGTACCAACATTTAAGAGTTGGGCAGTTCAAGTAAAGGATAAAAAAACCTGGAGAAAAAGCCTACGGTAGAGAAATTGACAGAGAGAGTGGTAAGATGTGAGAGATACCAGCATCATGTAACTGAGTCACACTTTATCAAGGAGTTATATTTTAAAATTAAACCTTATGAAAATGTTAGGAAAACAAAAAATGAATATTTATTAAGCCTCGGCAGATGCCCTAGATTTTGAGTTTTGACGTGTCTTCCTGCCCCCACCATCACTTTGGAATAGAGAGCTTTGCATAAATACCAAACAAAACCTTTTGTTTGTTGAATGAAGCAACAAAACAAAAAGCCAAGCATTAAATTGAGAAAAATGCTTGCAAACTTTTATGGTCAGAAAAAGAGATCACACAAACTGTTAAGGAGAAATGACTAAGAATGGGATAGATCTATTGGTAAAGGACTGGGGGATTCACAAAAGAGCAAATACAACACGTAAGCCTATGGGAAATGTTTACTTTCACTAATAGCAAGAAATGTGTTTTAGAATAAAGAGGCACTCTTACATTTTCCTCTAAGAAAAAAGTTCTTAAGTAGTAATATAATAATTTCAAACAAGTATTTGGTGAAACTAGCATTCCTAAGGATTGTTGGTGACACTCTATATTGGTGAAATTTATTTTTAGGAAAAATATTTGTCGAAATAAATCTGGAACCACAAATTGTTCTTGTACAAAAAGTTTTGCTAATTGTTCTTGTAACAAACAGTTTCCTAAAAATCCCAATGTAGAACATATGTACAAACATTCTTGTTAAATCACAGAATTAAAAGTCATTATGGACATTAGAATTTATCAGAGTGTTCTTAAATAATATATGGTGTGGTTTATTATAGGCTGTTATAAATTAAGGTTATAAAGATAATATTAAAAGCCTCCTAAAATGATGATTAAAGATCATATTAAAAACCTTCTATAGGCTTGACTCCTGTGACACAGTGGTTATGGCGTTGGTCATATGCACCGAGGCTGGCTGGTTCGAACTCAGCCCTGGCCAGCTAAACAACAATGACAACTGCAATAAAAAAAAAAAATAGCTGGGTGTTGTGGTGGGCGCCTGTAGTCCCAGCTACTTGGGAGGCTGAGGCAAGAGAATCGCTTAACCCCAAGAGTTGGTGGTTGCTGTGAGCTGTGACACTACACCAGTCTACAGAGGGCGACATAGTGAGACTCTGTCTCCCCTTCTCCCCAAAAACCCTTCTAGAATGATGACATATTTGGGTGGCGCCTGTGGCTCAGTCGGTGGGGCACCGGCCCCATATGCCAAGGGTGGCGGGTTCAGGCCCGGCCCTGGCCAAACTGCAGCCAAGAAATGGCCGGGCGTTGTGGCGGGCGCCTGTAGTCCCAGCTACTCGGGAGGCTGAGGCAAGAGAGTCGCTTGGGCCCAGGAGTTGGAGGTTGCTGTGAGCTGGGTGAGGCCACAGCACTCTACCAAGGGCCATAAAGTGAAACTCTGTCTCTACAAAAAAAAAAAAAAGACATATTTGTGAATTAAAAACAGAATATTCTTATTCTAAATTTAGCTGTGCAGAATATGAATGTTATAAAACAGGAAGGAGCTATACTAAATGTTGACAATGCTGTGTGAGTGTAATTGGGTTAAGCATGATATTTCTCCCTCTGTTCCCTGTCATCTCTGCTGTCTTCTTAGACTGCTTATGTAACTAAAATGAATATAACTGCTAAATAGCTTCTGGATCTGCATGTATTTGTCTCTTTTTCAGGCCAAATACAACCATATTCTTTAGTTTTTGATGACATCGGTTTTGTATCATTCAAATTATTTGAAAGGCAACTAAAATTATCTTGATACCAATATTAGTTATCAAATGAAAGATTTCTTTAATGACTATTTTAGCAGGTGACCCATTGCTGATGTTGATAATTATGGTTATAATAATGATAATACAGTAAACTCAGGGACAGATTAAAAATTTGAGAGTTTTTTGTCATCTTATTTGATTCTTAGGATAATTCGTGGAGATCATCAGGACTACTACCATCATATCATCATACACAGTAAAGAGTTACTACTGACTGACTGTGTGGCTTGGGGTAAGTTGACCACTGGGCAAACTAAATACAGCTATGTAGAATATGAATATTAAATCACTTTTTTCATCTAAAAATTAAGATAATAGCACATCCTTCAGAATTTTGTAGAATTAAGGTAAATCCCCTTGGTAGAGCCTGCAGACAGTGGACAGTCACTGTACATCAACTCCAAGGCTCTGAATGGCAGTCTAATCCTATAGAGGCACTGGTTGCCCATGATTGATATAAACTGTACTGAGCATCATTTCAAGAGGTTTATAAGTCTAGAATTCCTGGCCTATCCCCTTCCATGTTCTCAAGGCTCCTTTTTGGCGTTCCATAAAGTGGATTGAGATAATCCATTATTGACAAAGAAAGTTTTCACAGTCTGCAGAAATGTCAACCAAAAGCATTTATTCTCAAAGTTAAATCCGCCTTACACTCCTGCACCGAATTTTCTGCATTTTTATTAAACCTTTGGCACTGGCTATCACTTGTTTATACACACATTAATATGATATCCAATTTAGCATGCCATTTTAATTTCAATATTTTGAATCTGTGAAACAATATTTGATAGCCCTCCTCAAAGAGATTGCTGGCTCTTGGGTGCTCTGCCTCCCTCCCAGGTGTGGGAAGTAACTGTCCAGGCCAGCGTATTCAGGATGTACAATATGTTTAAGTATAAATCTTTACAACTATGAAGATTATTCTTAATTTCTCTCAAGTACCAAGTGTTTTTTTTTTTATTATTAAATCATAGCTGTGTACATTAATGCGATCATGGGCACCATATACTGGTTTTATATACCATTTGACACATTTTCATCACACTGGTTAACATAGCCTTCCTGGCATTTTCTTAGTTATTGTGTTAAGACATTTACATTCTACATTTACTAAGTTTCACATATACCCTTGTAAGATGCACCGCAGGTGTAATCCCACCAATCACCTCCCTCTGCCCACCTCCCCCCTTCCCTCCCCTCCCTTTCCCCCTTCCCTCTGTTCTTGGGTTATAACTGGGTTATAGCTTTCATATGAAAGCCATAAATTAGTTTCATAGTAGGGCTGAGTACATTGGATACTTTTTCTTCCATTCTTGAGATACTTTACTAAGAAGAGTATGTTCCAGCTCCATCCATGTAAACATGAAACAGGTAAAGTCTCCATCTTTCTTTAAGGCTGCATAATATTCCATGGTGTACATATACCACAATTTATTAATCCATTCATGGATCAATGGGCACTCGGGCTTTTTCCATGACTTAGCAATTATGAATTGGGCTGCAATAAACATTCTGGTGCAAATATCTTTGTTATGATGTGATTTTTCGTCTTCTGGGTATATACCTAGTAGAAGAATTATAAAATTGAATGGCAGATCTCTAAGTGTTCTCCAAACATCTTTCCAAAAGGAACATATTAATTTGGCATTCCCACCAGCAGTGTAGAAGTTTCTCTTTCCTCCACATCCATGCCAACATCTCTGGACTTGGGATTTTGTGATATGGGCTAATCTTACTGGAATTAGATGATATGTCGAAGTAGTTTTGATTTGCATTTCTCTGATGATTAAAGATGATGGGCATTTTTTCATATGTCTGTAGGCCATGCGCCTGTCTTCTTCAGAGAAGTTTCTTTTCAAGTTCCTTGCCCAGCCTGCGATGGGATCACTTGTTCTTTTCTTGCTTATACGTTTGAGTTCTCTGTGGATTCTGGTTATTGAACCTTTGTCAGAGACATAACCTGCAAATATTTTCTCCCATTCTGAGGGCTGTTTGCTTGCTTTACTTACTGTGTTCTTGGTTGTGCAGAAGCTTTTTAGTTTGATCAGGTCCCAGTAGTGTATTTTTGAAGCTGCTTCAATTGCCCGGGGGGTCCTTCTCATAAAATACTCACCCAGACCAATTTCTTCAAGGGTTTTCCCTGCACTCTCTTCTAGTATTTTTATAGTTTCATGCCTTAAGTTTAAATCTTTAATCCAGTGAGAGTCTATCTTAGTTAATTTTGAAAGGTGTGGGTTCAGTTTCATGCTTCTATGGGTCACCAGCCAGTCACCCAGCACCATTTGTTAAATAGGGAATCTTTTCCCCACTGAATGTTTTTAATTGGCTTGTCAAAGATCCAATAACGATAAGTAGCGGGGTTCATCTCTTGGTTCTCTATTCTGTTCCATACATCTAACTCTCTGTTTTTGTGCCAGTACCATGCTGTTTTGATCACTATCGATTTATAGTATAGTCTGAGGTCTGGTAGTGTGATTCCTCCTGCTTTGTTTTTATTTCTGAGTAATGTCTTGACTATTCGAGGTTTTTTCTGATTCCTTATAAAACAAAGTATTATTTTTTCAAGATCTTTAAAGTATGACAGTGGAGCTTTAATAGGGATTGCATTAAAATTGTATATTGCTTTGGGAAGTATGGACATTTTAATAATGTTGATTCTTCCCAGCCATGAGCATGGTATGTTTTTCCATTTGTTAACATTTTCAGCTATTTCTTTTCTTAGAGTTTCATAGTTCTCTTTATAGAGATCTTTCATGTCCTTTGTTAGATAAACTCCCAAATATTTCATCTTCTTTGGCACTACTGTGAATGTAATAGAGTTCTTAACTGTTTTTTCAGCTTGAATATTGTTGGTATATATAAAGGCTACTGATTTATGAATGTTGATTTTGTAACCTGAGACGCTGCTATATTCCTTGATTACTTCTATGAGTATTGTAGTAGTATCCCTGGTATTTTCCAGATATACAATCATATCATCTGCGAAGAGTGAAAGTTTGATCTCTTCTGACCCTATATGGATAATATGGATACCCTTGATCGCCTTTTCTTCAGTATTTGTGATGGCTAAAACTTCCATTACAATGTTAAAGAGCAGTGGAGACAATGGGCAACCTTGTGTGGTTCCTGATCTGAGTGGAAATGATTTCAATTTAACTCCATTCAATACGATATTGGCTGTAAGTTTGCTGTAGATGGCCTCTATCAGTTTAAGAAATGTCCCTTCTATTCTTAGTAAAGCATCACAAGAATGGAGAAGCATGAATCCTATGTACTCAATCTTGATATGAGGACAATTAATGACAATTAAGGTTATGGGGGGGGAAGCAGAAAGAGAGAGGGAGGGAGTGGGGTGGGGCCTTAGTGTGTGTCACACTTTATGGGGGCAAGACATGATTGCAAGAGGGACTTTACCTAACAATTGCAATCAGTGTAACTGGCTTATTGTACCCTCAATGAATCCCCAACAATAAAAAAAAAAAGAAAAAAAAAAAAAAAAAAGAAATGTCCCTTCTATACCAATTTTCTTAAGTGTTCTGATCATGAAGGGATGCTGGATATTATCAAAAGCTTTATCTGCATCAATTGAGAGAATCATATGGTCTTTGTTTTTTAATTTGTTTATGTGCTGAATTATACTTATAAATTTACATATATTGAACCAGCCTTGATACCCTGGGATAAAACTGACTTGGTCATGATGTATAATTTGTTTGATGTGTTGCTGGATTCTGTTTGTTAGTATTTTGTTGAATATTTTTGCATCTATATTCATTAGTGATATTGGTCTATAATTTTCTTTTCTTGTTGGGTCTTTTCCTGGTTTGGGTGATCTTTGCTCCATAGAACATGTTGGGTAATATTCCTTCTTTTTCTATATTTTGGAACAGGTTGAGTAATATAGGTACTAGTTCCTCTGTAAAGGTTTGGTAGAATAATGATGTGAAGCCATCTGGTCCCGGGCTTTTCTTTTTAGGGAGATTTTGTATGGTTGATGGTATTTCAGAACTTGATATTGGCCTGTTCAACATTTCTACTTGATTCTGGCTAAGTCTTGGAAGGTGACGTGCTTCCAAGTATTGGTCAATTTCCTTCAGATTTTCATATTTCTGAGAATAAAGTTTCTTGTAATATTCATTAAGGATTTTTTGAATTTCTGCGGAGTCTGTTGTTATTTCGTCTTTGTTGTTTTTGATGAGATTAGAGATTTTACTCCTTTTTGATGAGATTAGAGATTTTACTCTTTTTTTCCTGGTTAGGTTAGCCAAAGGTTTATCTATTTTTTTGACCTTTTCAAAAAACCAAGTTTTCCTTTCTTGATCTGTTGTATAATTCTTTTGTTTTCAATTTCATTTAATTCTGCTCTGATTTTGGTTATTTCTTTTCTTCTACTGAGTTTGGGGTTGGAATGTTCTTCCTTTTCCAGTTGCTTGAGATGTCTTATTAAGTTGTTAACTTCCTCTTTTTCCGTTCTCTTGAGGAAGGCTTGCAGTGGTATAAATTTCCCTCTTAGGACTGCCTTTGCGGTATCCAAGAAGTTCTAATAATTTGTGTCGTCATTGTTGTTTTGTTCCAAAAATTTGGCAATTTCCTTCTTAATCTCATCTCTGACCCAGCTATCATTCAGCATAAGGTTATTTAACTTCCATGTTTTAGTATGAGTATGCAGATCCCTGCTGTTGTTGAGTTCAACTTTTATTCCATGGTGGTCCAGGAAGATGCAAGGAATAATTTCTATCCCTTTAAATTTACTGAGGTTAGACTTGTGACCTCAGATGTGATCGATTTTGGAGTATGTTTTGTGGGCTAATGAGAAGTATGTGTATTCAGTTTTGTTGGGATGAAATGTTCTGTAGATGTCTGCTAAATCCAAATGTTGGATGGTTAGGTTTAAATCTAAAATTTCTTTGCTCAGCTTCTTATTGGAGGATCTATCCAGCACTGCCAAAGGAGTGTTGAAATCTCTGACTATTATGGAGCTGGAGGAAATCAAGTTGCTCATGTCTGTTAGAGTTTCTCTTATAAATTGTGGTGCATTCTGGTGGATGCATAAATATTAATAATTGAAATCTCATCATATTGAGTATTACCCTTAATTAATATGACGTGACCATTCTTATCCTTCCTTACTTTCATTGGGTTAAAGCCTATTGTGTCTGCAATAGAATTGCAACACCTGATTTTTCTGATTATCATTTCCCTGAAATATGGATGACCATCATTTCACCTTGAGTCTATATTTGTCTTTTAAGGTAAGATGTGACTCTAGTATGCAGCAAATATCTGGCCTGAGTTCTTGTATCCAGTCAGCTAACCTTTGCCTCTTTAGAGGACAGTTTAAGCCATTCACATTAATGGAGAATATTGATAAGTCTGGTAAAATTTTGGGTATTGAGTTTTTCAAAAGTCCAGAGGACATTTTTAATCCATTCGTCACTGTGGAATTTGGAGTTTGATCAAAAGTTTCTGAGTGAGTTTACTTTTGTGATAGAGGATTGGGCTGGTCATTATGGAGGATAGGTTTTGAATATCCTGAGTAACTGGTTTGGTTATGGCAAATTTCTTCAACATATGAATGTCATTAAAGTATTTAATTTCTCCATCATAAATGAAATTCAGTTTAGCTGGATGTAGGATTTGGGGTTGAAAGCTATTTTGCTTTAGGAGATTTAAAGTTGATGACCACCCCGTTCTGGCTTGAAAAGTTTCAGCAGAGAGATCTGCAATCATTCTAATATTCTTCCCCTTGTAGGTAATGGATTTCTTACATCTGGCTGCTTTCAGAATTTTCTCCTTCATATTAACCTTAGTGAAGTTAATTATGATATGCCTAGGGGATGTCTTATTTGAACTGAGTCGTGCTGGGGTTGTGAAACTGTCTGCTATCTGAATTTCAGAATCTCTTGGCATATATGGATAAGTCTCTTTCATAATTTCTTGGAGAAAGGCCTCTGTGCCTTGCGAGGGCACTTCATCACTTTCAGGAATTCCAATGAGCCAGATATTAGCCTTCTTTGAATTATCCCAGAGCTCTCTGAGAGAATGATCTGATTTTGCTCTCCATTTCTCTTCCTCTTTGAGAGTTTGGGAGTGTTCAAAGGCTTTGTCTTCAATATCAGAAATCCTTTCTTCTGCTTGCTCCACTCTGTTACTGAGGGATTCTACTGTATTTTTTAGATCTTTGAGGGCTGCAAATTCTTGCTTCAGTGCATCAAAATCTTTGGTGGTTTTGTCTTTGAATTTGTTAAATTCTTGAGACAACTTTTGAATTTCACCTTGAATTTCTAATTCCAACTTTTGAATTGCTCCTCGAATTTCTAATTCCAATTTTTCCTCCATTCTATTAATCTTGCTTGCAATCCAAATTCTGAATTCAATTTCTGACACCTCAGCCAGCTATTTTTGAATGGGATCTTCAGTTTCACCTGAAGATGAAGATGACCCATATCTTTTTTTTGGGGGGGTTGATCTATTCTGGTTATTCATGTTACCAAAGTTTTTCTGCTGATTCCGCCCCATGATTATTTTACACCATTTGATTTTTCCCCTGGAGCTTTGTCTGGGACCCATACAATGTTATGGCCTGAGAAACTGGGGACCTGTTTAGTGTGGTGGGGCAAAGTGATTCGGTCTTTTTTTCTTCTGGTCTCTGACCAACCCTAGTGAAACAGTTACTCTGGGTTGAAGTCTCAGCTGTGGAGAAATACCAGCAATTAAGTCACCCTGCCTCCCACAGGCAACAATTGGAAAAGGAAAATCAAACCTTCCTACAACCGTACACCCAGGTCACCACTTGAATAGTCCTCAGCCGATTGGCTCAGTTCAAAAGGTCCAAATCAATTGTCTCAGTCAGCGCCTGTCTCATGTGGGAGAGTTTAAAAGGTCTCTGGCAACTGGATGGCAGGGGTCTGGTGGCAACTTAGATATGACTTGCTCTGGTGCTCCGTGAAGTCAGGAGGACCCACCCAGCAAATTAGTCTGGGAAGGTTGATACCTCCTTCCCCATCTTGCACCTCTGTCACACCCAGTCACTGATAGCCCCTCAGGGCTGACCCAATTGCCTCCAGTGAACAGATACTCCAAGTGTTCGCACTTGCCTGAATCACAAGGAAATCTATATCTGCTCAGCCAGACCACTGCGCTCTGCCTCTATCCAGCAGGGGGAGGTGAGGTCTGAGAACCTCGGGCGCTTGATGAAGGCTTGGGGGGTGTTCACTCTATTCCATCCCGACCCCTGATTTATGTTACTGACAGAACAGAACAGAACAACTTTGCAGGAATTTGTTTCTGTCCCTGCTAAATTCCCATGCAGAAGAGAAGCTGTTTTGAGTTTCCAGAGCCTGCACCTCAGGCCTTGTCTTCGCTCTTGCAGGTTTGCATTTGGTTAGCTGTCAGTTCTAGCCTCCTGCCTTCCTTTGTCTATAAGCTGACGATACCCTGAGTGCTGGGTGCATGTTAGGCTCAGTAAAGCAGTCCTCTGGGTCAGCCCCCGCCCTGGGATTTCCCGGCTCTGCATGTGCGTTTCTAGTCCCTGTGCTCCACCTAGGCCAGTACCACCTCAGGCAAACCCTTTACTCACGGGGCCTGTGTTTCAGTCCCAGACCTGTTCTGCCATGGTTGGCACCTGAGAAGATGCCCGGCCTCCTCTGGTTGCTCAGGAAGACAGTGGGTGTGGCTTTGGAATATCCGGGAGTGAGCCTTATTGTTGCCAAAAATGGCTGCTGCTCTGCACCTCAGGGCACCTCTGCTCTGGTGTGGTTCCCTGTCAGCCAACCATCCTTTCCTCACTCCCATGCCACAGAATCAGCACTGACCAGCTGCAGTCTAGGCCCTGTCCACCCCCCTCAAGAAGTCACCCAAGAATCTGGACTCCTGGGGGACAGGCCTCCAGACCTCAGAGTGAGAGTGGAGGGGAGTGCTGGGAGCTCAGAATTGCAGGTAGAGAATATATACAGTTTTATACAGTTTTATGCCTGGCAGGAGAACACCGTGGCATCCTAGTAGGGGAGGTAGGTCCAGTTTTTAGAGGGTCTCTCCTGTGGATTGTAGTTGGACCTCTGCTCGTTTGTTTGTGGGGGCACTCCAAGCTGTTCTCTTGGGGGAGGGGACTCCCGTCTGTTTGGTGATGGATTTTGTACTTTTTGTTTGTATCATTGGGGTCGCAGCTTGCCTCAGAAGGTTGATGTGCGTTCTTCAACCTTCTCTCTTGGTGCAGCTCTAATCCACTTGGTTACTTGCTAAATTTCTGTCCTTTAACTCTCTTTCTGGATGGGAGCCTCTGTGGAAAGCTGGCTTCAGTCAGCCATCTTGTCTCCACCCCAGGAGCTTTTTAATGATTAGGAAAACCAACATATGTGGATGCATTTTGAAAACTATAAAGCATTATATGGTGTGCATGTGTATATATGTATATTATACAGACACTCGCATATGTACCCCCCCATTATACATATGTTTTGCATTGTTATGCTTTTTTGCTAATTTGTTCTATTATCTTTTTAATTTTTTTTTTGATTTTGTATCTGTGTGTTTCATCCCCTTAGCCGAACTATAAATCTATCAAAGGTAGAGATTATAGCTGCCACCCATTGCTGGAACACTGACAGTGCTGACTGGTTTCAGGTATAAGTGTAAGAATCTGGAGAGCTAAAATTTGGTTTCTTATCTTGGCTTTCCTACCCTTTTGATGGTATTACTTAAGGGCAAGGTACTCCAGTTATTTTATCTCTCTGAGTCTCAGTTTCTTTATCTGTATAATGGATGGGATAGCAAATGCAGGTGTCTGTAAAGATTGAATGTGATAAGGAAACTTTTAGATGGGAATAATTCCATAAATGTTAGATTTCCCTTCTTTCTTGTTTTATAGACTTTGTTGGGAAAAAATACCTAAAAATATTTATTCATTTGGTTTTATTGCACCTGAATAAACTTCTCTGCACAGTCCCTCTATTCAAATGACAGTAACTTCTCAGTCAGCATTTTAGTACTGACTTGCTGCTGTTACGTTGATCTTCTCTTTAGTGACTCACAGTAGACTTTGCCCTTTGGCTTCACAGAAATTAAAGGGCTTTTTATCTCCCATTTTTAAAATCAGGGAAATGTGTCCTTTGTGATTAATGACAACACATTGCCATTAACAAACCCATACTCCTATCTGAGGTCTTGTTTGTAGGTATTACAGGTGAAAAGAAAGCTCATGAGCTTATTCAAATTCCATGAGTCATTTGGTTAATTCCTTCACTGATAATGCCAAATTACTCTGAATAATGAGGTATCTGTTCAGAGTAAGAATATGATTCTGACAGGGTCTGGACAGTTGACCAGCTCTCTGTCTCTAGGCTGGGGCTGTGAGGGAACATTGACAGACAGTGAGTCAAAATTTAACTCATCAAATGTTAATTTTGTGTGATATTATTCAGTATTCAATTTTCCTTTACTGGGTGACATCTTTCCATTAGAATTTGTAGCCCCATTTTTTTCTTCTTTCAACACTTCAATTCTGACATATTCACTGTTGACTCTCTTATTCCTGATTTTTGGGTTGGTTGGTATAGTGTTGACTGAAAAGCCTACTGCTCCCCAATTTTCCCTTCACCTAAATCTGAAATTCCTGACACTCAAAGCAAAGCTTCAGATCAGTGTTTATGAAGTTACTGGCGCACATACTGTTTCCATTCTCTTAACATACCGTTATGATGGTGTAGGGGTAGGCGGAAGGACGAGAACCCTGTTCATGACATTTTAAGACTGAACATCATATTTGACAATTTGAGTTTGACTTTTAGAAAACTCTTATAAAGCTTTCCAGTATGTCTT
Source organism: Nycticebus coucang (assembly GCF_027406575.1). Classification (NCBI taxonomy): domain Eukaryota; kingdom Metazoa; phylum Chordata; class Mammalia; order Primates; family Lorisidae; genus Nycticebus; species Nycticebus coucang. The sequence continues at coordinate 16,087,985 of NC_069802.1, forward strand.
CTACCAAGCTAATTTTATTCTAATACTTCTATAAAATGAAATCAGAATGTAGGTCTCACAAAGGCAGAGATTTATATGTGTGTTTTGTTCATGTGTGCAAGAACAGTGCTTGCCACATGTTAGGCATCTGATGAATAGTTATTGAAGGAACAGGGTATAAAAGTAAGAGAGATAGGTGGGATTTTTAAGTTTTTCTTTCTTTCTTTCTTTTTTTTTTTTTTTTTATTAAATCACAGCTGTGTACCTTGATGCACTCATGGGGTATAATGTGCTGGTTTTATATACAATTTGAAATATTTTCATTGAACTGGTTAACATACCCTTCATGGCATTTTCTTAGTTATTGTGTTCAGATATTTATATTCTGCATTTAGTAAGTTTCACCCCTACCCTTCTAGGATGCATCTTAGGTGTAGTCCCACCAATTACCCTCCCTCCACCCATCATCCCCCTCCCCTCCCCTCCCTATCCCCTTTCCCCATATTCTTGTGCTACAATTGAGTTATAGCTTTCTGTTTATTCCAGTCTCATTTGTTTTTATCCTATCGCACTTCTCTTTAAGCAGGGAATAGAATTTTACAAAGCACATATAAAAGAGAATGAGAGGGAAGGCTCAGGACCATTTCTTCCTGTTCATGGCTTAAAGGCCAGATCTCCTTCTGCAGATGGTAAGGCAAATTGTAATAGTTCATAGGGGTTCACAGTCAGGCCTGCTTTTCATGGGATACTGAGAGGAAGCATTTGAAGCTGCTTCATTTCGAGGCAGCCTTCAGGGGGTCCTCATGGTATATGTGGATGTAGCATATGAACTGACCATGATCTTTTTCCCTCTTCATCTGTCTGGGGCCACACTTCTCTAGTCTTGACAGATAACTTCTACTTAGAACTTCTACACATCTTTTCTCTCCAAAGACTTTTCTCAGTTCTTATTGTTAAATATATACGTGACTAAAACCAAAACATTTCTCCTACATAAGATTCAGTAGTATACAAAAGGTAAAAGAGCTTAACTTGCATCTTCAAGGGGTTTATGGGACACTAGCCTTGTTGAGTTTTCATATTCCTAAGCTTACCTTAAGTTTTTTGTCACTTTCACATTTTAAAATACCATCTTCCACATACATAGCACTTCTGAGCTGAAACTGGAGTCCCATTAAAGTACTGTATGGAGAAATATGAGGCTTCCAGTGAACTGAAGAATTTCTTTGAAAAGCCTCTTGGCCAGATAGGATAATCTCAGTTAGAAACATCTTAAGTCATAGGTCTCATCCATGTAAAGAAAGCAACAATAAAATCAGTTGAATGAATGAAATATTTATTGTTTGAATGAGGATGGACACTAATGTCTTAGTGCCTTGTCATATGCTATATGCTTTTGTTCTGGGAAGAGGGTTGCAGAGTGTAGTGAAGGCTCATTCTTCTTCTTTTTTTTTTTTGGAAACAGAGTCTCATTTTGTTGCCCTCAGTAGAGTGTTGTGGCATCATAGCTCACTGCAACCTCAGACTCTTGGGCTCAAGAGATCCTCCTGCCTCAACCTCCTGAGGTGCCCACACAATGCCTGGCCAATTTTTCTATTTTGAGTAAAGACAGGGTCATGCTCCAGTTCTGGGTGCTTTTGAACTCCTGAGCTCAAGCAATCTTCCTGCTTAGGCCTCCCAGAGTGCTAGGATTATAGCTATGAGCCACCACGTCCAGCTATTGCTTTTTTTATAATTGTGGTTGAAAACACATAATATAAAATGTGTTGTCTTAACTATTTTTAAGTGTACAGTTCAATATGTTAATATAGTCACATTCTTGAGAAATAGATCTCTAGAAGGTTTTCATCTTACAAAACCAAAACTATTACCTATCAAACAACTTCTTGTAGTAGGACTGACGGGTTCATGCCACAGTAAATGACCAACCTGGAAATCTTAGCAGCTGCACATGAAAGGAGTTTATTTCTTGCACCCTGTAGGTCCCATGGGGTTTTAGGCCACCATCTGGGGCAGTGGTTCTCAACCTTCCTAATGCCGCTGCCCTTTAATACAGTTCCTGTGGGTCCTGACCCACAGGTTGAGAACCGCTGGTCTAGGGAGATGATATTCATGCATTGGCTCAGCCTTCCAGGCTGCTGAGCTTTTGGTAATGTCATGTCTACATGTGTTCCCACGATCACTGTGTCGGGAAAAGAAAGCAGAACCAGAGATTAGAGCAAGTCCAGTTACATACTGGTTAGAGTGACACACTTCACAGCCAAACAAAATCACCTAGCCAGAACTAACATCAAGAGCATAAAGAAAAGCGATGCCCTACAGAAGAGGAACCTGGAAAGTTTGGTGAGCGGAGCTGACAACTATGGAATGCAGTAGAGTTCAATATCAGTTGAAAGCTAGAGGAATGATGTTATTGAAAAAACAACCAGACAAAGATGTTAGGATGGTTTGTTAAAATAAGTCTAAAAGAAGCAAACTCTTCCTGTTCTAATATAGCAAATAATATAACCCCATTATGTTTCCTACATGGTGTTAGTTCAGAGCAGAACTTTGATAGTAATTGGCTTGGAAGTTGACGTGATAGACACAGAGGGACGTGGCACAGCGGAATTTGTAGACGTTCCCTGTACCTGCTGGTTATTTTCCACAAGCACTGTGGTTTTTCTCCTCCAAACTTTGAAATCTACTGTGATTCTAAAAATGAAATAGAAGAAAGTGCTGCTGATCTGTAATTGCTCAGGACACTTTCCAGCTGCCCTCTCAGCAGGTCCTTCTATGTACCTTGTTTTTTTCATGATTGTAACTCTAGTAAAGTGATTTTTTAAAAGTCTCTGGGAGTTTGGTAAATAGAAATGAGTTGAACCATGACTCAGAGCACCAGCTTTTCACGCGGACTCAGTGTAGAAGTCGTCACGCAGTCAGGGTAAATGGTTCCAGCTGTGAAGGTAGTCAATACAACATGCTTTTCAGTGTATAGAACTCTTCTGGGTTATTATGGATATTCGGTGAGTCTAATAAGGAAGTGAGGAGGGGGCTGGGGAAAACACAATCCTATCAAAGGCTAGTGCTTTGTGCCATAATGATCTTCACTGTCAAAGAGCTGGGGCTTCTGTTTCAGGCTCCATACTTTCTAATGGGATGGTCTGGTCACCTTCAACCTTAGCTTCCTCATCTGAGCAATGGTATGGGAGAGGATAACCCCTCTAGTCTCACAAGGTTTCTGGGAGAAAAGACAATTATAGCAAATCTGAGATTTATCAATGATTGTGACTTGTGGGTTTTTTTTTTTTTTTCTGAACAGGGAGAATAATTGTGGGCAAGATGGTTTAGATTTTTCAAAATCAGAATAATTCCTTTAAGATTTTTAAAAAAGATTTTCTTTTAAAGTTGTGTACTTTATTAAAATATTTCAGACTTAAAGAGAAAATTCCAGTTACATTCTTCTTAGAAGTCCTTAGACGACTATGTGATGAAGGTTAGGATTTGAATTCATGTTCTCTTTTTTGAGATTCCAATTCCTGGGTTAGAATGAGGAGAGAAGATGTTTTGACTTTGGACTTGCTCTCTCTGTTGAAAATAAGGCTCAATGGTGTCAGGAAAGACTCTGAGTTCAGGCCAGATAGAAACACCAGGCAGATGCCCATGAGAAATTGCTAGCTAGGCCTGACAGATACCAGCAGGGACGATTCCTTGGAGACTTCGGTTATGGCTTCAAAGCAACAGCACCTTCTGGGCTGTGCAGATTAAGTTCAGGGTATGGCCTTTAAAAAGGCAAAGGTGCAGAGAGGTAGATAAGTTGTAGAGTGACATAGGATGACAAATAATGATTACTGCTAAGAAATACTACTACGGTAATGCTCTATGGATAATAAAAATGGCTGACATTTATGCAGAGCTTGGCCTGGACTGGGTCTTACACCAAGGAGAGCTGATCACAATTCCCAAAGGTACAATCCTGAGCACCAGGATACCAAATGTTGAAATCCCCAAAGAGCAAAATACTGAAAATGTAATTCTGGAAAAATGAAAAAAATTCTTGAAGTGATATTTATCGACATTTTAAAAAGAGAATTTATTTGAGAAACATAGCAGAACACTTTATAGGCCACTTTATGTGATAAAATGGGCAGTAACAGCATACATATTTTTTCAAGCGTAACAATTGTTAGCATAGGTATAACAGTTATGAGCAGACAAACTGTCCCCTTCAGTATACAGATCAAAAAGAGAAATGTACATATACATATCCCTGTGGTTGGTAATTCGGTACATCCACTTTTATAACTACATATCGTCTGAAACAATATGAAAAACCTGAGTCTTTTGACAAGATAGATCAGAATCTGCAGTAGGTGGTTACCATCATATATGGTAGAGCTGAGGTCTTGAGAAATTTTATCTTTTACAAATGAGGATGTACAGAAAAGACATCTCTTTTTTGGTGTTTTTATACATAACACAAGATGTTTACACACAAAGGCATCTTTGTGGTAAAACCCTTTTGTGGAGTTGAACTTGCGAAAAATAAGTTAGACCTCTCTGAAAGTCTCTACACATTTTAAGTATCTCTAACTTCCTGTCCCACCCTACACCTTCATATTCCACAGCTGTTCCTAGGTACCTTACTTCACAACTCCCTCAAAGACTTCTCTTCTATCCTAAGTGTATGTGGCCTTGTGCTATCCACTTCACCTTTTTTTTGTATCTTTTGATAGTGGAGGACTCAAAAAAGAGTGGGCTAACATCTACACCTCCTTAGCAGAACTCAGGAGGAAGACTGGAAGTGCTCCTGCATTAATAACTTTGGTCTGATCACACAAGCATTGCTGACCAGCAACACACCCCAAGAGGGTGCAGTGTGGGGAAGGTTGGAACAGGTGCTTTTGCATATGGCCTGCAAAGTATTGTGGTAGCCCTTGGAGACCAGCTGGTTGTCTTTGACATGTAGGTCTTCATTTCTGATTCTCCAGAGACTCATGAAAGGCTATTAGTTTAAATTTAATTTTGCACCGGAGAATGCTTTTAATGTAGGCAGGCTCACCAAGTCAGCTCTCAGTCATGTTCAAATACTTATTGACAGATGTGTTTGGCCTCTAGAAGGGATTCACACGCAGTGGTTCACAAAGGAGAGTCCCCAGGAGGATAAATGAAAGTATCTTTCCCTTCTACAAAAAAAAAATAAATAAAAATAAATAAAATGCATTATCGCTTCAAATCAAACACCTACAATGTCTGTATCTCATTTGTCTACATAATTATATCCCATTATGGTATTATCGTTTCTTTAACCCTAGTACCATTGCAGTCTTGTTCTGCAAAGAAGGCAAATGTTTATTAATTTGAAGCCAGATGGAAAGCTTGATAGATTTTACTATTATGCCCAAGAGAGCACTGTTTGAGAAATATAATTGATGCTTAGCAAATTGGATGCATACTTTGCAATACTTTCCAGCTCAGTGCTGTGCATCTTTTTTTGAACTGTAGTCAAGTTGAAGTTAAAAGTCACCAAAACATTTTGAAGTAAGATCTTATAGGTAATCCTAGAGCTATGCACACAATTTTAAAAGGGATGTGATAACTGTATTTTTTGGAGGAAAAAATTTTTCCTGTATTTTTTGGAGCTTATTTGTGGGAAACAAATTTTGTTCTGTTGCACTGGAAAATAAGGGGAAAAAATGTTCATCTAATTGACTCTCCCATTTAAATATTAAAAAAGGTATACACACAAGCTGACCTAGGTTTTAAGTGGTCCCATAACATAGCAAGATTTATATGTTGGCTGAGATATTGTGATAATATATGTGTGCTTGATTTTATAGAATAAGCTGGAGCAACCATGATGGTGATAAAGAAAACCATAAATGACTAAAATACCAGAGTAATCAGAAATCTTACCATGATGAACGGTCCACGTTTCCTCATAAAACCTTTATCTTTGTACCTAATATGTAGGTAAAGAGGAGAGATTTGTGTTTCCTATTGATGACACCAACTGATATTTTATGTTCCATATCCATTTTTCTCTGTTTTACTGGGCGCATTACTTACCCGTAAAGATGGAATTCCTGAGCCACTATTGTGATAAGATGGGGCCATCTGACACAGTTCTGAGTAATGAGATGTGAGTAGATGTGATATGTTCATCTTCCAAAAAAGACCCCTAAATGAGGAACCATGCTTGTGCTTCTCCTTGACCCTCTCTGCTTTCTTGGTACAGACATGATGCCGGCAGTGAATTAGCCAAATTGGAAGCAAAGATGGCGAAGGCAGGTTGAGACTGGTGGGGCTCCCTTTCTAGACCTCAATCCCTCTCACCTGGGATGTTGCATGAGAAAGAATCTTCTATCCCGTGGAGCCTCTGTATTGTGTATTCTCTTTGTTGTAACAGCTTGATTATGCCACAATTAATATGGAATTCTAAACTTCCTTACCAATTCTTTGAGAGAAGGGTTTCAATGAGCAACAAAATCCCCTCCACAAAGGCTGCTCAAAGAAGAGAGTTCAAGTTACCATACTGTCCCTTCTAAATGCTGGTATAGCAAAGTGCCACCAAAGAAAAGATGTTGGGGAGAGCTTCACAGACAAAGGGACATTTGCACTGAGGCTTGAGTGACACATTTGCACATGTCAGCTGGAGAAAATCTGAGAAGGACAAGAAAGCATGTGGCTAAAGTGAAGGGTTTCTGGTGAGATGGTAAAAAACAACTCCACGAATCCATGTTCGCGAGATCATTTGTACACTTTGTAAAGGAGTTTGGGATTCATTCCATATGTACTGAAGATGTGTCAAACAATTCAAATTGTGAAATTGAAAAGACAAAAATATGTGTTTAGAAAAAAATCATCTGGCAGAGAGGAAGGAGATAATTCGGAATGAAGGGAAAGTGGAGTCAGGGGACCACGGCATCCCGGACTCCAGTTGTTACCTACTTTTTGTCAAGGATTATCTATCCATCTAGCTATCTACTTTCATATTTTGAACTCAGAGTGTTATGTTTTGACACAATAAAGAAGCATATTTTATTTTTTTAAGTTTGTACATGTCCCTCTTCACTACGTGTCTCTGTGGTACACATACCCTACTCAGGCAAATATTCACCCGTCCATGCTGAGATGTATTTCCCATTGTTGAGATATTGAAACACCACCCTATCCTCTCTTAGGTAGGTGCTGTCCTGAGCTCCTGCGCGTGTGTCCCACCCCCACAGCTCTGGCTCCCAGCTGCACCCCTAGCAATCTGAGGGCTCCTCTGGATTCAGTAACCAGAGTCTCAGGCCCTTGGACTGCCCTTGAGGTGGCTTCTGTTTTGACTGTTCGAGCCTCCTCAAGGTTAGTTTTTAAGTATCAGTATTATAAACCTCAGTCCTGGAAGCACATGTACATATTCTAGATTCTTTTTTCTATAAAAGCAGCAGGAAGGAAGGAGAAAAGGGAAGACATTTGAGACACACTTTGAACATAAAATATGGAAGACTTGATACTTGGTTAAATGTGGGCGTGAAGAAGAGGAAGAGTCACAGATTCCGGGATTTTAGTTTGTGTAAATAGACGCCTGGTGATACCATGTACTAGAGAAGACACGCACACTGGGGAAGGAGAGCTCAGGTTGGATTTTAGACACACCGAGATTGAGGTACTGTTTTAACTTCCACGTGGGGATGATTCAGAGCTGGTTGGATACAGTGGTGCGTGGTAAATGTTTAACAACTGACCCTCCAACAATGCCCTTCTCCCTTTTGGTAGCATTTGCTGATTTCAGTGGTGTAAATACTCCCACCTTGTCCAAGTTTAGGTTTCCATTATGATGTCACTGACTCGGATTTGGGAAGAGATGGGCTCGATCTGCTGTCACAGCCCCGCCGGCACCTCCCGGATGCACAGCTTTGGCTGTCCACGTGTGGAGTGAAGACGGTTGGTAGATTTGTAGTCAAAAAATTCTGCGTTTTAAAACCTTTACACTGGGCTGAGTTTTGCTTTTTGCTCCAGCAAAACTCCAACTCCAGTTTTGCTTTTTGCTAAATTAAAAAACAAAGTTCTGGTCTGCTCTGAACGTGTATTTGCAGATGTTGTGTGCCGTGTTCTATTTATGTTCATTTGATCAGGTTTGTCCATTTTATTCACGTTTTCTAAGTCCTACTGATTTCCTTGTCTGCTTCTTTCATTGTTACTGACAGAGATTTGTTAAAAATTCTCAATCTTATTGGGAAGTGGTTTGTTTTAGTTTTGTGCATATTTGAAGCCATGTTGCATAAGTGAATAGAAAAAGGAATTTCTTTTGGGTGAACTGAAATTTTGCTTATTGCGACTTGCCCCTTTGTATCTCCAGAAATGCCTTTTGTCTTAAAGGCTCTTTTAGCTGATGTTTACATGACTTCGCTAGCTTTCTTTAACATGATGTATCTTTGCCTTTTCCATATCCATAAGTTTCAGGTATTTCTGTTATAAATAGCACATTCTTTTTTTTGAGACAGAGTCTCACTATATCGCCCTCAACGGAGTGCCAGGGCATCACAGCTCACAGCAACCTCAAACTCTTGGGCTTAAGTGATTCTCTTGCCTCAGTCTCCCAAGTAGCTGGGACTACAGGTGCCCACCACAATGCCTGCCTATTTTTTGGTTGCAGTTGTCATTGTCGTTTAGCTGACGTGGGCAGGGTTTGAACCCACCACCCTCCATGTATGTGGCTGGCGCTGTAACCACTGTGCTATGGGCACCGAGCCAGCACGTTCTTCTTTTTTTTTTTTTAAATTAACCCTGATAATTTTTTCCTTTTAATGAGAATGTTTATTCCATTTGCTTTTGTGTAAACCATAGTCCAGCCAGGAGATAGAAACTGCACAGTAAATTAAATAATGAAAATTAAATATAAAGCATTATACATGTATAAACTTTTTACAGAGCATTGTCTATCAAATAACTCCCTTTAAAAGGGAATAAAAGACAATGCTAAATGTATCCCAAGGGCTGAGAATGAGAATCTAAGAAGGGACACGTCCAATAGACTCCTCTCCCTGCCCTTTGCTCCACATAAGACTAGAATTCAGACCATGTGGCTGAAGCCCACCAGCTGGTGGTGAAAGTCTTTGGGTCACCTTGGGCTAAAGCTGGTTCATAGTTGGTTAGTGGGCAAAGAACTGTGCACTAGGACTTGTAAGAAGAAAATAATTAGCAAATACAAGGAAACTCATTCCTATTACAAGCAATGAGAAAATATACAAAAGTTCTACAGAGGGCTCTTCCCTTGCCTGCGATTTTGCTTTCCATGGTTTTAGTTACCTACAATCAACTGTGGTTTGAAAATGTTCAATGAAAAATTCCAGAAATAAACAATTTACAGTCTTCAAATTGTGCAGCCTTCTGAGTAGCTATTTTAAAATCTCGGGCTGCTCTGCTCTGTTTTGTCCTGAATGAGAACTTCCCGCCCTTTGTCAGCAGATCCAAGCTGTCTGTGCTGGTTTTCAGATGGACAAGTGGTGCTGTGATGCTGGGGTGCTGGTGTTCAAGGAACCTTCATTTTACTTAATAATGGCCCCTAAGCACAATCATCATTACTCTGACAATTCAGATAAGCCAAAAAGAAGCCATAAAATACTTTAAGGGAAAAGATTAAAGTTATTGACATAACAAGGAAAGGGGAAAAATCCCTCCAAAAAACCCATATGATGAGGTTGCCAAGATCTAGGACAAAAATCAATCCTTCACCAGCAAAATTCCAAAGATGGAAATTCATGCTAGTTTTGCTATTATATCCCAAACAGCAAAAATTATAACCATAGTACCTGATTAAGTACATTGTTAAGAAGGAAAAGGTATTCAATTTTAGGGTGTAAGACATGAACAGAAACATGTTCCAAAGGATGCCCATATGTGGTTTCAGGCTCCCACTGGGGTCTTGGAATATATCCCTTATGGCTCGGGGGTGGGGATGGGGGACTGCTCTAGTCCTCATTTCTGTAATTACTCGTGGGGTTGTGGTAGATATCTTTGGCTTCCATCTTCTACTGCCCATTACCTCTTTCCCTTCCCTTCAGACAGAACCTCAGCTGGTCAGTGTTTTTTTTTTTTATGGTAGAGTGACATAAACCTCCATTTTTGAAGGGTGTTACCCCTGGATTGTCTTACCTTTTCTTCTTACTATAGTTTCTTGTTGACTTTTACTGCTGGACATAGAAGTATTAATACTACGAGGTGACCTGGAAACCCCTTGCTTTGTTTTTATTATGTAGAAACAACCTGATTTCTGCTTGGAAACTGGAATCATTCACTGCAGGAGAAGAGTTATCTTCCCTGACTGTTGGTACAGTGGCACAAAGAGTCTCAGTGGCAAGGTGACAATCTCATCTTCCAGTTCATTCTGTGACACCATGGATGGTAGTTCTGGTAGAAGCATCAGTGGCAGGGAGGGGACATCTATATCCAGATGTCTTGTCTTATGAATGTGAATCTCTGCTCCCTCCACAATGGAAGTGACAATGTGATTGATTCATTACCTGGTTGCTGGCTGGTCCCTCTGGGGAATTCTGCAGTATCAGGAACTCAGTGTTGATCTCTGCTTTTGGCATATTAGGCACTCATCAGTAGCTTTGGCTGGGTCAGCTTTGGTCAGGGTAGATCCATTTTCTTGAGCCCACACATAATCATCAAACCTGCCACCATGGCCAGTTTGTTCAAGGGGCCCACTGAGAAAATCCTGTCTTGTCAGATTCTATGGAGAACACATAATTTTGTCCACCTGATTAGGAACCTCTTGCTCACTGGTGGACATTCACAGGGGGCACAGATGTCCTCACATTCTACGTTCATCCTAAGGGTTCCAACTGTGTAGCTCTTTCCACCAAATTTTTTGCCAGTGGTTTTCCGAGTTCATTGTTTCCAAGTCTCTGGCCAGAAAAACTATCACCAGCTTTCCATGAGTGAGTCTGGATCTATATTTGGTCATTTCTCACTTCAGACACAGTGGAAAAATAAAGTATCAGTTGAAGTTCCACCAAGGGGGGAAATTTCCTTTGTCACTGCCCTTCAGGATCTCCCTAAGTGGAACTATAGCACTGAGCTGTTCATGGTTTGGTGGCACCTATGTATTATAATAATATCGTAAAACAGGTGCAAGCATTTTCTTCTTCAGTCACTTAGTTGTGAGGAAATTTTCATAGAGGCCTCAGTGTGCATTGAGGGAGAAGAGGCAAGAAAGGAACACATTTGGAAGGGGTGGATCTCCCTAAAAAGTGTCTAATGTGCTATTTGACCCACTCTTAATTGAATTATTATAATTTTTCAGTCTTAGAATTTCTATATGATTCTTTTCAGGTATCTGTCAATTTTTGGAGTTTCTTATTCTCTATTGAGTTTTTATTTTTTATTTTCTCTTTATCTTCATGATCACTGCAAATGTGTTTATGTTTAAAGCCTACACCTGATAATTCCCCACAGCTGGAACATTTGTGGATCTGCCCCTTCTGGCTTATATATGTTGGTATTTATGTATGTTGTTTTATTTCCTCCCGTGTATGATTATCTTGGACTATGTTCTTGACATTACATGTATTTAAAGACCGGTTTACAGAAATAATTTGAGGCCTACTATAATGTGATCTTACTTACACTAGAGAGAATTTACTTTTTCTTCTCTTGGTGCCTAGAAAACTATCAGTCTGGGCCTTAATCTAGTTTCAGTGATTTAGATTTTCTGGGCCACCCAGCTAACACACAGCTGGCCTGCAGACCAGGTGAGTAGTGGCTTATTTATGTTTCAACTTTATTTCTAAATGCAACCACTCAGAGCCCAAACCAAAACCACATAGGAGTTACCAGATTCTCCCCAGGAGATCCTGGACTCTAATGTTTGTCCATTTAGTAGTTTGGGCAACCCAAAGACTTGTTCAAGCTCACAGTCTTGGCGGCTTCCTCCGAATCTGTTATGCTGGCTACTCCATATTTGCCCTTCCACACCCACTTTGTATCTTGAGAAGCTGATCCTTTGTCAGCAGCATCAAGTGAGCTTCCTTTTTTTTGCTCGATGCTGGCTGGATTTGTCCAACGGGAGGCACCATCAAGAGCTAGAAGGATGGAGGGAATGTGAGATCAGGGTGTTTATTCCACAGCCTCTCCCTGTTGGGACCCGGAATTAGTAGTGGCTGTATTCTACTAAAGCCCCAAACTCCAGCCCTTTCCCACAGCTCTCTCTAGGCTCAGAAATGACTTCTTTTCTTTGTTTCTTGAGGGCCAAGGCTGGGAATGTTGACAGAAAAACCTGTTGCTGTTAGTTGAGGTCTTCCCTCATCTCTCTCTGGTCTCCCTTCTCCTACCTACACCCATACATACTGTACCTGTGTAGATGGCCCCTCCATCACACCACTTGGATGGCCATGTGTTTCTTGCTGGTCCCTTCCTGATGTAAGTCTCCAGTTCTGAACTCCTCTGTCTGGGTCCCATCTCCTCACGGTAATATGTATTTAACTTGTTAGTGTGCCAATGTTTTCAAGCTGAACATTTTAATATTATTTTCCAGTTTTTCTAAGACCTTATCAGGAAGATAACTAATGTGCCACTACCTAATGTACCATTATTGCAAACAAAATTTCCTTCACTGTTGCCTGCATTTCATATAAGTTATATAAATTTCACCATATATGAGTTTTCTCTCTAAACAATCAATGCTGGGGAATTTTGTATGTTTAACATATGTGAATGGACCATATAGGCTTCTGTAATGTGCTTTTCTCATTTGAAATTATGTTTGAGTCTCTTCCATTTGGATTTGCATAGCTGTACTTCATTCATTGCTCTGCTTGGCTGTTCCAAAATACACCTGTCTACCCCCCTACTGTTTATCATTTTTTTCATTTTCCCTAGTTTCTTAGTTTCAGTGCTCATGTTGGCTCTATATTTTATCTTTTGTTCTTTACCTAGCTCTCTGGTTGGGCATGTTTGATAGCTAGTTTGGGGTAGTTTCCACAGCTGTGCCTCTCATACCTCTTTAGGACTTGATATATTGGTCTCATGCATTACTTGGGTAAGACACTTCATTCCTCATCTACTTAGAACTTCCCCAAAGACCCTATATCTGAATTCTTTTCTTTCATGTATTTAAGTCTACACCCACTTTATCCCTAGTTTGATAAACAAACTTACTTAACCAAGTGAAGACTTGAGGATGAAATGTAATCTAATCAGGTTTTTTTTTTCATTTGGGGAAATTACTATGACTTTCATTGATAAAATGTGACATGTTTTAAAAGAGGATGTACATATTTATTTAGATCTAAATGACCTTGATATTTGAAAGTTCACATATATAAAACAGATAAAAAATACATTGATGGTACTTTTACTAAATGATTCATTATGTGATAAATTTAAATTAACAGGCTTCTTAGTGCATTCAATATGTAACTTAATTTACAAAAATTCAATTTGCACTGTTGGTCAGGAGCAAATTTATTAAGTAAGGCAAGGTACATTGGAAATCATATTTGGAAATACAGTCATTCTTTCCACATCTTGCCTTTTATATAATAACATCAAACAGTTTCTTCCCTGAGGGAACAATAAAATAAATTGTTATGACTTTTAGATTGCTAGTATCTTTTACTGAGAAGCAAAGATATACAGAGTTAAGAGAATTCGAAAAAGCACAATGAAAACATAAATTTAAATAATTTCTAAAAATGGCAGAAGTTGAATCTGAGGAGAGGATTATGTTGTGTGGGTGTTTGGAGTTTCAAACTCTTGAATGGAAAGACATGCAGTATTCTGACTGTCTCTGTGCTGATCCTAAGTGTTTCCTCTTTATATCCCACCTTCAGGTGGCACAGAGGCTGTATTATAAACCCTCGGCAACACTGCATTCCCTCTAAGTTGGTTTCCAGCTGCGAATTGTTCATGAATCAATGAGATAAAACTGACAAAAGATTTAAAAAGGATATGTTTTTGATCTAAACTTTTAAAAGTATCAGCTTAAGAAAGTTTAAGAACTTTTGCTTAAAAAATATAAAATAATATCTAATCAACATAACAAGTTTTCTCTAATCAGTGACATTTATTGTCATGATCATTCCATGAATTTTCACATTGTGCATGAGTTTGTAAAACTCAATGTAAATATGTCCATGAAACAGCAATTGTAGAATATAAAACAAATTTTAAACTCAAGTTGTTTTAAAGCATACTGAAAATTAAGATTGGGTAGGGAGGGAAGTCAAAGTAGGCAAAATGCTCTATGTTATACAGCAGGTAGTAAAAAGAAATGTTTTTCATCCTTGGTAGTATTGATCTTGGAATATTGGCTAAGTAAAGTTTGGGAATAGCTTGTCCACATGTGGTGCTCAGGCCTGTAATCCTAGCTATTCTGAGAGGCTGAGATGGGAGAATTCCTTGAGGTCAGGAGCTCAAGACTAGGCTGAGCGAGAGTGAGACCCCATCTCTACCAAAAAAATAAAATAATTAGCAGGGCATTGTGCAGGTGCTTGTAGTCCCAGCTACTAGGGAGGCTGAGGTAGGAGGATCGCTTGAATCTAGGAGTTTGAGGTTGCTATGAGCTAGGCTGAGGCCGTAGCACTCTAGCCTGGGCAACAGGCTAGAGTTTGGATTCAGTCTCAAATAAATACATAAATAAGAAAGAAAAAAAGAAAGTTTGGAAATAATTTAATGGTAAAAGTCCATAGCAAAAAATACACAAAATTGGAAACTTTCAAATGATTGAAGAAGAAAAAAACACAAGGAAAAGAATAGCAAGAAAGTATAGAAAATAAAAGCATAAAACAAGATATCAGAAGGCCAAATTGTTCAAGTATGAGAGTAATGGTGATGTGTGAACTTTTTATTAAATGACAAAGAGACTGAAGCTCACTAGATCTAAGAATTGTGTGTAAAAAAATTATCTCCTACTTTTTTACCTAATTTTTTTGTTAGCCTAATTCAAGATAGGGAAGGATTTTCTATTCATAACATATCAGAAAAGCTGATGTTAAAAATCAACATACTTAATAATTTATCTAAAATTATTCTCTAACTTGATTTCACAACAACCAAAATTCAAGACAAATTAAAAAACTGTGAGATACCTGTAACAAGTCTGACTGTTATAATTCCTAATATACAACATTTTTACAAATCAATTTTAAAATACAAAGACCTAACAATAACCAAAAATACATGACTAAAATACTAATGGTAATATCTATAATAAAATGTTTATTTCAGTAATACTCACAATAATGCATATGTAAGTGATTTATACATTTTCATTTATCAAATTGGCAAAGACTCAAAATTTTCCATGCTGGTAAGTGTGTGGAGAGACTGATACTGTTCTACATATTGATTATGTTACATCTTTTTGAAAAGCACTTTGTCCATATATATCAAAAAGAGTAAATTTGATTTTTTTTTCATGGCCCGGGGGATGGGTTTGAACCTGCCACCTCCCAGTATGTGGGGCCAGTGCCATATTCTTTGAGCCACAGGCGCTGCCCATGATTAATTTTCTATTATTTTACTTCTAGGTATCAAACAGAAATAAGCAGAGATGAAGACATATTAGTTTTTTGATGAAAAAAATGTTTTCAGAGATCAAAAAAATGTTTTCATTTGAATTAGGAGGATATTATATATAGTCTATGAAGGACTATAATTAAGTCATCAAAATAATGTTCCCAAATAATATTTTCTTGTAATGAAGAAAAGAGGAGACCAATCTTTTTGCAGTTTCCTCTAACACCTCTGAATATATTTTTTTCTTTTTCTCTTTTATACATTTCTAAATTTTCTTCAACAGTCATAAGTCACTTTCACAATTACCCAAATTTTCCATAAATATGTAGTGGCTGCTGTGAGGGCTCTGTTTACTCCAGCAATAACCCCAGGAAGCAGGAGGAAGTCACAATCGGGCACAACCTTCCCATCTATCCTTGACAATGGAGGATGTTGACTAGGTAACTGCATGGCTGACTTTTCCACTGTTCTGTTCACTGATGTCAGGAACAATAACGGAGGCAGTGGCATAATCAGGGATGGTTAAAAAGCCAAACTGGTCCAATTCTTTTCAATCTCATCTTATTACATGCCTCTTCCTGCTTTGGTATATATCAAAGTTTTCAGTTGCTACGCTAAGCTGATTATTTAAAGCTGGTTATAGTTGTCACAATTATAGGACCATAAAGTACTTTGGCATATGACAGTTTAAAAAATTTTAAATTATTACAGGTACATCATAGCTGTATATATTTATAGGGTACACAGGATATTTTGATATAGGCATGTGATGTGAATAAATTACATCAGGGTAATTGGAGTATCCATTAAGCATTTATCATTTCTTTGTGTTAGAAACATTCCAATTCCACTCTCTTAGTTATGAGTATACACTTATTGTTCATTACAGTCACTTTGTTGTGCTATTATATAGAATTGTTTGTTGTATTTAACTATATTTTTGCACTCATTAATTCCTAATTTATTCCCCCTCCCCACTACCCTTTCCAGCCTCTAGTAACATCATTCTACTCTCTGTCTCCATAAGATCAATTGTTTTTAATATTTAGTTTCCAGATATGACTGAGAACATGTGAGATTTGTCCTTCTGTGCTTGGCTTATTCCACAGACCATAATGTTCTTCAGTGCCATCCATGTTGCTGAGAATGGCAGGATTTCATTCTTTTGTCATTGTATAATATTCCATTTTTGTGTATATGTACTATGGTTTCTTTATCCATTCATCCATTGGACACTTAGCTTGATTTCAAATCTTAGCTATTGTGAATTGCAATGCAATGAACATAGCACTGCAGATATTTTTTTGATATACTAATTTCCTTTCTTTGCATTTATACCTAGCAGTGGGATTGTTGGATCATATGATAGCTCTATTTTTAATTTTTTGAGAACCCTCCATACTGTTTTCCATAGTGGTTATACTTATTGACATTCCCATCTGCAGTGTACAAAGATTTCCTTTCCTCCACATCCTCACCAGCATTTTTTATTGCTTGTCTTTTTGGTAAGAGCCATTTTAACTGGGGTGAGACAATATGCTGAGTATGTTTTCTTTTCTTTCCTTTTTTTTTTTTTTCTTAACACAGGCTGGAGTGCTGTGGTATCAGACTAGCTCACAGCAACCTCAAACTCTTGGGTTGAAGTGATCTTCCTTCTTCAGCCACCAGAATAGCTGGGACTACAGATGCCTTCCATAATGCCTGGCTAATTTTTTTATCTCCCCAGTAGCTGGGACTCTCATGCGCAGACTCGTCTCCAGCTCCTGAGCTCAAGCAGTCCTCTGCCTCGGTCTCCCAGAGGGGTAGGATTACAGGCGTGAGGCAACGCACAGACTTTGAACATGTTTTCATATACCTGTGGCCATTTGTATGTCTTCTGAGAAATGTGTATTCAGAACCTTTACCCATTTTTAAAATCAGATTATTTCATTTTTTTTTTCTATTGAGTTGCCAGAGCTCCTTATACATTCTAATAATAACTAATAGGTCCTTTGTTGAATGAGAAGTTTGCAAATATTTCTTCCATTCTGTGGGTTGTCGCTTCACTTTGTTGATTGTTTCCATTGCTATGAAGAAGCTTGACACGATCCTATTTGTTCAATTTTGCTTTGGTTGCCTGTACTTTGTGGTATACTCAAGAAATCATTACCTAGACCAATGTCCTGAGGTTTTCCATCAATGTTTTCTTTTAGTAGTTTCATAGTTTCAGGTCTTAGACTTAAGTCTTTGATACATTTTTATCTGATTTTTTGTATACGGCAAGAGATATGGGTCTAGTTTCATTCTTCTACGTGTGAATACCCATTTTTCCCAGCACCATTTATTGAGGAGACTGTCCCTTCCCCACTGTATATTTTTGGCACCTTTGTCAAGGATAAGTTCACTATAGATGGATGGATTTATTTCTGGGGTCTCTATCTGTTTTATCCATCTATGTGTTTTTTTTTATGCCAGTACTATTTCGTCTTGGTTACTATAGCTCTTTAGTATAAATTGAAGTCAGGTAATGTAATTCTTCTGGCATCATTCATTTTACTCAGGTTGTCTTTGGGTATTCTGGGTCTCTTGTAGTTTTACATAAATTTTCAGATTTTTTTTCTATTTCTGTGAAGAATGCCTTGGCATTTTGATGGGGATTGTATTGAATCTGTGGATTGCTTTGGGCAGTGTGGACATTTAATAATATTGATTCTTCTAATCCACAAGCAGGGAACATCTTTCCCATTTTTGTGTCCTCTTTAATATTCTTCACCAATGTTTTAAGGTTTTATAGTTTCCATTATAGAGATCTTTCATGTCTTTGATTAAATTTATTCCTGGGCATTTCATTTTATTTGTAGGTATTGTTAAATAGGTTTACTTTCTTGGCTTCTTTTCCAGATTGTTTACTGTTAACATACAGAAATGCTACTGATTTTGGTATTCTGATATTGTGTCCTGAAACTTTACTGAATTTGTTTATCAGTTCTAATAGCTTACTTTGTGGAGTCTGTAGATTTCACTAGATATAAGATCAGATCTTCTGCCAACAAGGATAATTTGACTTCTTACTTTCCAATTTGGATGGCCTTTATCTCTTTCTGCTGCCTGATTGCTCTAGTTAGAATTCTAGTACTGTGTTGAATAACACTGGTGAAAGTTACATCCTTGTCTTATTCCGGATCTTACAATAAATGATTTCATTTTTCCCCACTTAGTATGATACTTGCTATGGTCTTTCATACATCGCTTGTATATTTCCATAAAGTTTTATAACGTGGAAATAACTGAATAGATGACTTTTGGAAGAATAGGAATATATATAAATTGAAAGAATCTTGTGGAAGGGCCAGACTATGAGGAAAAGAGATAGAGGTTAGTGACTAAGCCTGCAAAATTTATCTCAGCCAGGCAGCCTGCTGATAGCCTGCCAGTTGGTGAGCAGAGACATTTAAAGAATTCGCTCCAGGTAAAAAAGGGCATAGGAAGTGCAGCACATTTAACAGTTGAAGGTGTTGTGGCCTGTTTGCTTCCCCAAAAGCTGCTGAAAGGAGCATGCTGTTTTATTTATTTATTTTTTAGAGACAGAGTCTCACTTTGTTGTGCTTGGTAGAATGCTGTGGTATCACAGCTCACAGCAACCTTCAGCTCTTGGGCTTAGGTGATTCTCTTGCCTCAGCCTCCTGAGTAGCTGGGTGGTACTACAGGTGCCTGCCACAACAGACAGCTATTTTTTTTTTGTTGTAGTTTGGCTGGGGCCAGGTTTGAACCCGCCACCCTCGGTATATGGGGTGGTGTCCTACTCACTGAGTCACAGGCACCGCCCTGGAGCATCCTGTTTTGACAGAGAAGTTAGGGGAGCATTGCCTAAAAGGCAGTCCCTTTAAGAGTGAGGCTATTTCATCCATCTATTGCTTGTGTTGTAAAAACAGATCCCTTATTTGATTAAGTGTGTTTTAGTGCTGCATAGGAATCACCTCCTATTACCATAGGATTCAAGGAGCAGAAACAGGGTATAGAGGGAGACAGGACCAATGTTCTTTGGACGTTAGAATAGAGGTCAGATCCGTTCTGCAACAACAATAAGAAAAAACAAAGAAAAGATAAATTGTAGGATCTGCAGAGACAATGAAGTGGTTTGAAGTCAGTTATCACTTACTTGGGAGTGAGTAACAAAGAAAAGATGGGATCTTTCTTTACTCTCTTGGAATGAGGGCAAATCTCTGGCCTGAGCCCTTCTGTACACTGGGCAGATAAACGATAAAATAATCAGATAATATAAAAGATAATGAGGGACATTTTATCTAGAAAATCACTTTTATTCCTTTTGAATTTCCAAACAATTGCTTTGTTTCTCACCTTTAGTATGTGGTGCATGTAATTTTTCCTTCTTTACATAATGTTTACCATAACTACAACAAGATGATAATTTCTGTCATTGGATGCTCACCATCTCCCTGGAAAATGTAATTGGTTAAGGAACCTGAAGACTGTTTATTCCAAGTGTTCTGGGTTGTTGTAATTTTGTGGGCTTCCGGAGGAGATTTCTCACCTTAAAACATCTAGAAACTTGATGACTCATTTTTCCAGAGTTTATTTGATTCAAGGGCTATTTATAATGTTACCCTAATCACATGACTGTTTACTCATATTACCAAACAAATATTTGTAAAGTCCACCAATTTAGATGCTAGGTTACAGCAACGAACACAACAGATAAAACCTTCATCTTTGGGCATCTCGTCATTATTTATTCATTGATACACTGACTGCAGGAAGCAGCAAGACCCAATTGCAATTACTACAGATTTTGAGTTAGACAATATTTAAAGAATTGATCTCAGTTTTCTATAATATGAACTTTTTGTTTTGTTTTTGAGTAGGCCATCAGCAGGATATTGGCCAACAGCAAGAACTCAGGATTCAGACCTCCAGTATTGGCATATATCCAAGTCAAATATAGAAACTTCTGCCTCAGAAGTTTCAATATTTTTGGAAGAACTAACAGTATTTCAATATACTTTACTCTTTCTAGATTCTGGGAATGGAAGACTTTTGGTTTTTAATGACAAGCAATATCATCTATCACTTTGACAGACTTTTGTGGCATGTTATAATTCATTTTACATTGATTATGTTTTTACTTGGCATGAAGATAACCCACAACTAACCCTATTCTGTGATGGCTTCAGTTAGGAAGGTTTCCTGTAGGCATCTCATTTCATTCTCGTTGGAGGGTAGGGTTGGTATTTGTCAACTTTATTGCAGAAGTTTGTTGACTTGGCCAGGAGATGTTACATTTTGCAGTATAATAACATCACGATGTCTCTGGCTGGACAGTGGCCTTCATGACTCTGCTCTGTACTACCTTCCCTCTGGGATCCAAGCTGGTGAATCCTCCTGTACCTGGAACACTGTCAAGGGCTGTGGCAGGAGAAAGGGTGGGTACATAGGGAAGCCCATACTGGCTCTGGAAGTCCCCAGTGGAAGAGCATAACTCAAATGGTCTAAGTACACTGGAAAGAATCCTGATACAGGTAAGGGCAGCCAATATGGAAAAGTCTATCGCTGATGTCCCTTTGGAATATCCTCACCCATTCATATCTGTTATATCAGGATTTGGGGGCCCAAGTAGTGTGTTTTGCCTGGGATTAAGATGATGGAGTTTTCTTCAGACTAGCTTTAACAGAGAGCATGGAAGGAACATACAATAGTGTTGGCAAGAGAATGAACGTGCAGTGCTAAGGGCTGGTGCTGATGAGAATGTCTTGTGAGCTCCCTTCCTGATGGCCTCAGAAACAGAGCATTCACCAGACTGGCTGTCACACTCCAGCACCAGAGGCCAGGTTGGTGTGTTCTTATGAAGACATCATGTCTGGCACAGCTGCCAGAATTAGGAGTATCACTTAGTTATGGTGATGGCCGTCTCCAGTCATCTCCACGATTTCATGGGTTTATATCGGGCTACACTGCGCATCCTTTAGATTTGGGAGGGTGGCACTCATGTCTGATATTCCCCCTGGCATCTGACATTGCTTCTGATGTACACTCTTGACTGAGGAAAGGTGACGGTTTCAAGTGCGTGGCCGTTCCTATCATAACAAATCTCACTCGCAGGTTTGGGGGACATCAGGAGAATTATACAGTGGTTCTGTGTATCTATGTCAGTTAAGCACCGAGGGACTGGAGATAAAGTAACAGGATGGATTCTTGAACCTACTGGACCTACTGTGGTGTGGTCATGAACTAGGACTCCCATTTATACCCTACCTCTGTTTGCCTCTATCTTTTTTTTTTTTTTTAAAGAAATAGGGTTCACTATGTTGCCCAGGCTGTACTTGAACTCCTGGACACCAGCAATCCTCCCACCTCAACCCCCTGAGCAGATGGGACTACAGGCATGTACCACCATGCCTGGCTTATTTGTCTCTTTTTAAGCAGAAGGTCATGGTGACATTTTGGTTCTGTTGGTGCCAGTTACCACTCAGATCCAGCAGTCTTCAAAACAATGGAGTATTTTCCTTTCCTCAGTTTTGCTCATCGAGTTGTAAACCTACATAACAGAGAGAGGCTCTCTCTAAGAAGAAAGTTATTTATCTGGGAATAGAGCACTGCAACAGCAGTCTGTGGGCCGTAGTAACCGGTGTGCATATTCAGGAGGAAAAGGATAACAAAGGTTTTTAAAGAGAAAATGAGGATTACACATTTTTGAAATGATTATCCTTGGCAACAAGGATCAACGATTAGGGTGATGTGAGTCTGAGGTTGGACTGGCAGTTACTGGGAAGATATCCTTGCAGAAATATTTGTGCAAGGTTGTGGTTTTTGCAGTCTTTTGTGGTAGTTTTGCTGTGAGAACCCTCTCTTCATGGCCTTCTCCAGCTCTGTTTGTCAAGGGTTTTTCATTTTCTTTCTTTCCTTTTTCCCTTTCCTCCCCCCCATTCCCCTTCTCCGTATCCCCCCCGCTTCCTCTCCTCCCTGCCTTCCTCCAACACGAGTGAACCCATTTTGATCCTGACAACTTTTACATGTACATGTCCGTATATAGTTTCAGGGATCGTATCTATTTTCTGTGGCATTGCAGGGATCTTAATGAGTTCCAGCTCCTCCTTCAGTTGGCGGGCATCTCATCATTATTTAATCATTGGTACTCCGTCTGTGGGAAGCAACAAGACCCAATAGCAATTACTGAAGACTTTGAGTTGAAAATTGGCTCAGGTCTGGGAAGTGGCAGAGAGATTATGATTTTCCAACACAGCAGCTGATCATCAGCTCTTGACCAGTGTGTTTATGTGAGTCAAGCTATGCCCTCATTGGCTTCCCCACATAACTTACTCTTAAGGAACACAGCGGTCCTTTACCCCCTTGTTGCTGTCTTAGTTTCTACTTATTGTAGCAATTTTATCTATAGTGTCTCCAGTGGCTTAGGGTGATATCTGGCTTCTGAAATTTCAGAATACTAAATCCCCATTATCTGATTGACAGTAGAGTCCAGTTACAAAGCAACATCTCTCACCTGTGACTTTGGGTATAGAAGACAGATATTATGGAGACTCTCAGCAATTCCAGTCTTCACTTTATTAAAACATTTCTTATACTGATTTAGTGAAGCAACTTTGTTCCCCCCCCCCCCCCATCCCTCAGGATCATATGCCTGCTAGGTTCTCCGGTCTTGTGAAATAACACATTCTTGTTTGCTCACTGCTCTGAACCCACTGACCCTTTTGTCAATACTCTGCTAATATAGTCCCGGCACCTTCATATCATTTGCTTCACCTCTAACAATCTGTAGGGAGCTATCCCAGCAACATCCGAGGATGATCTTCAGGTATAAATATCCCATAATTTATTTGCTAACATAGTGGCTCTCTGAATTAAGTCTGCATCAGAATTTCCTGGAGGGCTTGTTAGATAGAACATAGGTGGCTGGGCACTACTCCAGATGGTCTCATTTAGTAGGTCTGAGATGGAACCTAGAATTTTTGCATTTCTAGAAGTACCCAGGTGGTTTTGCTGCTATTGGTCCTGGTACAATACTCTGAGGACCATTGGCTAGAACATAGCAGGAAGTCGCCCCTTGACCTTGTAATCTCTGTTTCCCAAACCCAATTTACTGATAATTGAATTTTGTTTTCTTCACATGCTTTTCAGTGTCGTTGGCACAGATGGGCAGTGCTTTATAAAGCTCAGATGAAGCAGAACATATGATAAACCTGTTTTAGAATATATTTTTGTTTGATTCTAGCAGCCCTATATGGATTCATAATACAGTAGTCTCCCTTATGTGTAGTTTCACTTTCTGTGATTTTAGTTACTTACAATCAATCAGAGTTCAAAAACAGGTAAGTTCAGCCCAATAAGAGATGGGGGCGGGGGGAGTACATGAGAGAGAGGGACCATATTCACAAAATTCTTTTTATAGTATATTATTATAATTGTTCTAGTTCATTATTACTGTTGTTCATCTCTTGCTATGCCTAATTTGTAATTAAATTTTATCATGGTCATATATTATAGGAAAGATTACAGTATTCATGTTACTATCTGTGGTTTTAGGCAATCTGAGGATCCTGGAACGTATTTTCCATAGATACGAGGGAACTGCTATATTTGATTGAAGGTAAGTTACAATTCTTTTTGCATCCCCCAATTTTCCCAGGTTGTTTTTCTCAGAGTAGATGAGTGACAGTGGTAAAGACTAACCGTCTCCGAGAGGCCCTAGGTCTGCTCTGATTGAGCTCTGACTGGCTCCCACATTTGAGGGAGACTCAGCCCTCAATAGACACCCTGGCAATTTACATTTTAAAAGGGATAAACCAGCTACTATCTCGTTATTTCCTAAATTAAATTTTTGCTGTGTATTGAATTTTACATAGAACATCTTAGTCATGGAATGAGTTCCAAGACAATAAAACGAGCCAGAACAGAGTCTCTGAAGCAGACTGACAGTGAGCAATAAATATTCAGACTTAACTCATCACCCCAGCTTACAACTTGTTCCTCATAAATCAGTTTGCCTAGGTACAGGCTTCCAGGGATCAATTGTGAATTTTAGATATTCAGCAAACCATCAGATGGTGCTTCGACGTTTCCAAGGAAACAGTTTGCTTATCAGCAGTTGTCTCCACAGAAGGACCATCTTTAAATACACTACCTCCTGGATATAGAAGCAATCAGCCGGAGGACTTGTACCACTTAAAAGCCCATGAGCCTTGTTAAACTGTACTATAGGCAAAAATAAAAGAATCCCATGAACTTCTTCATTTGAAATATAGGTACAGTGAATTATACAATTTTGATTCCTACATTCTTAAGACACAAAAAAGGACTTCTGAATAAAACCCTTAAAATATCGAATAATATTCAGACACAATAATTGAACTTTATTGATTTCTCCTGCATCATGGCATTACTTTAAGCAAGATAATTTTCTTTTCTTTTTGTTTTTTTTGTAGTTTTTGGCCGGGGCCGGGATTGAACCTGCCACCCTCAGCATGTGAGACCAGAACCCTACTCCTTGAGCCACAGGCACTGCCCTAAGCAAGATAAATTTAAAATTTTATGTTTGGAATTTTATGACATAACATTTGAATCTTCATAGCTGGGCTCACATGTAGTTTAACTGCAACTCAGTATCAAACTTGGGAACGCAGAGTAAAATTTAAATTATGATTCCAAGAATCTTAAATTTTATTAAAATTTGAGAATGTATGTTCCCTGACAATGTTCAAAATTGCCCCTATGGAAATCATAGTTAGCACTCCTCTGAAAATTGAGTTCAGTTAGCACTCCTCTGAAAGTGCTAACTGAACTCAATGTGCATTACACTGTCATCACAGTCCCACAAGTTGGCAGTTATCACATGACATGACAAATCTGGCCAACAAGTACAAGTGGCCCCTACACTGTCTCACCCACTGTGGGTAGGTACACAGGTGTCTCCCACAGAGCTGCTAATAAACTTGCAGAAAAGTGCACTGCAGTCTGTCATTGATCGGTTAACCTTTCAAATAACTTCTCATCTTGAGAGTCTAGAACTTCTTTACTTTTTCTTCACTGGGGAACATGCTCATATTCAACTCTGCTTCCCTGGGCTGTAAGTTTTACAGTGATGGGCTTTTTTACAGGGAGGCTACTCATCATCTAGAGTGGCCTATGATGGGGCAACTAAGTCTGTGTCATTTTCAGGTTTGTTATAAGGATATACATTGTTTTATAATGAAGCAACGTATACAGTATATTATCAGAAATAAAAGGGCTATTTTAATATTTTATTGTGTTGAATAAGAACTTGGAAAGAGTTTAAAAGGTGCATGTAGAGGCCCCCCTTTAATGCTTGCAACCTGCAGGGTTCAAAGTGAAGATGATAATTGCGCAGCAGGGCTTGCTTGCAAAGGCAGAAAACCTTCAACTTGTTCTTAGAGGTTGAATCTACAATTAGGTAAGCAATGGAGTGTGAGACCTGGTTTGGTGATAATTCAGCTGGAAAAGACGTAATGGTTTAATGTAACCACGAATGCCATGACAGGGAACTATTGCAGGGTTATGAGGGTGTGCAATCCAGGACAGTGAGGGGTTTGAAAGCAATATTACCTCCTTTAGCCAATCATAAAATACTTCTTGAGTGCCTTTTACACGTTGTACTTAGCTTAGCATTTACGTGTTTGAGCTTTGGAACAACACTGCCTGTGTTTAAATTCTCTGTCATTTGAGTTAACTCATCCAGTTTTTTTTTTATTTTAATAACACATTTTATTTAATCTGCTGTATCTAAAATCATACTCAACACACAACCAGTGCAAAAAGCATTAATGACATATTTTAGATTCTTTTTCTCATCCTAAGTCTTTGATACACAGTGTGTATTTTATACTCACAGCAAATCTGAATTCAAACTAACCACTTTCAAATTCTGAATAGCCACATATGGCTAGTGGTAGCCTTGCTGGCCAGAGCGGTTCTATATATTAGTACATATTCATTGCATTAAAAAAAAGAAACAAAATGTTTCTTCAACTGCCCTTGCAGTTTTCCTCTTGGTCCTGTTTAGAAGATATAGTGCCCCATTCCCCAGTTCCAAGGTCATGCATGTTCCTTCCTGTCAGGAATGATTATGTCTTAGGGAACTCACCCTGTCTTTCTAAGCCTCATGTCTCTCGTCTGTAAAATGGAGATTTAGAGTTACAACCACCACGTAAGTTTTTGTGCAGATTCAATGAATTACTACCTACTGCGCCATTAAGAAAGTGACAGCAGGTAGAAAAATACTGATAAATGTTATCAGTTATTAATTTTTTTATTATTACATTCTAAGGTGATTGCCTCTATGAATTTCATTACTACCCATACATGGACTCCTAATTTAAGGCCCTTGACTTGGACATGACTGCTGTTGCTTTCCAGGTTTGCTTGCTTAGTATCTGAGCTTAACGTATTGGAAACTGCTTTCATGATTGACCTCTGAAATGTGTTCCTTATACTGATGAATGGCCTGATGTTCTATCAAATTGTACAAACTAGAAACATGGGTTTTATTGGTACTATCCTTTTCTTTTAACTGCTATCTAAGTCCTTCATCACGTCTTGTTAGTTTTACCTTCTAAATGATGTTCACATATGTCTGCTTTCTAACCAACATCTCTAGTTTGGCCTACCTCACCATTGTACTTTACCCAAACTACAGGTGCTTCTTAATTACAGTGGGGCTATATACAGATAAACCTGCCATAAGTAGAAAATATCATGAGTTGAAAATGTAATAAATATAGCTGACCTACCAAACATCATAGCTTAGCCTAGGCTACCTTACATGTGTTCAGAACACTTACGTTAGCCTACAGTCGGGCAAAATCATCTATTGCAAAGTCTATTTTATTATACATGAAAATGTTGAATATCTCATGTAATTTATTCAATATTGTACCAAAAGTGAAAATCAGAATGGTTGTACTGGCACTTGAAGTACAGTTTCTACCGAATGTGTATTATTTTCACATGATCGTAGAGTAAGTTGGAGACTATCGCACGAGTTTCTGAAAAGCTCTCTGCATCCGCTCTTTTTATTCAGCCCATCCATTCTTTGAACGAAGGTCAGAGTGATAAAAAGGCCTTTCAAACTATGTCATCTATTTACTTAAAACCTATTGGGGACCACTTGTTCTTAGGACAAGACTAAAACCAGAAAAAAGTTTCTAAAATTTCAGTATAATCTGGCTCTTCCCTACATCTCTGGGCTCAACCTCTTACCTGTACCTTGTAGCTTGTTCGAAAACCACTCATCCTCTTTAGTTCTTCCAATACAACATGAATGTTTTTGCTTCAAGATCTTTGCACAGTGCACAAGCTATTCCCTTCACCTGGAATTCCTTCCCTCCTTCACCCAGGAACATTCATAAATCTTTCAAGTCTCAGCTTAATTATTATTTCCACTGAAAAGCCTTCCTTTGTTTAGGAATCTAGATCTTCCAATCTAGATCAGGACCATATTAATACTGTCAATGTATCTTATATTTACTTCTTAAATCACTTATTATAGTTTTAATGAAAGAATTGGTCATGTGGTTATTGCTTTAACGATATCAGTATGAATGCTTCTGCAGATAGAAGATAAATTCTAGGAGGACAGACATCAGATCTGTTTTATTCATACTATGTCTTCACCCTCTGCATGATGTCTAGTAAAGTGATTGCACTTAATAAACATTTGTCAAATGAATGATTAAAGAATGAATGATACAAATCTGAGCTGAGTTTTGAAGAATATGTGGGAAGGAGCCACATGACTGGGGCTGAGGAGGGTAGTAGAAAACGGTGAGAGGAATGGGTGGCAGATGGAGGCATGGAAAAGGTAGGCTGGGGAGAGTGGCAGGAGATGAGCTCACATTGAGGCAGAAGCAGTAAAGAACATTGCATGTTATCCTAAGAGGTATGGGTTTTTGAAAATAGTTGGAAAAAAACAAAGGGAATAATGAAATGTCTGGATTGGCTTTAGGCTTTGAATAGTTACCTGTGTTTTGCCATGTAGAATACATTCATGTGTGTAATAGCACACATTTGTGTTTTTATCCTAACCTTTCAGGAAAATAATCTTTGGTTTAGTTTTTTAATTCAATTTTTTATTGTTTATGTGCAGGCATTTGTTTTTTGTATTACAAAGGAATTTGGCATTTCTTTTTTAACATATGATGATGGTACAAGAAATTTTATGTAACAAATAATTACAAAACATAAGAATAGATACAAGGTAGAAGACATTTTACGTACTGTAAAGGATTTACAGTATTTACTCTTTCTTCATTAGGACCGTAAATGGCTTTTTTCTTGACACATCAAGAAGTTGCAGTTGGCTGGGTAGCCCACCAGGTATCACAGCAAGTTGCACTTTCACCTTCACTGTGATCACCCTATTCCAGGGTATTATTTTGCATGTGGACATTGTTATTGCTTTCTAGAGTAACACTTTTGTTACGTAAGCATAACTAAAGGAATTAAGAATAATTATATAGATAGATAATTAGTACATACCATGTATAATGCTTACCCTTATTTTTCCCTCAAAAATTTTGGCAAATGAAGCTGAGGCAGGAGGAACACTTGAGCTTAGAAGTTTGAGACCAGCCTGAGCAAGAGCAAGATCCGGTCTTTACTAAAAAGTAGAAAAATTAGCTGGGTGTGGTGGAGGGCACCTGTAGTTCCACCTTCTAGGGAGGCTGAGGCAGGAGGATCACTTGAACCTAAGGGTTTGAAGTTGCTGTGAGTTATGATGATGCCATGGCATTCTCCCCAGGGTGACAGAGTGAGAATCTGTCTCCTAAAACAACAAAAAATCAAACAAAAAACCAGGGGCAAAAACGTGCATTATGCATGGCAAAATACGGTAAGTGTGTAAATCAGATTTAGGTTTTTATATAAAATACTGAGCAGAAATTTAAAGGTGAATTAAAGCAGAGTAATTTTTGTGACAGGGAGACCAGCTAAAAAACTGTTAGACTAATTGAGTTGGGAAATGATGTCACCCTGAACTAAGGCTGCAGTAAGGATGAAAATGAAACACATTATATTCGAGGATCTAATTCAGAGGATGTCCTCAGCAATTGGATTTGGAGTGTAAAGGTGGGAATGGGTTAGTACTTGGTTTATATGTTGGAAAATTTAGTGAATAGTGATGGAATTCACAAAACTGTAAGATAATGTATGAAAGACAAATTTAGTAGTTGTGGTATTATTATGTTGGGGGCCCTTGGGAGGCACTGGAGGAACTGCCTTGTGGTGGTATATAGAAGGTAGCTGATATTGTAGGACTGGGTGAGATTACCTAGGAGGCACTGGAGGAACTGCCTTGTGGTGGTATATAGAAGGTAGCTGATATTGTAGGACTGGGTGAGATTACCTAGGAGGCACTGGAGGAACTGCCTTGTGGTGGTATATAGAAGGTAGCTGATATTGTAGGACTGGGTGAGATTACCTAGGAGGCACTGGAGGAACTGCCTTGTGGTGGTATATAGAAGGTAGCTGATATTGTAGGACTGGGTGAGATTACCTAGGAGGCACTGGAGGAACTGCCTTGTGGTGGTATATAGAAGGTAGCTGATATTGTAGGACTGGGTGAGATTACCTAGGAGGCACAGGTGGAACTGCCTTGTGGTGGTATATAGAAGGTAGCTGATATTGTAGGACTGGGTGAGATTAGCTAGGAGGCACAGGTGGAACTGCCTTGTGGTGGTATATAGAAGGTAGCTGATATTGTAGGACTGGGTGAGATTCCCCAGGAGGCACCGGTGGAACTGCCTTGTGGTGGTATATAGAAGGTAGCTGATATTGTAGGACTGGGTGAGATTACCTAGGAGGCACTGGAGGAACTGCCTTGTGGTGGTATATAGAAGGTAGCTGATATTGTAGGACTGGGTGAGATTAGCTAGTAGGCACTGGTGGAACTACCTTGTGGTGGTATATAGAAGGTAGCTGATATTGTAGGACTGGGTGAGATTAGCTAGTAGGCACTGGTGGAACTACCTTGTGGTGGTATATAGAAGGTAGCTGATATTGTAGGACTGGGTGAGATTACCTAGGAGGCACTGGAGGAACTGCCTTCTGGTGGTATATAGAAGGTAGCTGATATTGTAGGACTGGGTGAGATTACCTAGGAGGCACTGGAGGAACTGCCTTGTGGTGGTATATAGAAGGTAGCTGATATTGTAGGACTGGGTGAGATTACCTAGGAGGCACTGGTGGAACTGCCTTGTGGTGGTATATAGAAGGTAGCTGACATTGTAGGACTGGGTGAGATTACCTAGGAGGCACTGGAGGAACTGCCTTCTGGTGGTATATAGAAGGTAGCTGATATTGTAGGACTGGGTGAGATTACCTAGGAGGCACTGGAGGAACTGCCTTGTGGTGGTATATAGAAGGTAGCTGATATTGTAGGACTGGGTGAGATTACCTAGGAGGCACTGGAGGAACTGCCTTCTGGTGGTATATAGAAGGTAGCTGATATTGTAGGACTGGGTGAGATTACCTAGGAGGCACTGGAGGAACTGCCTTGTGGTGGTATATAGAAGGTAGCTGACATTGTAGGACTGGGTGAGATTACCTAGGAGGCACTGGTGGAACTGCCTTGTGGTGGTTTATAGAAGGTAGCTGATATTGTAGGACTGGGTGAGATTACCTAGGAGGCACTGGAGGAACTGCCTTGCGGTGGTTTATAGAAGGTAGCTGATATTGTAGGACTGGGTGAGATTAGCTAGGAGGCACAGGTGGAACTGCCTTGTGGTGGTATATAGAAGGTAGCTGACATTGTAGGACTGGGTGAGATTCCCCAGGAGGCACCGGTGGAACTGCCTTGTGGTGGTATATAGAAGGTAGCTGATATTGTAGGACTGGGTGAGATTAGCTAGGAGGCACTGGTGGAACTGCCTTGTGGTGGTATATAGAAGGTAGCTGATATTGTAGGACTGGGTGAGATTAGCTAGGAGGCACTGGAGGAACTGCCTTGTGGTGGTATATAGAAGGTAGCTGATATTGTAGGACTGGGTGAGATTAGCTAGTAGGCACTGGTGGAACTACCTTGTGGTGGTATATAGAAGGTAGCTGATATTGTAGGACTGGGTGAGATTACCTAGGAGGCACTGGAGGAACTGCCTTCTGGTGGTATATAGAAGGTAGCTGATATTGTAGGACTGGGTGAGATTACCTAGGAGGCACTGGAGGAACTGCCTTGTGGTGGTTTATAGAAGGTAGCTGATATTGTAGGACTGGGTGAGATTACCTAGGAGGCACTGGAGGAACTGCCTTGTGGTGGTATATAGAAGGTAGCTGATATTGTAGGACTGGGTGAGATTAGCTAGGAGGCACTGGAGGAACTGCCTTGTGGTGGTATATAGAAGGTAGCTGATACTGTAGGACTGGGTGAGATTAGCTAGTAGGCACTGGTGGAACTACCTTGTGGTGGTATATAGAAGGTAGCTGATATTGTAGGACTGGGTGAGATTACCTAGGAGGCACTGGAGGAACTGCCTTCTGGTGGTATATAGAAGGTAGCTGATATTGTAGGACTGGGTGAGATTACCTAGGAGGCACTGGAGGAACTGCCTTGTGGTGGTTTATAGAAGGTAGCTGATATTGTAGGACTGGGTGAGATTACCTAGGAGGCACTGGTGGAACTGCCTTGTGGTGGTTTATAGAAGGTAGCTGATATTGTAGGACTGGGTGAGATTACCTAGGAGGCACTGGAGGAACTGCCTTGCGGTGGTTTATAGAAGGTAGCTGATATTGTAGGACTGGGTGAGATTAGCTAGGAGGCACTGGTGGAACTGCCTTGTGGTGGTATATAGAAGGTAGCTGACATTGTAGGACTGGGTGAGATTACCTAGGAGGCACCGGTGGAACTGCCTTGTGGTGGTATATAGAAGGTAGCTGACATTGTAGGACTGGGTGAGATTAGCTAGGAGGCACCGGTGGAACTGACTTGTGGTGGTATATAGAAGGTAGCTGACATTGTAGGACTGGGTGAGATTACCTAGGAGGCACCGGTGGAACTGCCTTGTGGTGGTATATAGAAGGTAGCTGATATTGTAGGACTGGGTGAGATTACCTAGGAGGCACTGGAGGAACTGCCTTGTGGTGGTATATAGAAGGTAGCTGATATTGTAGGACAGGGTGAGATTACCTAGGAGGCACCGGTGGAACTGCCTTGTGGTGGTATATAGAAGGTAGCTGACATTGTAGGACTGGGTGAGATTAGCTAGGAGGCACCGGTGGAACTGACTTGTGGTGGTATATAGAAGGTAGCTGACATTGTAGGACTGGGTGAGATTACCTAGGAGGCACTGGAGGAACTGCCTTGTGGTGGTATATAGAAGGTAGCTGACATTGTAGGACTGGGTGAGATTACCTAGGAGGCACTGGAGGAACTGTCTTGTGGTGGTATATAGAAGGTAGCTGACATTGTAGGACTGGGTGAGATTCCCCAGGAGGCACCGGTGGAACTGCCTTGTGGTGGTATATAGAAGGTAGCTGATATTGTAGGACTGGGTGAGATTCCCCAGGAGGCACCGGTGGAACTGCCTTGTGGTGGTATATAGAAGGTAGCTGATATTGTAGGACTGGGTGAGATTAGCTAGGAGGCACTGGAGGAACTGCCTTGTGGTGGTATATAGAAGGTAGCTGATATTGTAGGACTGGGTGAGATTAGCTAGGAGGCACTGGAGGAACTGCCTTGTGGTGGTATATAGAAGGTAGCTGATATTGTAGGACTGGGTGAGATTAGCTAGGAGGCACTGGTGGAACTGCCTTGTGGTGGTATATAGAAGGTAGCTGATATTGTAGGACTGGGTGAGATTACCTAGGAGGCACTGGAGGAACTGCCTTGTGGTAGTATATAGAAGGTAGCTGATATTGTAGGACTGGGTGAGATTAGCTAGGAGGCACTGGAGGAACTGCCTTGTGGTGGTATATAGAAGGTAGCTGATATTGTAGGACTGGGTGAGATTAGCTAGGAGGCACTGGTGGAACTGCCTTGTGGTGGTATGTAGAAGGTAGCTGATATTGTAGGACTGGGTGAGATTACCTAGGAGGCACTGGAGGAACTGCCTTGTGGTGGTATATAGAAGGTAGCTGACATTGTAGGACTGGGTGAGATTACCTAGGAGGCACTGGAGGAACTGCCTTGTGGTGGTATATAGAAGGTAGCTGATATTGTAGGACTGGGTGAGATTAGCTAGGAGGCACTGGTGGAACTGCCTTGTGGTGGTATATAGAAGGTAGCTGATATTGTAGGACTGGGTGAGATTACCTAGGAGGCACTGGAGGAACTGCCTTGTGGTGGTATATAGAAGGTAGCTGATATTGTAGGACTGGGTGAGATTCCCCAGGAGGCACCGGTGGAACTGCCTTGTGGTGGTATATAGAAGGTAGCTGATATTGTAGGACTGGGTGAGATTAGCTAGGAGGCACTGGAGGAACTGCCTTGTGGTAGTATATAGAAGGTAGCTGATATTGTAGGACTGGGTGAGATTAGCTAGGAGGCACTGGAGGAACTGCCTTGTGGTGGTATATAGAAGGTAGCTGATATTGTAGGACTGGGTGAGATTAGCTAGGAGGCACTGGTGGAACTGCCTTGTGGTGGTATGTAGAAGGTAGCTGATATTGTAGGACTGGGTGAGATTACCTAGGAGGCACTGGAGGAACTGCCTTGTGGTGGTATATAGAAGGTAGCTGACATTGTAGGACTGGGTGAGATTACCTAGGAGGCACTGGAGGAACTGCCTTGTGGTGGTATATAGAAGGTAGCTGATATTGTAGGACTGGGTGAGATTAGCTAGGAGGCACTGGTGGAACTGCCTTGTGGTGGTATGTAGAAGGTAGCTGATATTGTAGGACTGGGTGAGATTACCTAGGAGGCACTGGAGGAACTGCCTTGTGGTGGTATATAGAAGGTAGCTGACATTGTAGGACTGGGTGAGATTACCTAGGAGGCACTGGAGGAACTGCCTTGTGGTGGTATATAGAAGGTAGCTGATATTGTAGGACTGGGTGAGATTAGCTAGGAGGCACTGGAGGAACTGCCTTGTGGTGGTATATAGAAGGTAGCTGATATTGTAGGACTGGGTGAGATTACCTAGGAGGCACTGGAGGAACTGCCTTGTGGTGGTATATAGAAGGTAGCTGACATTGTAGGACTGGGTGAGATTCCCCAGGAGGCACCGGTGGAACTGCCTTGTGGTGGTATATAGAAGGTAGCTGATATTGTAGGACTGGGTGAGATTACCTAGGAGGCACTGGAGGAACTGCCTTGTGGTGGTATATAGAAGGTAGCTGGTATTGTAGGACTGGGTGAGATTACCTAGGAGGCACTGGAGGAACTGCCTTGTGGTGGTATATAGAAGGTAGCTGACATTGTAGGACTGGGTGAGATTCCCCAGGAGGCACCGGTGGAACTGCCTTGTGGTGGTATATAGAAGGTAGCTGATATTGTAGGACTGGGTGAGATTCCCCAGGAGGCACCGGTGGAACTGCCTTGTGGTGGTATATAGAAGGTAGCTGATATTGTAGGACTGGGTGAGATTACCTAGGAGGCACTGGAGGAACTGCCTTGTGGTGGTATATAGAAGGTAGCTGGTATTGTAGGACTGGGTGAGATTACCTAGGAGGCACTGGAGGAACTGCCTTGTGGTGGTATATAGAAGGTAGCTGATATTGTAGGACTGGGTGAGATTACCTAGGAGGCACCGGTGGAACTGCCTTGTGGTGGTATATAGAAGGTAGCTTATATTGTAGGACTGGGTGAGATTACCTAGGAGGCACCGGTGGAACTGCCTTGTGGTGGTATATAGAAGGTAGCTGATATTGTAGGACTGGGTGAGATTAGCTAGGAGGCACTGGAGGAACTGCCTTGTGGTGGTATATAGAAGGTAGCTGATATTGTTGGACTGGGTGAGATTACCTAGGAGGCACCGGTGGAACTGCCTTGTGGTGGTATATAGAAGGTAGCTGATATTGTAGGACTGGGTGAGATTACCTAGGAGGCACTGGAGGAACTGCCTTGTGGTGGTTTATAGAAGGTAGCTGATATTGTAGGACTGGGTGAGATTACCTAGGAGGCACTGGAGGAACTGCCTTGTGGTGGTATATAGAAGGTAGCTGACATTGTAGGACTGGGTGAGATTCCCCAGGAGGCACCGGTGGAACTGCCTTGTGGTGGTATATAGAAGGTAGCTGATATTGTAGGACTGGGTGAGATTCCCCAGGAGGCACCGGTGGAACTGCCTTGTGGTGGTATATAGAAGGTAGCTGATATTGTAGGACTGGGTGAGATTACCTAGGAGGCACTGGAGGAACTGCCTTGTGGTGGTATATAGAAGGTAGCTGATATTGTAGGACTGGGTGAGATTACCTAGTAGGCACTGGAGGAACTGCCTTGTGGTGGTATATAGAAGGTAGCTGATATTGTAGGACTGGGTGAGATTAGCTAGGAGGCACTGGAGGAACTGCCTTGTGGTGGTATATAGAAGGTAGCTGATATTGTAGGACTGGGTGAGATTACCTAGGAGGCACCGGTGGAACTGCCTTGTGGTGGTATATAGAAGGTAGCTGATATTGTAGGACTGGGTGAGATTACCTAGGAGGCACTGGAGGAACTGCCTTGTGGTGGTATGTAGAAGGTAGCTGATATTGTAGGACTGGGTGAGATTACCTAGGAGGCACCGGTGGAACTGCCTTGTGGTGGTATATAGAAGGTAGCTGATATTGTAGGACTGGGTGAGATTACCTAGGAGGCACCGGTGGAACTGCCTTGTGGTGGTATATAGAAGGTAGCTGATATTGTAGGACTGGGTGAGATTACCTAGGAGGCACTGGAGGAACTGCCTTGTGGTGGTATGTAGAAGGTAGCTGATATTGTAGGACTGGGTGAGATTACCTAGGAGGCACTGGAGGAACTGCCTTGTGGTGGTATATAGAAGGTAGCTGATATTGTAGGACTGGGTGAGATTCCCCAGGAGGCACCGGTGGAACTGCCTTGTGGTGGTATATAGAAGGTAGCTGATATTGTAGGACTGGGTGAGATTACCTAGGAGGCACTGGAGGAACTGCCTTGTGGTGGTATATAGAAGGTAGCTGATATTGTAGGACTGGGTGAGATTACCTAGGAGGCACCGGTGGAACTGCCTTGTGGTGGTATATAGAAGGTAGCTGACATTGTAGGACTGGGTGAGATTACCTAGGAGGCACTGGAGGAACTGCCTTGTGGTGGTATATAGAAGGTAGCTGACATTGTAGGACTGGGTGAGATTACCTAGGAGGCACTGGAGGAACTGCCTTGTGGTGGTATATAGAAGGTAGCTGATATTGTAGGACTGGGTGAGATTCCCCAGGAGGCACCGGTGGAACTGCCTTGTGGTGGTATATAGAAGGTAGCTGATATTGTAGGACTGGGTGAGATTACCTAGGAGGCACTGGAGGAACTGCCTTGTGTTGGTATATAGAAGGTAGCTGATATTGTAGGACTGGGTGAGATTACCTAGGAGGCACTGGAGGAACTGCCTTGTGGTGGTATATAGAAGGTAGCTGATATTGTAGGACTGGGTGAGATTACCTAGGAGGCACTGGAGGAACTGCCTTGTGGTGGTATATAGAAGGTAGCTGATATTGTAGGACTGGGTGAGATTAGCTAGGAGGCACTGGAGGAACTGCCTTGTGGTGGTATATAGAAGGTAGCTGATATTGTAGGACTGGGTGAGATTACCTAGGAGGCACTGGAGGAACTGCCTTGTGGTGGTATATAGAAGGTAGCTGATATTGTAGGACTGGGTGAGATTAGCTAGGAGGCACTGGAGGAACTGCCTTGTGGTGGTATATAGAAGGTAGCTGATATTGTAGGACTGGGTGAGATTACCTAGGAGGCACTGGTGGAACTGCCTTGTGGTGGTATATAGAAGGTAGCTGATATTGTAGGACTGGGTGAGATTCCCCAGGAGGCACCGGTGGAACTGCCTTGTGGTGGTATATAGAAGGTAGCTGATATTGTAGGACTGGGTGAGATTACCTAGGAGGCACTGGAGGAACTGCCTTGTGGTGGTATATAGAAGGTAGCTGATATTGTAGGACTGGGTGAGATTACCTAGGAGGCACTGGAGGAACTGCCTTGTGGTGGTATATAGAAGGTAGCTGATATTGTAGGACTGGGTGAGATTACCTAGGAGGCACTGGAGGAACTGCCTTGTGGTGGTATATAGAAGGTAGCTGATATTGTAGGACTGGGTGAGATTACCTAGGAGGCACCGGTGGAACTGCCTTGTGGTGGTATATAGAAGGTAGCTGATATTGTAGGACTGGGTGAGATTACCTAGGAGGCACCGGTGGAACTGCCTTGTGGTGGTATGTAGAAGGTAGCTGACATTGTAGGACTGGGTGAGATTACCTAGGAGGCACTGGAGGAACTGCCTTGTGGTGGTATATAGAAGGTAGCTGATATTGTAGGACTGGGTGAGATTCCCCAGGAGGCACCGGTGGAACTGCCTTGTGGTGGTATATAGAAGGTAGCTGATATTGTAGGACTGGGTGAGATTACCTAGGAGGCACCGGTGGAACTGCCTTGTGGTGGTATATAGAAGGTAGCTGACATTGTAGGACTGGGTGAGATTACCTAGGAGGCACTGGAGGAACTGCCTTGTGGTGGTATATAGAAGGTAGCTGATATTGTAGGACTGGGTGAGATTACCTAGGAGGCACAGGTGGAACTGCCTTGTGGTGGTATATAGAAGGTAGCTGATATTGTAGGACTGGGTGAGATTAGCTAGGAGGCACAGGTGGAACTGCCTTGTGGTGGTATATAGAAGGTAGCTGATATTGTAGGACTGGGTGAGATTCCCCAGGAGGCACCGGTGGAACTGCCTTGTGGTGGTATATAGAAGGTAGCTGATATTGTAGGACTGGGTGAGATTACCTAGGAGGCACTGGAGGAACTGCCTTGTGGTGGTATATAGAAGGTAGCTGATATTGTAGGACTGGGTGAGATTAGCTAGTAGGCACTGGTGGAACTACCTTGTGGTGGTATATAGAAGGTAGCTGATATTGTAGGACTGGGTGAGATTAGCTAGTAGGCACTGGTGGAACTACCTTGTGGTGGTATATAGAAGGTAGCTGATATTGTAGGACTGGGTGAGATTACCTAGGAGGCACTGGAGGAACTGCCTTCTGGTGGTATATAGAAGGTAGCTGATATTGTAGGACTGGGTGAGATTACCTAGGAGGCACTGGAGGAACTGCCTTGTGGTGGTATATAGAAGGTAGCTGACATTGTAGGACTGGGTGAGATTACCTAGGAGGCACTGGTGGAACTGCCTTGTGGTGGTTTATAGAAGGTAGCTGATATTGTAGGACTGGGTGAGATTACCTAGGAGGCACTGGAGGAACTGCCTTGCGGTGGTTTATAGAAGGTAGCTGATATTGTAGGACTGGGTGAGATTAGCTAGGAGGCACAGGTGGAACTGCCTTGTGGTGGTATATAGAAGGTAGCTGATATTGTAGGACTGGGTGAGATTAGCTAGGAGGCACTGGTGGAACTGCCTTGTGGTGGTATATAGAAGGTAGCTGACATTGTAGGACTGGGTGAGATTACCTAGGAGGCACTGGTGGAACTGCCTTGTGGTGGTTTATAGAAGGTAGCTGATATTGTAGGACTGGGTGAGATTACCTAGGAGGCACCGGTGGAACTGACTTGTGGTGGTATATAGAAGGTAGCTGATATTGTAGGACTGGGTGAGATTACCTAGGAGGCACTGGAGGAACTGCCTTGTGGTGGTATATAGAAGGTAGCTGACATTGTAGGACTGGGTGAGATTCCCCAGGAGGCACTGGAGGAACTGCCTTGTGGTGGTATATAGAAGGTAGCTGACATTGTAGGACTGGGTGAGATTCCCCAGGAGGCAACGGTGGAACTGCCTTGTGGTGGTATATAGAAGGTAGCTGATATTGTAGGACTGGGTGAGATTCCCCAGGAGGCACCGGTGGAACTGCCTTGTGGTGGTATATAGAAGGTAGCTGATATTGTAGGACTGGGTGAGATTAGCTAGGAGGCACTGGTGGAACTGCCTTGTGGTGGTATATAGAAGGTAGCTGATATTGTAGGACTGGGTGAGATTAGCTAGGAGGCACTGGAGGAACTGCCTTGTGGTGGTATATAGAAGGTAGCTGATATTGTAGGACTGGGTGAGATTAGCTAGTAGGCACTGGTGGAACTACCTTGTGGTGGTATATAGAAGGTAGCTGATATTGTAGGACTGGGTGAGATTACCTAGGAGGCACTGGAGGAACTGCCTTCTGGTGGTATATAGAAGGTAGCTGATATTGTAGGACTGGGTGAGATTACCTAGGAGGCACTGGAGGAACTGCCTTGCGGTGGTTTATAGAAGGTAGCTGATATTGTAGGACTGGGTGAGATTAGCTAGGAGGCACAGGTGGAACTGCCTTGTGGTGGTATATAGAAGGTAGCTGACATTGTAGGACTGGGTGAGATTCCCCAGGAGGCACCGGTGGAACTGCCTTGTGGTGGTATATAGAAGGTAGCTGATATTGTAGGACTGGGTGAGATTAGCTAGGAGGCACTGGTGGAACTGCCTTGTGGTGGTATATAGAAGGTAGCTGATATTGTAGGACTGGGTGAGATTAGCTAGGAGGCACTGGAGGAACTGCCTTGTGGTGGTATATAGAAGGTAGCTGATATTGTAGGACTGGGTGAGATTAGCTAGTAGGCACTGGTGGAACTACCTTGTGGTGGTATATAGAAGGTAGCTGATATTGTAGGACTGGGTGAGATTACCTAGGAGGCACTGGAGGAACTGCCTTCTGGTGGTATATAGAAGGTAGCTGATATTGTAGGACTGGGTGAGATTACCTAGGAGGCACTGGAGGAACTGCCTTGTGGTGGTTTATAGAAGGTAGCTGATATTGTAGGACTGGGTGAGATTACCTAGGAGGCACTGGAGGAACTGCCTTGTGGTGGTATATAGAAGGTAGCTGATATTGTAGGACTGGGTGAGATTAGCTAGGAGGCACTGGAGGAACTGCCTTGTGGTGGTATATAGAAGGTAGCTGATATTGTAGGACTGGGTGAGATTAGCTAGTAGGCACTGGTGGAACTACCTTGTGGTGGTATATAGAAGGTAGCTGATATTGTAGGACTGGGTGAGATTACCGAGGAGGCACTGGAGGAACTGCCTTCTGGTGGTATATAGAAGGTAGCTGATATTGTAGGACTGGGTGAGATTACCTAGGAGGCACTGGAGGAACTGCCTTGTGGTGGTTTATAGAAGGTAGCTGATATTGTAGGACTGGGTGAGATTACCTAGGAGGCACTGGTGGAACTGCCTTGTGGTGGTTTATAGAAGGTAGCTGATATTGTAGGACTGGGTGAGATTACCTAGGAGGCACTGGAGGAACTGCCTTGCGGTGGTTTATAGAAGGTAGCTGATATTGTAGGACTGGGTGAGATTAGCTAGGAGGCACTGGTGGAACTGCCTTGTGGTGGTATATAGAAGGTAGCTGACATTGTAGGACTGGGTGAGATTACCTAGGAGGCACCGGTGGAACTGCCTTGTGGTGGTATATAGAAGGTAGCTGACATTGTAGGACTGGGTGAGATTAGCTAGGAGGCACCGGTGGAACTGACTTGTGGTGGTATATAGAAGGTAGCTGACATTGTAGGACTGGGTGAGATTACCTAGGAGGCACCGGTGGAACTGCCTTGTGGTGGTATATAGAAGGTAGCTGATATTGTAGGACTGGGTGAGATTACCTAGGAGGCACTGGAGGAACTGCCTTGTGGTGGTATATAGAAGGTAGCTGATATTGTAGGACTGGGTGAGATTACCTAGGAGGCACCGGTGGAACTGCCTTGTGGTGGTATATAGAAGGTAGCTGACATTGTAGGACTGGGTGAGATTACCTAGGAGGCACTGGAGGAACTGCCTTGTGGTGGTATATAGAAGGTAGCTGACATTGTAGGACTGGGTGAGATTACCTAGGAGGCACTGGAGGAACTGTCTTGTGGTGGTATATAGAAGGTAGCTGACATTGTAGGACTGGGTGAGATTCCCCAGGAGGCACCGGTGGAACTGCCTTGTGGTGGTATATAGAAGGTAGCTGATATTGTAGGACTGGGTGAGATTCCCCAGGAGGCACCGGTGGAACTGCCTTGTGGTGGTATATAGAAGGTAGCTGATATTGTAGGACTGGGTGAGATTACCTAGGAGGCACTGGAGGAACTGCCTTGTGGTGGTATATAGAAGGTAGCTGACATTGTAGGACTGGGTGAGATTACCTAGGAGGCACTGGAGGAACTGCCTTGTGGTGGTATATAGAAGGTAGCTGACATTGTAGGACTGGGTGAGATTACCTAGGAGGCACTGGAGGAACTGTCTTGTGGTGGTATATAGAAGGTAGCTGACATTGTAGGACTGGGTGAGATTCCCCAGGAGGCACCGGTGGAACTGCCTTGTGGTGGTATATAGAAGGTAGCTGATATTGTAGGACTGGGTGAGATTCCCCAGGAGGCACCGGTGGAACTGCCTTGTGGTGGTATATAGAAGGTAGCTGATATTGTAGGACTGGGTGAGATTAGCTAGGAGGCACTGGAGGAACTGCCTTGTGGTGGTATATAGAAGGTAGCTGATATTGTAGGACTGGGTGAGATTAGCTAGGAGGCACTGGAGGAACTGCCTTGTGGTAGTATATAGAAGGTAGCTGATATTGTAGGACTGGGTGAGATTAGCTAGGAGGCACTGGAGGAACTGCCTTGTGGTGGTATATAGAAGGTAGCTGATATTGTAGGACTGGGTGAGATTAGCTAGGAGGCACTGGTGGAACTGCCTTGTGGTGGTATATAGAAGGTAGCTGATATTGTAGGACTGGGTGAGATTACCTAGGAGGCACTGGAGGAACTGCCTTGTGGTGGTATATAGAAGGTAGCTGATATTGTAGGACTGGGTGAGATTCCCCAGGAGGCACCGGTGGAACTGCCTTGTGGTGGTATATAGAAGGTAGCTGATATTGTAGGACTGGGTGAGATTAGCTAGGAGGCACTGGAGGAACTGCCTTGTGGTAGTATATAGAAGGTAGCTGATATTGTAGGACTGGGTGAGATTAGCTAGGAGGCACTGGAGGAACTGCCTTGTGGTGGTATATAGAAGGTAGCTGATATTGTAGGACTGGGTGAGATTAGCTAGGAGGCACTGGTGGAACTGCCTTGTGGTGGTATGTAGAAGGTAGCTGATATTGTAGGACTGGGTGAGATTACCTAGGAGGCACTGGAGGAACTGCCTTGTGGTGGTATATAGAAGGTAGCTGACATTGTAGGACTGGGTGAGATTACCTAGGAGGCACTGGAGGAACTGCCTTGTGGTGGTATATAGAAGGTAGCTGACATTGTAGGACTGGGTGAGATTCCCCAGGAGGCACCGGTGGAACTGCCTTGTGGTGGTATATAGAAGGTAGCTGATATTGTAGGACTGGGTGAGATTAGCTAGGAGGCACTGGAGGAACTGCCTTGTGGTGGTATATAGAAGGTAGCTGATATTGTAGGACTGGGTGAGATTACCTAGGAGGCACTGGAGGAACTGCCTTGTGGTGGTATATAGAAGGTAGCTGACATTGTAGGACTGGGTGAGATTCCCCAGGAGGCACCGGTGGAACTGCCTTGTGGTGGTATATAGAAGGTAGCTGATATTGTAGGACTGGGTGAGATTAGCTAGGAGGCACTGGAGGAACTGCCTTGTGGTGGTATATAGAAGGTAGCTGATATTGTAGGACTGGGTGAGATTACCTAGGAGGCACTGGAGGAACTGCCTTGTGGTGGTATATAGAAGGTAGCTGACATTGTAGGACTGGGTGAGATTCCCCAGGAGGCACCGGTGGAACTGCCTTGTTGTGGTATATAGAAGGTAGCTGATATTGTAGGACTGGGTGAGATTACCTAGGAGGCACTGGAGGAACTGCCTTGTGGTGGTATATAGAAGGTAGCTGGTATTGTAGGACTGGGTGAGATTACCTAGGAGGCACTGGAGGAACTGCCTTGTGGTGGTATATAGAAGGTAGCTGACATTGTAGGACTGGGTGAGATTCCCCAGGAGGCACCGGTGGAACTGCCTTGTGGTGGTATATAGAAGGTAGCTGATATTGTAGGACTGGGTGAGATTCCCCAGGAGGCACCGGTGGAACTGCCTTGTGGTGGTATATAGAAGGTAGCTGATATTGTAGGACTGGGTGAGATTACCTAGGAGGCACTGGAGGAACTGCCTTGTGGTGGTATATAGAAGGTAGCTGGTATTGTAGGACTGGGTGAGATTACCTAGGAGGCACTGGAGGAACTGCCTTGTGGTGGTATATAGAAGGTAGCTGATATTGTAGGACTGGGTGAGATTACCTAGGAGGCACCGGTGGAACTGCCTTGTGGTGGTATATAGAAGGTAGCTTATATTGTAGGACTGGGTGAGATTACCTAGGAGGCACCGGTGGAACTGCCTTGTGGTGGTATATAGAAGGTAGCTGATATTGTAGGACTGGGTGAGATTAGCTAGGAGGCACTGGAGGAACTGCCTTGTGGTGGTATATAGAAGGTAGCTGATATTGTTGGACTGGGTGAGATTACCTAGGAGGCACCGGTGGAACTGCCTTGTGGTGGTATATAGAAGGTAGCTGATATTGTAGGACTGGGTGAGATTACCTAGGAGGCACTGGAGGAACTGCCTTGTGGTGGTATATAGAAGGTAGCTGATATTGTAGGACTGGGTG
Source organism: Nycticebus coucang (assembly GCF_027406575.1). Lineage (NCBI taxonomy): Eukaryota > Metazoa > Chordata > Mammalia > Primates > Lorisidae > Nycticebus > Nycticebus coucang. The sequence continues at coordinate 16,132,217 of NC_069802.1, forward strand.
AGATTACCTAGGAGGCACTGGAGGAACTGCCTTGTGGTGGTATATAGAAGGTAGCTGACATTGTAGGACTGGGTGAGATTCCCCAGGAGGCACCGGTGGAACTGCCTTGTGGTGGTATATAGAAGGTAGCTGGTATTGTAGGACTGGGTGAGATTACCTAGGAGGCACTGGAGGAACTGCCTTGTGGTGGTATATAGAAGGTAGCTGATATTGTAGGACTGGGTGAGATTACCTAGGAGGCACTGGTGGAACTGCCTTGTGGTGGTATATAGAAGGTAGCTGGTATTGTAGGACTGGGTGAGATTACCTAGGAGGCACTGGAGGAACTGCCTTGTGGTGGTATATAGAAGGTAGCTGATATTGTAGGACTGGGTGAGATTACCTAGGAGGCACCGGTGGAACTGCCTTGTGGTGGTATATAGAAGGTAGCTGATATTGTAGGACTGGGTGAGATTAGCTAGGAGGCACTGGAGGAACTGCCTTGTGGTGGTATATAGAAGGTAGCTGATATTGTTGGACTGGGTGAGATTACCTAGGAGGCACCGGTGGAACTGCCTTGTGGTGGTATATAGAAGGTAGCTGATATTGTAGGACTGGGTGAGATTACCTAGGAGGCACTGGAGGAACTGCCTTGTGGTGGTATATAGAAGGTAGCTGATATTGTAGGACTGGGTGAGATTACCTAGTAGGCACTGGAGGAACTGCCTTGTGGTGGTATATAGAAGGTAGCTGATATTGTAGGACTGGGTGAGATTAGCTAGGAGGCACTGGAGGAACTGCCTTGTGGTGGTATATAGAAGGTAGCTGATATTGTAGGACTGGGTGAGATTACCTAGGAGGCACCGGTGGAACTGCCTTGTGGTGGTATATAGAAGGTAGCTGATATTGTAGGACTGGGTGAGATTACCTAGGAGGCACTGGAGGAACTGCCTTGTGGTGGTATGTAGAAGGTAGCTGACATTGTAGGACTGGGTGAGATTACCTAGGAGGCACCGGTGGAACTGCCTTGTGGTGGTATATAGAAGGTAGCTGATATTGTAGGACTGGGTGAGATTACCTAGGAGGCACCGGTGGAACTGCCTTGTGGTGGTATATAGAAGGTAGCTGATATTGTAGGACTGGGTGAGATTACCTAGGAGGCACTGGAGGAACTGCCTTGTGGTGGTATATAGAAGGTAGCTGACATTGTAGGACTGGGTGAGATTACCTAGGAGGCACTGGAGGAACTGCCTTGTGGTGGTATATAGAAGGTAGCTGATATTGTAGGACTGGGTGAGATTACCTAGGAGGCACTGGAGGAACTGCCTTGTGGTGGTATGTAGAAGGTAGCTGATATTGTAGGACTGGGTGAGATTACCTAGGAGGCACTGGAGGAACTGCCTTGTGGTGGTATATAGAAGGTAGCTGATATTGTAGGACTGGGTGAGATTCCCCAGGAGGCACCGGTGGAACTGCCTTGTGGTGGTATATAGAAGGTAGCTGATATTGTAGGACTGGGTGAGATTACCTAGGAGGCACTGGAGGAACTGCCTTGTGGTGGTATATAGAAGGTAGCTGATATTGTAGGACTGGGTGAGATTACCTAGGAGGCACCGGTGGAACTGCCTTGTGGTGGTATATAGAAGGTAGCTGACATTGTAGGACTGGGTGAGATTACCTAGGAGGCACTGGAGGAACTGCCTTGTGGTGGTATATAGAAGGTAGCTGACATTGTAGGACTGGGTGAGATTACCTAGGAGGCACTGGAGGAACTGCCTTGTGGTGGTATATAGAAGGTAGCTGATATTGTAGGACTGGGTGAGATTCCCCAGGAGGCACCGGTGGAACTGCCTTGTGGTGGTATATAGAAGGTAGCTGATATTGTAGGACTGGGTGAGATTACCTAGGAGGCACTGGAGGAACTGCCTTGTGTTGGTATATAGAAGGTAGCTGATATTGTAGGACTGGGTGAGATTACCTAGGAGGCACTGGAGGAACTGCCTTGTGGTGGTATATAGAAGGTAGCTGATATTGTAGGACTGGGTGAGATTACCTAGGAGGCACTGGAGGAACTGCCTTGTGGTGGTATATAGAAGGTAGCTGATATTGTAGGATGGGTGAGATTAGCTAGGAGGCACTGGAGGAACTGCCTTGTGGTGGTATATAGAAGGTAGCTGATATTGTAGGACTGGGTGAGATTACCTAGGAGGCACTGGAGGAACTGCCTTGTGGTGGTATATAGAAGGTAGCTGATATTGTAGGACTGGGTGAGATTACCTAGGAGGCACTGGAGGAACTGCCTTGTGGTGGTATATAGAAGGTAGCTGATATTGTAGGACTGGGTGAGATTACCTAGGAGGCACCGGTGGAACTGCCTTGTGGTGGTATATAGAAGGTAGCTGATATTGTAGGACTGGGTGAGATTACCTAGGAGGCACCGGTGGAACTGCCTTGTGGTGGTATATAGAAGGTAGCTGACATTGTAGGACTGGGTGAGATTACCTAGGAGGCACTGGAGGAACTGCCTTGTGGTGGTATATAGAAGGTAGCTGATATTGTAGGACTGGGTGAGATTCCCCAGGAGGCACCGGTGGAACTGCCTTGTGGTGGTATATAGAAGGTAGCTGATATTGTAGGACTGGGTGAGATTACCTAGGAGGCACTGGAGGAACTGCCTTGTGTTGGTATATAGAAGGTAGCTGATATTGTAGGACTGGGTGAGATTACCTAGGAGGCACTGGAGGAACTGCCTTGTGGTGGTATATAGAAGGTAGCTGATATTGTAGGACTGGGTGAGATTACCTAGGAGGCACTGGAGGAACTGCCTTGTGGTGGTATATAGAAGGTAGCTGATATTGTAGGATGGGTGAGATTAGCTAGGAGGCACTGGAGGAACTGCCTTGTGGTGGTATATAGAAGGTAGCTGATATTGTAGGACTGGGTGAGATTACCTAGGAGGCACTGGAGGAACTGCCTTGTGGTGGTATATAGAAGGTAGCTGATATTGTAGGACTGGGTGAGATTACCTAGGAGGCACTGGAGGAACTGCCTTGTGGTGGTATATAGAAGGTAGCTGATATTGTAGGACTGGGTGAGATTACCTAGGAGGCACCGGTGGAACTGCCTTGTGGTGGTATATAGAAGGTAGCTGATATTGTAGGACTGGGTGAGATTACCTAGGAGGCACCGGTGGAACTGCCTTGTGGTGGTATATAGAAGGTAGCTGACATTGTAGGACTGGGTGAGATTACCTAGGAGGCACTGGAGGAACTGCCTTGTGGTGGTATATAGAAGGTAGCTGATATTGTAGGACTGGGTGAGATTCCCCAGGAGGCACCGGTGGAACTGCCTTGTGGTGGTATATAGAAGGTAGCTGATATTGTAGGACTGGGTGAGATTACCGAGGAGGCACTGGAGGAACTGCCTTGTGGTGGTATATAGAAGGTAGCTGATATTGTAGGACTGGGTGAGATTCCCCAGGAGGCACCGGTGGAACTGCCTTGTGGTGGTATATAGAAGGTAGCTGATATTGTAGGACTGGGTGAGATTACCTAGGAGGCACCGGTGGAACTGCCTTGTGGTGGTATATAGAAGGTAGCTGATATTGTAGGACTGGGTGAGATTAGCTAGGAGGCACTGGAGGAACTGCCTTGTGGTGGTATATAGAAGGTAGCTGATATTGTAGGACTGGGTGAGATTACCTAGGAGGCACCGGTGGAACTGCCTTGTGGTGGTATATAGAAGGTAGCTGATATTGTAGGACTGGGTGAGATTACCTAGGAGGCACTGGAGGAACTGCCTTGTGGTGGTATGTAGAAGGTAGCTGATATTGTAGGACTGGGTGAGATTACCTAGGAGGCACCGGTGGAACTGCCTTGTGGTGGTATATAGAAGGTAGCTGATATTGTAGGACTGGGTGAGATTACCTAGGAGGCACCGGTGGAACTGCCTTGTGGTGGTATATAGAAGGTAGCTGATATTGTAGGACTGGGTGAGATTACCTAGGAGGCACTGGAGGAACTGCCTTGTGGTGGTATGTAGAAGGTAGCTGATATTGTAGGACTGGGTGAGATTACCTAGGAGGCACTGGAGGAACTGCCTTGTGGTGGTATATAGAAGGTAGCTGATATTGTAGGACTGGGTGAGATTCCCCAGGAGGCACCGGTGGAACTGCCTTGTGGTGGTATATAGAAGGTAGCTGATATTGTAGGACTGGGTGAGATTACCTAGGAGGCACTGGAGGAACTGCCTTGTGGTGGTATATAGAAGGTAGCTGATATTGTAGGACTGGGTGAGATTACCTAGGAGGCACCGGTGGAACTGCCTTGTGGTGGTATATAGAAGGTAGCTGACATTGTAGGACTGGGTGAGATTACCTAGGAGGCACTGGAGGAACTGCCTTGTGGTGGTATATAGAAGGTAGCTGACATTGTAGGACTGGGTGAGATTACCTAGGAGGCACTGGAGGAACTGCCTTGTGGTGGTATATAGAAGGTAGCTGATATTGTAGGACTGGGTGAGATTCCCCAGGAGGCACCGGTGGAACTGCCTTGTGGTGGTATATAGAAGGTAGCTGATATTGTAGGACTGGGTGAGATTACCTAGGAGGCACTGGAGGAACTGCCTTGTGTTGGTATATAGAAGGTAGCTGATATTGTAGGACTGGGTGAGATTACCTAGGAGGCACTGGAGGAACTGCCTTGTGGTGGTATATAGAAGGTAGCTGATATTGTAGGACTGGGTGAGATTACCTAGGAGGCACTGGAGGAACTGCCTTGTGGTGGTATATAGAAGGTAGCTGATATTGTAGGATGGGTGAGATTAGCTAGGAGGCACTGGAGGAACTGCCTTGTGGTGGTATATAGAAGGTAGCTGATATTGTAGGACTGGGTGAGATTACCTAGGAGGCACTGGAGGAACTGCCTTGTGGTGGTATATAGAAGGTAGCTGATATTGTAGGACTGGGTGAGATTAGCTAGGAGGCACTGGAGGAACTGCCTTGTGGTGGTATATAGAAGGTAGCTGATATTGTAGGACTGGGTGAGATTACCTAGGAGGCACTGGTGGAACTGCCTTGTGGTGGTATATAGAAGGTAGCTGATATTGTAGGACTGGGTGAGATTCCCCAGGAGGCACCGGTGGAACTGCCTTGTGGTGGTATATAGAAGGTAGCTGATATTGTAGGACTGGGTGAGATTACCTAGGAGGCACTGGAGGAACTGCCTTGTGGTGGTATATAGAAGGTAGCTGATATTGTAGGACTGGGTGAGATTACCTAGGAGGCACTGGAGGAACTGCCTTGTGGTGGTATATAGAAGGTAGCTGATATTGTAGGACTGGGTGAGATTACCTAGGAGGCACTGGAGGAACTGCCTTGTGGTGGTATATAGAAGGTAGCTGATATTGTAGGACTGGGTGAGATTACCTAGGAGGCACCGGTGGAACTGCCTTGTGGTGGTATATAGAAGGTAGCTGATATTGTAGGACTGGGTGAGATTACCTAGGAGGCACCGGTGGAACTGCCTTGTGGTGGTATATAGAAGGTAGCTGACATTGTAGGACTGGGTGAGATTACCTAGGAGGCACTGGAGGAACTGCCTTGTGGTGGTATATAGAAGGTAGCTGATATTGTAGGACTGGGTGAGATTCCCCAGGAGGCACCGGTGGAACTGCCTTGTGGTGGTATATAGAAGGTAGCTGATATTGTAGGACTGGGTGAGATTACCTAGGAGGCACCGGTGGAACTGCCTTGTGGTGGTATATAGAAGGTAGCTGACATTGTAGGACTGGGTGAGATTACCTAGGAGGCACTGGAGGAACTGCCTTGTGGTGGTATATAGAAGGTAGCTGATATTGTAGGACTGGGTGAGATTCCCCAGGAGGCACCGGTGGAACTGCCTTGTGGTGGTATATAGAAGGTAGCTGATATTGTAGGACTGGGTGAGATTACCTAGGAGGCACTGGAGGAACTGCCTTGTGGTGGTATATAGAAGGTAGCTGATATTGTAGGACTGGGTGAGATTACCTAGGAGGCACTGGAGGAACTGCCTTGTGGTGGTATATAGAAGGTAGCTGATATTGTAGGACTGGGTGAGATTACCTAGGAGGCACTGGAGGAACTGCCTTGTGGTGGTATATAGAAGGTAGCTGATATTGTAGGACTGGGTGAGATTACCTAGGAGGCACTGGAGGAACTGCCTTGTGGTGGTATATAGAAGGTAGCTGATATTGTAGGACTGGGTGAGATTACCTAGGAGGCACTGGAGGAACTGCCTTGTGGTGGTATATAGAAGGTAGCTGATATTGTAGGACTGGGTGAGATTACCTAGGAGGCACCGGTGGAACTGCCTTGTGGTGGTATATAGAAGGTAGCTGATATTGTAGGACTGGGTGAGATTACCTGGGAGGCACCGGTGGTACTGCCTTGTGGTGGTATATAGAAGGTAGCTGATATTGTAGGACTGGGTGAGATTCCCTAGGAGGCACTGGTGGAACTGCCTTGTGGTGGTATACAGGAGGTAGCTGATATTGTAGTACTGGGTGAGATTACTTAGGAGCCATGTAGAGCTTCGTTTCATGGTTCAAGAAGCCTTTGGATACTTAGACTATATTCTTTGTCCTAGACATACACACACACACACATACACATGCATAACAAATTTTGAATATAATTTTAGTGGGTTCACAGATTTATGGAGGCTTTTCTTTTTTCCCTAGACATAAGAAGAAAACAGGAGAAAAACTTGAGTAAGGAGTCCACAGACAAGACTAATTCAAGAAGACTTCAATGGGTCGACCAGAGACACGAGTGAGAATCAGTAAATGACATGTCACTGAAAACAAGAGAAATGGGAGTTTTTAAGAAGAAAGAGTCATCAGAAGTGCTTGGATGGTTTAGAAAGGTAGGGTGATAAGATTGAGAGTGGTAGTTTCAGTGGTGGTGTTGGGATGAGACCTCAGTTGACCTCCAGAGTTAACATAAAGTGGGGAAGTCGAAACAAGTACATAATACACTTTTCCAGAAATTTGATGTTACAGGCAAAGAGAGGTAAAGCAATATCTGGAAAACACATAGATTCAAGTGAAAAAATATTTGGAGTTACTTCTTATTTTAATGTTTTAAATGCTGCATAATAAATATATTTATTTATTGGCAATAAAGAACCTTTAAAAAGTTATAAGAGAAATATTTGGGGATTTTTTTCCCAGGAGAATAGACATAAAGGGCTCTGAAAGTGGGGTAAAAATATATGATTTATAATTTGTGGGAGTCAGTAATGTAGTGTCGCCCTAGAGTATAGAATAGACTCAAGGGGACCCTGCCAAGGCAGCAAATAAATTGTCTCAGGAAGTGTATAAGTGAAGGCTGATGACACCTTGTCAGGAATAGTGTAGAGGGAATTCCCATTTAAGTAGGAAACTGAAATACCAGGAGCCCTTTCACCTCTGGGATGATGTGGTTCTTTTTTGGGAATTCCTGGGGAGAATCAGAGAGCCCTTTATCCTTCTTGGTTGAAAAGAAATTGGTGCCCTAAATTCAGAAAGGCGAGCTGTACTGCATGAAACATTTGGATAGCTTTGGTTTGATATGCCATAGGGAACTATCGGTCACATCTAGCTACAAAAAAACACATGTGATGCATTACATTTAATCAAAGGCGATATGTCAGTTTCTGCCTGGGGAGTTTGTTAATGATGCTATGTTATTTTTCTCTTTGAAGCCATCTGACAAATGTTGGGATCATAGAATGATATGTACTACTTGTACCTTAATTTTTTAAAATAAATGATTATTTTCATGCTTGCCCTCCTTTGGGTACAAAATCTGAAAACATTCGAGATATGAATGGCAGCAGAAGTTAGGATGAGTCTACGTGTGCAAGCATTCAAGATATGCTCACAACTGAAATCTTCAAGGCTGTACAGGAAAACTTCAAGAATATAGTTTTATCATGAATAATTTCAGAATGTGAGATTGCTGATGCCACACTATGTGTAAGTTTTAAGCATTATTTCTTCTAATATAAAGCACTCCAATAACCATACTGGACACATCCCAATGAATTTGACAAAGTAGAATTATTAAATATCCCAAAAGTAGACTTTCATAATTGGATGATCTAAAACAGCAGAAATCACTACCTCAAAAAAGAGAGAATATATTATGTTCTACATTTATTGTACATAATTGTATGTATGCATATATACAGGTCTTTAAAAGGTTACTGAACATTATGAATGATAAAACAGGGGCGGCGCCTATGGCTCAAAGGAGTAGGGCGCTGGCCCCATATGCCAGAGGTGGCAGGTTCAAACCCTGCCCTGACCAGAAACTGCAAAAAAAAAAAAATAATAGATAAAACAGGAGGAGGAAGGACATTGAACAAGACGAGGTCCTCCAGCCCCCGTTTGGTAGTGGAGCTGCCCTCCCTGATCTGCTGAATTTGGGCACCAAGATGAAAACATCAAGTATCAACTAGACCCTGATCATGCAGGTGTCTCCAAGTGGTGTATTGAATGCCAGAGTTTATAAAAATAGCAAATAGATTAGTTAATAAAAACTAAAACCACATACTGGTGCAAAGTTTTTCATTAGTTATGGAGTGATTTTGATAAATGCCATCCCCTGCCCAGTAACTCAGGAGGTGAATCCCATATCCAGGAGGAATCAGTGTGTAGGTCCTTGCCTTTTGCCAAGTTGGGCTTTTTCTCCTTCACATCTTATTTTTATTAATATAGGTAGCAAATATTTGTTAGCTGCTGTTACGGGTTGAACTGTGTCTCTCCAAAATTACAGGCTGAATTCCTAACCCCCAGTACCTTAGAATGTGACTGTATTTGGAGATGGGGTCTTTAAAGAAGTACTTGATGTTAAATGTGGTCGTTCGGATGGGCCCTAGTTCAACATGACTGTGACCCGTATCAAAGGTGAAGATTAGGACACAGACAGATGGAAAGGAAAAGCCATGTTCAAACAAAGGGAGAAGATGCCATTTATAAGTCAAGGAGAGAGATCTCAGAGGAAAACTAACCCTGTTGATACTTTGATCATGGATTCCTAACTGCAGAACTGTGAGACAATAAATTCCTGTTGCCTAAGCCACTCAGTCTGGGGGGACTTTGTTATGGCAGCCCTAGCAACTAATTCCAACTCCACGTATATGCTGGATGTTGCCTTATCCTTCAGTACAGAACCTCTCAAGCTTCAGTATGCATAAGAATAACATGGACATTCTTTAAAATAGAAATTTCTGAGCCCCACTGCCAGAAATTCTGATTGCATAAGTTTAGAGTGGGGCCTAAGAATTTACATTTCCAACCAGCTTCCGGACAACGTGACACTCCCAACGGGGCCATATTTTGAGTGGCACTGACTTTGGAAATACAAATGCCTTTCAGAAGGGTAACACATTAAGCTTCACCAGTGATTTAGTCACTGATTGATAATTTTCCAGGAATTTTGTAATCTAAGTTTTAAGGACAGCCATCCTTAAAATTCACAACGGTGGGAGTATTTACATCACAGAAATTGGCAAATGCTACAAAACAGGACTTTTATATTGCTGGAGTGTCGGTTTTAAAACATTTACCAGTGCACTAACTGCCTGCAAGTAAATGAGTTTATTAGATTGCAATTCAAAAGATTGTGGAGGGTCTAAAAAAGCTAAGGGCATGGGACTGATAGAATCCCCTAACCTGAGAAAAATAACAGACACTGGAGGCACAAAACAGGTAACTCCTTAGGTCAATGACTTGAAAGAAAGGCTGGCAATTTTATTATTACATTAATAATTCTAATAGATCTCTTTGACCAGACACATCAGAGAAAAGCAGGAAATTGGAACTTCAGGCACTGCCCTGGTGTTCATTGACTGTTCCTGTGTGTTATTTAAATGTTAGAACAAAATATTTCTTTTCAATGTAAGTTGTAGGTGGATGGGATAATTTAAGCTACCTCTTCCATCTTTGAGGTTATACATTCCCAAGTGCGATAGCCTAATAAAGCACCCAGTGCTATGCTTCAAATTCCCACTCACTTCAAGATAATTTTTGTTTTCTTTTTGAGGCTTAAAATCTCTGGAGCCGTGATTGTGTAAATGTCTGAGCTGATGGGAACATGAGATTGTCCTAATTATGTCTCAGATGATTGTGAAGATTAAACGAGATCCTGTATGAACAGAGGCCTACCAACTCTAGCAAGTAATACAAATTCAAGTTCAAATAAATACCAGTTTGTGATATGGGAGTTTGGGCTTGAGCACTGGTAGGGAAAGTTTAGGAGAAGTGATCTCTGTAGGGCTAAATTGGTTTATGTATTTATCTTGATCTATCTTTCTATGCTGGAAAGAAATGGCGAAGTGAACTTTAGTGAGTTAATTTAGCAGAAGAACTCTACAGAAATTTCTTCCCCACTGACTGAAAATATGCTCCTGTTCATATGTCCCTTTATTTGCATATTCATGCCTTTCTTCATTATTTGTGCCTTTAACAAATATTTATTGAACATCTACTGTGTGACAGCCTTGTCACACAGTAGAGTTAAGTGATGGGTTGGGGAATAAATAAAGTAGATACACAGGGTGCTTACAAGTCTAGAGAAAGGGAAGGTTAAACAGCATTTGAAAAAATGATGGTATTTTTTGGAAGACCACTTTTATTGTCTCTTAGGATTTTCTAAACCTGTTTCCCCCCCCTAAAATATTGTTTCTTGAAAAAGATGCTGTTATTGGGAGTGAGATGGTACGACAATCAGTATTTGGGTATATAGTATAATACAGACTAATTTTATTTATCATTTAACTGTGGTAACTGTGTAGGCGCTACAATTAATCTTGTTTAAAATGTACACCGGGAAGTATCTATTTCAAGACTTAACTGACTAAGCCTCCCTTTTCACATGCCTGGCTGAGTGAAAAATAATAGCAATTACCTGAAAAATAAAGACTCTGGAAGAGTCTAGCCAAAACAATCCGAATGGCTGAATTAATTTATTTTGAATAACGTATGTTTTTAACGGTGTGCAGCCTATTCATTAGTAAGATTATTAAAGCTGGTCATTCACATGGCAGAGAAAAAAATTAAAAATAGACAGGATTGAAATAGCGAAAGCGACAAACACAAATCAGGACTCCAGTTTGTATTAATGATTTCTTTTTTAAGTTTTCTTTATCTTATGATGCTTTGATATCAGAGGGCCTCCTTATAGGTGGCTAATTCGGAGCGACTTTCCCAGGACCACACCTTTGATAGGCAGACCAACCAATCCAGAGCCCCCACACGGCACCGCATCCGCTATCTGGCTTTATACTGCAGGACACAATGTTCCTCTGCCCTAATCATTCCATGGCCAGGAGTCAGACATCTAAGAACTAGTTAGTCCCATAGACTCGAGTCCAGCAGAATTCTTCAAACAAGACAAACCTAAAATCCTTACTCTGGCTCATCCGTTCCTTCCCCGCAAACCACAGTGAAGCCTTCCACCTGCGCTCTCCTCCTTTCTTCTGCTTCCTGACTGCGCATCCCACTTTCCCTGTGGCCTGCATGGTGGTGTGTGCAGAACCAATAGGAGGCTCACGCAGTGATGAGGCTGAGAAATGCCACAGTCTTCTGTCCTCGAGCGGGAGAGCCAGCGAGACTGAGGGTGCGCTGGAAAGGCCTGAGAACAGAGGGCCACGGGGTAGATCCGCGTCTGAGCCTGAAGGCCCTGAGCTCTGAAGGCGGGAGCCCACGACAGGTGTCCCAGCTCGAGCGGTCAGCAGGGGGAGCACGCGTCCTACCTTCCCCCTCCTTGTTCTCTTCGGGTGCTCAACAGATTGGGCGATGGCCACCCACAGTGGGGAGGGCCATCTGCTTACTTAACTCACCGATTCAAATGCTAATCTCTTCCAGAAACATGCTAGCAGACACACCAGAATTAACGTTTAATCATCGGCTATCTGGGCATACTTCAAGGAGTCCGGTTGGCACACAAAAGCAACCTTTGCTCATGGCAAAGCCCCTCTTCTTGAGAACGGTAACCAACTCTTCTCTTCAAGGAGTTTATCTCCTGATCTGTCCGCCTCATCACACCCATATAAATACAAAATCCCAGGTACATTCAGAAACAGAGTCACATGAATGGAGTGGTCTCTGGAGGAAGTGAGAACCTGTGTGGGTTAGGAACACAGAAAAAATAACAGAATAGGGAGGGAGAAATCAATCTAGCAGAAACTGGTGACAGGTGACCAGAGGAAGGGAGCACTGATGATAAATAATCAGCAAAACGAAAACGGTGTCTTTTCAAGGATCCATGTGGGGCCCCTGTTAGCTGTACACATCTTCAAACTGTATATTGCTCTGATAAATCTTGAGGAAAGGACTTTTTAAAAAAAGTATATATATATATGTATATATATATATATATATAAAATCAGCTCTTCTTAATCCTAAGAGAATTAACAGATAACACAGGTTCATCTAGAAAAATTTGATAACAGGCATCAGGGTGCACAAGGGCTGCCTTTGGGAAAGTAGCTCCCAGGGCAGCAGCCTAACCCCCTGCGTTCCCGCATGCACCTGTTCTGTGATACGTCCGTCATTATTTCAGCAGCATTAATGGTGATAACTCTTTTATATTTACAACCGTGCTAGCAAGTAGTACAATACTTGCCCCTTCCCATACAGATGAGGAAACTGGAGTTTGAGAAAAATTATGCTTTCTCCCATATGCACAAGAGTAGGTATGTTGTAACACTCATCATGAATACAAGCTACTGATTCTGTCTTTACCCCAGACTCTACTGACTTCTCCTTCCTTCCACCTGAGATGCTCAGATTTTGAGAGCTGTTGTCTCTTGCGCAAAGTTCTCCCTGCTTCCTCATTTGTGTTTTATAGGACATGGGACATTCTGCGATCGTAGCCTATATCCATTAGTAATGGCTTCAACAGATTTCAGTTTATTTGCCTTACGTGACACAAATTCCGGGAAGAGGCCATATGGAGTTACTCAGTGACATTATTGAGAACCCCACCTTTTCTCATCTTTTCGCGCTACTGTGCTTGGACGCAGGATTTCCCCTCATGCTTGCAGCCTTGCAGTTGCGCCATGGCTGTTGCATTGCTTGACTCTTATCCACATTCTCAAAAAGATGAGGGAAGGGCAAAGGGTCAAAGAGAGAAAGGATCTATCCTGGAGAGAATTTGCTTCTGTCCAGAAAGCAATGATCTCTCCACAGAATCATGCCGTAAGCTCATTTATCTATTGCGTACACCTGTGGGCACAGGCATCTGAGAAATCAAGCATTCTGGGCTGGTTTTGTGGTTACTGTACTTAAAAATCAGAGTCTACTAGAAAGAAAACAGTACCAAAAATATAGGTAGGCACCTAGAGGTATCTATATATGATGCTGAACACAGTGTATTCTAATCATTATTATTATTTTTTGAGACAGAGTCTCACTATGTCCCCCTCGGTAGAGTGCTGTGGCGTCACAGTTCACAGCAACCTCAAACTCTTGGGCTTAAGCGATTCTCTTGCCTCAGCCTCCCAGTAGCTGGGACTATGGGTGCCCACCACGAAGCCCAGTTGTTTTTTTGTTATGGTTTAGTAGATTTAGTAGGTTTCTCTCTCCTGGTAGACTGGGAGTGTGTCTTGTCTATGTATCTCTCTTCTTTATACTTTATTCCTAGCATACAGCAGAAACAGTAAAAGTTCACTGAAGGAATAACAATGGCCTTTTCAGACCACAGGCCTTTGTTGTTGTTGTTGCTAGTCTATCTAAAGCTGGGCTTTGAAATTCTGGACTTGAATTCATGGTAAATCATTTAATACAGTACTGAATATCCTTTCAGTGACCAAATATATATGTGTATATATACAAATAAATACATACATAAATATACACAAAATATATACTGTGAATAATATATAATTGAAAAAATACATAATTACTGAATTAGAACCGCCAGCAACGCAACTCACACATTGCTCCAAAACAAAGACGCTCTGAGTTGCTCTTGTGGAAAGGACCATAAATGAAACAAAAGGTGGACAGGCTGAAACAGCTGGGAGAAGGTGGAAGAGGTGCCGCAAACCATCATTAGCTGCCTTGACGGATGCCTCTCCCTCAACGCGAGGAAGTTTGGGAGGCATAGTTTGGAGTCTGACATCCAAGGTGCCTTCTTGGTTTCAGATTTATTAATAATCAAGTTGATGTCTTGATTCCCATCTGTTTTCCTGTGCATAATTCTCAACTTGTTCAGAATTTACAGGGAAAGAAAAGGTGATTGATTCAATTTTTTTCAAGACCCCAAGAAGAATAAAATTTTATATGGGGAAGTAAATAAGGAGAGATTGCTAGTTTCTTTCTTTCCACAAATCCGTAATGATTTCCGTAATGAATTCCAAAGCAAAACGTCTATTTTGTTGGCCATTAAGTAGTTGTGCTTCCCTATAATCACAGCCCCAATTTACCTGCAGACCTTGCCAGTTCACTTTTACATGTCTGATGCTGAGGCTACGAATGGGAGCATTAAGGCAAGGAAGGGGAAGGCTTTAGGAAATACTGATATCTTACAAAGTTATTTGGTATTTTTATTCTATGAGGCAAGTTGATTTGGCTAATTAACTCAATGATCTTGGGAGAACCCAGCAACCTCTTTATTGCTGGAGTTTGCATATCTATTAAAAAAGTGAGTGGAAGCATCTTGTTCAAATAGAATTCAATATGTAAAAGAAATTTAACCAGGATTATATCAGAAAAAAAATCTATCTCATACATTGAACTTTAGGACTTTTTTTATACAACTAGGAAATAAACATTTAAAACATTGTTAGGAATGACAACTATGTTCTTGTACTAGCCTTAGCCTTCAATTTATTTCAATATTTTTGTTTCAGTTGAACAATATCTGGAAAGGTCAGATTTCTTAAAGATAAACAGTTGCAAATGGCAGCAGTTTTTAAAAATCTCCTTTGAAATCTCATTATATTTTCTAATTAAATTAATTAAGAAGCCTGAGAAAAGAGTTGCAAGGTAGTTTTTGATTCAGAATCGAGTTACCAATAATGACTCTCATCTGTTCAAATTTCCAGCCTGTCTTATTTCACTTGGCTTAATGTCCTTCAAGTTCATCTGTGTTGTTGAAACTGGCAGGATTCCTTCTTTTTAAATGCTGTATTCCATTGTGTGTGTGTATATATATATATTTATAGTTACACACTTACATACACACACAATACTCACAGATATACACACACAAATGCATCATGATTTTTAAAATCTATTCATCCTTTGAGGAACACTTAGTTTGTTCCTATATCTAGTCTTTGTGAATAATGCTGGCATGGGATCATTTGTGTGTGGAATCTAAAAAAGTTGAATACATTAAAGCGGAGAGTAGTAGAATGGTGTTTATCATTCTACTACTGAATGGAGTGGGGTTAGGGTGAAAATAGGAAGATGTTTGGCCAACTTACAGTTATCGGATGGATAGGTTCTGAAGACCTACTGTATAGCACGGTGCCTATAGTTAATAAGAATGTATTATTTACTTGAAATTTGCTAAGAGAGCACATCTTAAGCATTCTCATCCAAGGTGACTGATATGTCCATTAGCTTGATGTGGTTTGGTGATCATATCATGATGTACATGTATATCAAAACATCACATGTGCACCTTGAATACCTATAATTATTATTCATCAATCATGTGTCAATAAATTTGAAAAAGAAATAAATTTTCAGATTGTCTTCTAACATTGTTTAAAATGTTTTTACGAAGGAGTTCTATCATTCAATAGTACAACCCACACAAACACAGAAAAAAATGGGTAATTAAGATAAAAGGAATCCTGCATGACCAATAAACACTCAGAAATATGCCCAGTCTCACTAGTAATCAGGCAGATATTTAGGAAAATTGAAAATGCAAAGAACTGAAGATTTAGAATTCTAACACATACTTTTGAGAAATCATTGCACATGGGTATCAGGAGACATGTTCAAGAATGTTCATTTCAGAGTTGATCGTAACAGTTATGAATTTGAAAAACCTAAATTCCATCAAAAGGGAAGGAAATACCATATAGGAAGGATGGAGTACTAGAGATCTTAGGGAGAACGACCTACTTGTATATGTAAACAATATGGGTGTATTTTGAAAATGTAACGTTGGAAGAAGAAAGCACATATGGGGCGGTGCCTGTAGCTCAGTGAGTAGGGCGCCGGTCCCATATACCGAGGGTGGCGGGTTTAAACCCGGCCCCGGCCAAACTGCAACAAAAAAATAGCCAGGCGTTGTGGCGGGCGCCTGTAGTCCCAGCTGCACGGGAGGCTGAGGCAAGAGAATCGTGTAAGCCCAAGAGTTAGAGGTTGCTGTGAGCCGTGTGACGCCATGGCACTCTACCGGAGGGCGGTACAGTGAGACTCTGTCTCTACAAAAAAAAAAATAAAAAAAAAAAAGAAAGCACATGTGTTACAGTATGAGAGTGTTACATAAATTGTGAAACAGAAATTAACACTGTATCATGTTCATGGCTTTTTGATTTCAATTTTATCTACAATGCTATATTTTATATTAATTTTTTTATTAAATCATAAACACATAGTTCATGTATACATTAATGCATGTATGGGGTACAATGTGCTGATTTCATATAGAATTAGGAGTGTTTACATCACACTGGTTAATATAAACCTCATCTCATTTACTTAATTATTGTGTTAAGACATTTATACTCAATAAATCCGACAACGTTTTTTATTTTGGATGGTAAGGTTGTTTATTACATCATTCTCGATACTCATTTATTAAAAACCTTTAATAACAAAAGCAAAAGAAATCATCCAATTACAGGCTATATAGCTATATATGTTCTCAGATGAATCTGGAAATCTGATGAAGTTCATAAAGTGCTTGTATTGTAATTGTTATGAGAAGTTATTCCCAAGACTTGTTGCCATGTAAACCAGCATAGACATATGTGCTGTAAAAGTGTATTTACCTGTGCAGTTTTATAGGAGTAGATATTCCAGGACAGAATTTTTAAAAATAATTATAGAACTTAACCACCCTAATCAGTAAACGGTGTCTAAGAAGTTCTGGTACGTGCCTAAACCTGGTAGAAGCAGCCCTGTTTCTAAAGCCTGCTAAACATGCGTTAACTTGGCAAGACAAGTTAACTTCATGAATAATATGTTTTGAAGATTTGCTCTTCTTTGGGTCTTAACTGCAATTTTTCAAACTTCAATATTTTTAAAATCAGGATATGTTGTAACATTATACATATCTACTATTTTCTTTCAAGTCTAGGATTAATTTGTGCATTGATAGGTCAATCAGTCACCTTGGTATTAACATGTTCATCATGGACGTCTAGATTTCCTCTTGTTGAGCCTGTTTCTCTTCTAGTCTTCTCCATCTGAGTAAATGGTAGCAAGATTCTCTCAGATGTTCATCTTGAAGTGTTCTTGATTTTTCTCATTTCTTCCCACTCTACGTTTAATCCAGATGTTAATTCTCTCACCAAAATACAACCACATGCTTGCTACTTCTCCCCATCTGTCTCTTGTTCAAGACGCCTGTCATCGTAGGCTTGGACCTGAAATAGCCACTAGAGTGGCCCCTACACTTTCATTCTAAACTCTTTCCAGAATCCATTCTTTAAGGATGTTATTATGAAAAATTTTGGACCTATGTAATAATGTTTGCATATATGAAATATACATATACAATATCCAAAATGATACAAATAACATCTAATAAAGAATAAGACAAACTCTTGTATTCCCACTACCCAGCACAGCAAAATGAACATTTCCAATCGTCGTTTAACCCCATTTGTTCTCTTTCCCACTGTGTCTTCCAGATGGCACCATAATTTCAAATTGGGAGTTTATCTTGTCCCTGTTTTTTTTTTTTTTTTTAGAAGTTTTACTTTATATGTGTAAATCTGCAAACAACATTTTGCTTGGTTCCCCCCCCCCTTGGTTGGGATTTTATGTAAATTATAATCAGACCATATATATTCTTCTATGACAATTTTTCTCTTCGAGTTTATGATTGCAAGATAATCTATATAGGTGCATATAACATCAGAGTGTTTATATTCCCAATTGTTCATTATTCTGTTACATGAATAAATCACAATATATCTATTTTCTTGGAAATAAGTATTTGGGCTGCTTCTAAAGTTTTCTCATTGAAAAGTTATTACTTTTTTAAATGAATATTCAAATGTACAAGAGATTTTTTAGTACATATATTTAACTATGGACAAAAGGGCTGAACAACCTCACAATTTACTTGTAGTGCTAAATTATTTTCCAAAAACTTTTGTCTATTAGCACTTCCATCCACAGTGTATAACAATTTCTATGGCTTTATAAACTCTGTAATTTCCATATTAGTTGAGTTTATGAGTCACTCTAATGAATGTAAATTGTATTTTAAGGTGGACTTAACCTTAATTTTCATGATTATTTTAAAAGTGAACATTTTTGGTGTTTATTATCCATTCATGCTTCTTACGTGAAATGCTTGTTTGGGCTTTTTAATTATTTTTCATTGGATTATTTATTTTCTCCCTAGTGATTTGCAGCAGTCTTTGATATATTCAAGATACTTCCTTTATGTGTTACACATTTCTGTTTCTATTTTGTGGCCACTTCTTTTTATCTTTATAATGTCTTTGGCTGAAAGAGTCCTTTAATTTTGATGTAAAAACTTATCAATGTTTTCTTTATAACTTTCTTTATAGCTTTCCAAATGTTTTTAAAGGAATCAATCTTGTGTGTGTTTTTTTTTTCCTAGATGGATGACTAGAGACACTTCAGGCACATTTCATCCACTTAAAAGAACCAAATGTGTAGAAATCACACTTTGAATATATTATCCAAGACAGAAAATGGAATTCAACAGAAAGTGACAGGAAACACTAAAATCTGGGAAGGAGACAGTGAAGAGGCACCCTGCGTGGATGGGACTGGCCAGGAACTGGGAGCAAATCTGCAGTAGGAGGAATGAGTGGTCCACCTTGCCACTGGGAAATCTATAATCCAGGCCACAGGACAGCATTGGGACCCTCCTCAGCCTGATTTTGACTTGGAGAGTGGCTGGGCGACTGTGGGAAGGAACTGCTCCAGGGAGGAACATGCCTTGAGTCCTGTGCCCCTTCTGGGACCTGAGAGTCCCATTTTCAATCCTCGCTTTTGCAGACTATACATAGTCCAGAAAACCAGCAGTACAAACCCTGGGTATAGGGAAACTCAGGTTGCTGTGCGCAAAGCTGGGAGACGAGCAGGGGATGGGCTTCCACAAACAGGACTGAGAGATGCTCATGGCAGGGGCTGCAGCTCCAGGTGCTAGAAGTGACCAGTTTCTCTGGGACCTAAGAAGGATGACATTTGCTGAGGAGGCTTAATCTTGAGCTGGTCAAGGGCTCCTATAGCCCGGGGCTGAGTTCTGGGCTAGATGTGAACCGTCAGGTCTGAATAAATAGCCAAGTCAGCTGCAATGGCCAGGATGAAGAAGGAGCCCTGCTGGGCTGGACCTGAGAGGAGTGCAGGTCTCACAACTGCAGGCCATGGCTGCAGACGCTGAAACTGGCCCTCCCCCTGGCAGGAGCTCAGTGCAGTAGTGTTTGCCCCTATCCCAAGCATTTTGCCAGGAGTCTGAGGATTGCCCCACCCCTGTCACAAGTGGTGAACATACTTACTGCTGGGTGGCCTGATGGCAAGTTGCCTCGTCTGGCTCTGCCTGGATTCACACCACCCTCTGAAGCAGAGTGCAAATCTGGGGTCCTAGTGGTTCTACAACCCAACCACCAACTGGACACCTGAATACTTTTCCCAGGGAACAGAGGTTGGGCATAAACACCCACCTCAGCTGGCCCCTACCAGCAAACACCATCTATTGGCCCACACAGCCCATTGCAACCACTGCCAACACAAGCATACGGCACTTGAATCAGAGTGCATCTCATCACCACTGCTAGTGCTTCACCCATGGCACACTGACTGCCCCGGAGGTCATGAGCCTGCTCAACCCACCCAGTACGCTGCTACTATAGCAGACCAGGAGCCCCCAAATCAGCCTCTCTGGAACTTCAAACACAGGTGCCAGTCTACACTGTCCCAAAGAACAAGGATAGAGATGCTTAGACCACCAGCACCATCTCTAAAACCTGAGGCAGGCCTGTCTGACATTTCATTCCCCAGAAGAACTTTACCACAGCCTCCACTAATAGCAGCACCATAACAAACCAAGGAAATCACAGACACTAGAATGCTATTTATGGCCATCAAAGTTATACGGAGTCCTCACGATTGCACGGATTCCTCAAAAGCAAAGCTAAAGGGCCCCCGGCAACACTAAAGTCACATCTTTAGGAAAATGTCTACTCCCACAAAAGTAAATTCAAAAATGTGAAGAAGTGTCTATTACAACAGCTATACAAATACCAATATAAAGACACATGAAATATGAAAAAGCAAGGTAATATAACATCCTCAAAGGAACACAAGCATTCTTCAGCAATTGATCATAACCAAAAGAAACCCTTAAAATCTCAGATGAAGAATTAGAAATATTGATTTTTGTGAAGTTCAATAGGATGACAGAGAAATCTGAAAACCAAAACATAGAACTCAGAAAATCAATTCCGGATAAGAATAAAAATTTACCAAGGAGATAGAAACATTTTTAAGAAACCAAACAGAAATTCTGAGGCTGAAAAACTCATTGAAAGACATACAAAATATATTTGAAAACTTCATCGATAGATTAGACCAAGCAGAAAAAATAATTCAGAATGTAAAGACAGGTCTTTTGAGATAATCCAGTGAGAGAAAAATAAAGAAAAAAGAGTTTTAAAAAATGAACAATGCCTTCAAGATATTGGGGACTACATAAAGTGACTGAACTTATAAATTATCAATATTCCTGGCTTGACGCCTGTGGCTTAAGTGGCTTAGGTGCCAGCCACATACACCTGAGCTGGCGGGTTCAAATTCAGCCCAGGCCCACCAAACAACAATGATGACAGCTGCAACAAAAAAATAGCCAGGCATTGTGGCGGACACCTGTAGTCCCAGCTACTTGGGAGGCGGAGGCAGGAGAATTGCTTGAGCCCAGGAGTTGGAGGTTGCTGTGAGCTGTGATGCCACCACACTCTACCCAGGGCGATAGCTTGAGGCTCTGTCTCAGAAAAAAAAAAAAATTATCAATATTCCTGAGGGTGAAGAGAGATCCAAGGCTAGAAAATGCATTTAACCAAAAATATGAGATGAAAACATTCCAAGTCTAGCAAGATATTTAGACATCTAGACACAGGAGGTTCAGTGAACCCCAGTGAACAGTGCAACACACACTCTGACCTAGCATAAATTATATTCAGACTACCTAAAGCCAAAGTGTAAGAACAAATTCTAAAATCAGCAAGAGGAAAATGTTTGAGTCCACTTTAAAGGGAACCCCACCAGATTAACCTCAGACTTCTCAGCAGAAACCGAATAGGCCAAAAGAAAATGAGATAACAGTTCAAACTGCTGGAAGAAAAAAACTGCCAGTCAAGAATTCTATTTCCAGCAAGATTAACCTCCATAAAAGAAGGAGAAACGAAATCTTTCTCAGACAAGCAATTGTTGAAGGAATTTGTTGCCACTATCTTGGTTCTATACGGTAGGCCCAGTGGAGTCCTAAACTTGGAAGTGACAGATGACATCTGCCACCTGACATCTGCCACCTGACAGTGTAGTTCTCACTGGTCAAGCAATCACACAAAGGAGGAAGAGAAAGGAGTTAAATGGCGTCACAACAGAATTGCACCAAATAACAAAGACAAACAGAATGCATATGAAACAGAAAAAGGGTCCAAATAGCCAAAATAATCATAGCCAATAAATAAATAAATAAAGTTGGAGGCATCACAATAACCTGACTTCAAATTATATTACAAGTTTGTAGGAACCCAAAACAAAAAGATGAATGGAATGAAGAACCCGGAAATAAAGCCATGTATTTACTGTCAACTGATCTTTGTCCCAGTTGACAAAAACATACTCTGAGAAAAAGACCATCCTTTCAATCAATGGCCCTGGAAAAACTGGATCGTCATAGGCAGAGAATGAAACTGGACCCTTATTGGTCACCATATACAAAAATCAACTCAAGACAAATTAAAGATTTACACATAAGCTCCCGAAGTATCTGACTACTAGAAGAAAGCCTCGGGAGAACTCTTCCAGGCAATGAATTTATGACTAAGACCTCAGAAGCACAGACAACAAAAACAAAAATAGACAAACGAGACTTAATTAAACTTAAAAGTTCTGTACGGCTAAAGTAATAATCAACAGAGTGAGGAGACAACCAGCAGAAAGGCAGAAAATATTTGCAAACTATTTATCTGACAGGTGACAAATATCCAAAATAGACAAAAATCCAAGCAACTCAACAAATAACCCCACTGAGAATGGGCAAGGAACATGTATAGACACGCTTCAATAAGCATTCATACAACAGGTATGTGGAAAAAAATCGCTCAACATCACTAATCATCAGGGAAATGCAATTTAAAACCACAAAGAGATGCTGTCTTACTCCAGTCAGAATGGCTGTTATTAAATGCAGAGAAAGGGAACTCTCACATACTCCTGTTGGGAATATCTGTTAACATCACCTCTGTGGAAAACAGTATGAGGATTTCTCAACAAACTAAAAACAGAGCTATGTTTCAATCTATCAATCTTTCTACTAGGTATCCACCCACAGGAAAAGAAACTATTGTACATAAACGATATCTACAAGCATGTTTATCACAGCACTATCCACCGTGGCAAAAATATGGAATCAAGCTAAGTGTTGACTGGATAAAGAAAATGTGGTATACATACACAATGGAAAACTATCATTCATAAAGAGAATGACAGCATGTCTTTTGTAGCAACATGGATGTAACCGGTGATCATTATCTTAAGTGAAACGAGCCGGACACAGAAGTCAAATATTGTACATTCTCACTCGTAAGTGGGTGCTAAAAAATGTGTGCACATGGACACAGGGAGGAGAATAATAAACAATCCAGATTCAGCAGGTGAGGGGTTAGAAGCAGGTGGATGGTGAGAAATTATTTAATGGGTATGGTGTATGCTATGTGGGTGATGGATGCCCTGAATTGACTATCATGCAATCCATATATGTAACGAAAGTGCCCTTACCCTCCATACATTTATATAAGTAATAAAAAAAGGAATTTTCTTTCCTTAAATATTATAATTATTTTCTTTTAAAAC
The DNA here is from genome assembly GCF_027406575.1 of Nycticebus coucang. NCBI lineage: Eukaryota > Metazoa > Chordata > Mammalia > Primates > Lorisidae > Nycticebus > Nycticebus coucang. The sequence goes on from NC_069802.1 coordinate 16,155,470, forward strand.
TTCTAATGTTTTGGGCGGCGTCTGTGGCTCAGTGAGTAGGGCACTGGTCTCATGTACCGAGAGTAGCAGATTTGAACCAGTCCCAGCCAAACTGCAACAAAAAATAGCCGGGTGTTGTGGTGGGAGCCTGTAGGCCCAGCTACTTGGGAGGCTGAGGCAAGAGAATAGCCTAAGCTCAAGAACTGGAGGTTGCTGTGAGCTGTGACCCCAGTGGCACTCAACGGAGGGCGACAAAGTGAGACTGTCTCTAAAAAAAAAAAAAAACAACAAAAAAATGTTCTAATGTCTTGCATTATTGTGTTTGTCTTCAATTTCATTTAATTATCTTTGGAGTCTGATTTATATTGTCATGTAGATACCATTTTCCTGGCATCAATTTTGAATTGTCCCTTCCTTCCCACTGATCTACATACAATTCACTATCTTTAGGGTGGCACCTGTGGCTCAAAGGAGTAAGGCACTGGCCCCATATCAGAGGTGGTGGGTTCAAATCCAGCCCTGGCCAAAAACTGCAAAAAAAAAAAAAAGCAATTCACTATTTTTATATATATATGAAGAAAGTATGCGTGCTGGTGTATTCCTAGGGTTTCTATTCTGTTCCATTAGTCTCTAACTTTTCCTCTGTCAGTATCACTGAATTAATTGGTATAGTTTTAAAATTTGTCTTGATGTCTACTAGGGCAATGATTTTCAAGCTTTCATAGGTTTCAGAATCGCCTGGGAACTTGGTAAAGGTACAATGGCTTCTGCGTTCTTTGGTAGCTTTTTAGGTGATTCTGACACATACCTGTGTTTGAGAACCATAGTCCTGGGGCACGTATATTTCAACCTCCAACATGTATCGATGTTTTTTTCTTCTTTAGGAATGATTTTTTCTATTATTTCCCTTTTGTCTTTTATTTTATTTTATTATTATTATTATTTTTTTTTTTTTTGCAGTTTTTGGCCAGGGCTGGGCTTGAACCCGCCACCTCCGGCAGATGGGGCCAGCACTGTATTCCTTTGAGCCACAGGCACCACCCTTCCCTTTTCTCTTTTAATCGTTAAAATAACTTGTCAGTTTTACATGATTTCTATTGGGACTTGGATGGGGATAACTTTATAGATCTTTTTTTTTTTTTTTTGTAGAGACAGAGTTTCACTTTATGGCCCTCGGTAGAGTGCCATGGCCTCACCCAGCTCACAGCAACCTCCAACTCATGGGCTTAAGCAATTCTCTTGCCTCAGCCTCCCGAGTAGCTGGGACTACAGGCACCCACCACAATGCCCAGCTATTTTTTTGGTTGCAATTTGGCCGGGGCCAGGTTTGAACCTGCCACCCTCGGTATATGGGGCCGGCGCCTTACCGACTGAGCCACAGGTGCCGCCCCTTTATAGATCATTTTATAAAAACTTTGTCAAAAAATTGCTTTTACCTTTTCCTTACAAGATCTCATATTGATCAATTTCTGTTATACTACTCCACTGGAATAGGCATAAATTCATAGTCTCTGTTAACAACTCTGATATATATTTGCCTTGTGAAATACATAGTTGAGGACTAGTATGGAAGAAAATAAACGCGTAGAGAGAAAGGTGCTCTTCAGCAGATTGACGTCAATGTGTGGGCTATAAGAATTGAATTGCTAAAGCAACTGGTAATTGATTAAGGGACATTTGGGTCTCAAATTCATCTTTCCCACAAATGCTAACAAACACTAAAATGTGTGCATGCTCAGAGATTATATCACAGTACACTCGGTTTATCCAAAAGACTCCAGAGTGAATAAAGTGCTTAAATTACGTCAGGCGAAATGTTCTCACTTTATTGATTTCCAGAAAAGAGTTAGTAGGCGTATTGATTGACTTGACAGTTCTTTTACCTCTCAAGAAGCAAACGAAATAGTACAAAAAACTACAACGATGAAAAACAGCACAATCTTTACCTCTATGTCCTGCTGCTCAGAGATGAGAAAACACACTAGCCAGACAAGAAGACAAGTTTTCTCAAGCTGTATATTGAAGTCCACAAATTCTCATGAGGTGTAAGGTAGTTACAATTTGTCTTCAGTTGTCACATCTGCATTGAGTTTGGGGCAATTTTCTAGCCCTAACCCCATTATTAGAACTAATAGTAAAGCTGGTAAAAGAGGCCAAAAAAAAAAAAAAAAAAGTGGGTAGAAGGAGCACCTGTATTTCTTCATTTTTTTCTCTTAAAATCATTTACACTGACCAAGAGGTTGAAACATGTATAAAATCATTTAGTAGTTTAATGTATTTAAATGTTAGCTCTGTGAGTTATGAGTTGTGTGATGTTAGGGTATTTGTTAAAGTCTGTATCTCATTAGAAAAAAATGAGATGATAATTTTTGAAAGTTATTGCACATGCTAAATTAATAAATACACACGAAGAGTCTTGGCCTTGGGCAATGATTTTCAAATTGTTCTTCCTGACCATTTAGCATGAAATTGATTTAGTGGGCAAAACAATCAACTTAAAAACAGGCAAATGGAATAGAAAATATCAGAATGCATCGTACATAACGAGGGTATGTAATGGATGGTGAACATTTTGCTTCAGCTTCTCATGTAGACATACACGCATGAATATACCAGGTAACCAAGGAACAGATATTTCTATGTGTTGAAGCAAGAGAGGTTTATTAAACACTGATATGGGGCAAAGTAGTCAACAAATAATAATTTTTTTTCTTTACAAATTTTACCTTTTACCAGCCTTGTATAGTGGAATTCAATTATAACAAGTACAGCTAATGCTTGGAATTTGTGAGGGAAGAACATAAATCTTTAAGATTTAAGAGTTATGTGTTGTCCTGTCTTACATGGGGATTGGTTCTAATGACCATTAGATTCCTTACATTTTCATACAATATTTTACTTAACGCTATGGCATACGAATTGGTACAAAGATGGAAGTGGTAGCAACAAGTTACCCACAAGCTCTTGTTCCTGTACGTGGACAGAAGGGGACATGGGATACTTTATGCTGTGTCTTATCTAATAAAAATGATTTCTTTTTAAATTAAATCATAGCTGTGTACATTAATGCAATGATGGGGTACAATGTCCTGGTTTTATATACCATTTGAAATATTTTCATCAAACTGGCTGAATAAAAATTATTTCATCTCCTTTCTTTCCTTTAGCTAAAAGCTTATATATGCATTTGAGTTAAATATATTACATGCTGAGGTTACAGCTTACAAGAAAGAGTGGAGACCAGTGACGCTCCAGCCAGATGTGGCCACTGGGTAGTCTCCCAGACACTCACTAGCCCTCCCTGAAGATGTGTGTCATAAACAGAGTCTCAGCAGCTACAGTTTACTACATGTCAGGAACATCCAGTTCGCTTACAGATAATGAAAACCTCTGTGGAGTTCCAAGTTTCCATAACAGCCTATCTGAAGTGTGTATTTGCCCCACATTTAATTATCTAATCATCATGGTAGGCTTCACGGAGTCATGTAATCTTTCTAAACTTAAAGTCCTCATCTGTTCTATAAGGATAATATTATTGTCTGTGAAAATTTAATGAGCTAATGTGTGTACAATGTGGCACAGAGGCTGCAGTCCATGCCCTTTGGCTATTGTCAGGTCAGGGGCCTAGGAAAACAGGCTCTGAGATGAAGATTTTGATGTTTTGGGGAGTGATCTTACAAACATCGCCTATGGCTGCTGAAGACATACAAGGCAGAAGTCAAATGCATAGCTGCTCAGAGGCCCCTGGGGAGCTCTAGTAGGCAGATGTACCCAAAAGAGGTGATCTGGGGTAACTCCACGTAACTCCCTTTGTCAAGGGACAGGCCCAGAAAGAGACTTTGGCTGACATAAGTGAGTACCCAACTCTCCCGGCAGCTGTGGGAATGAACATGTTTTACTCCTGAAAGGCAGATCTGGGTAGCATCAATTACAGTCCATCCATGTAGCAGCTGGGCCCACTTTCTTCACTTAGAGAATTTGGGTGGTGTGTTTTCCCTTGTGAAACATACGAGAAGGAGGTTAGTGGGATGACCTCCAGTCCTCACCACTGCAGCTGGTCTCCAGGCCAGAATTATACTCTCACCTCACTCCTCTCTGGTACGTTTGAGACTCCCCTCACTCTCAGCTGGGGCCCTCCTGCTCCAGATACACCTGCTGGGGTGACACAGACCTTGATCTCTAGTCTCCGTGCCGATCTCTGACCGTGACCCTTGTTATTGTCCATCTCTCATCAAAAGTAGCCAGGGAGTAGCGAGAAACACCCCTCTCCCCGCTGAGGTGCTTAGTGTATCCATCCCTCATGCGAGAGCTCCCCTGGCTCCTCCTCAAGACTGTGCCCTGCTGGAAGGGCTCCCTCCTTTCCTGCTGGCCTCCTCACGTTAACAGCTTGTGACTCGGCAGGGATTGTAGCTTAAACTGAAATGGGACCCTTACTCTGTCCTCTGAAACCAGGACCTTCAGACCCACACACTTAAAGTTGTGGAAATGAGAAGCTCAAACACCCCTTGGAACCCAGATCCTTCAGACACACAGGAGCTAATATTGTAGGATGAGAAGCTCAAATTTCCTAAATGCGTTCTTGGGAGGGCTGGTGAATGAGGCCATTTCTATTTCCAGACTCGTATATTCTACTACCAGGAACACAGCGCCAGAACCGATAGAAGATTAGCAGAGTATATGTAAGGTGTCCTGGAGGTGACCATCCATCTTTAAAAGGTGTCATCCCAAATCAGTGCCCCAGAGTAGACTGCAGACGGCCGTGTCTCTGCTTACCAGGCCGGCTGCTGCTGTCTGTGTGCTATGTGCTGGGACCCATTCATCGCATCATTGTGTGTCTGCAGCATTGCCTGCATTACTGTGAAATGCATCTCTTGGTACATGAGATAGTACATGTGATTTCACATTGGTAGATCAAACACGTTGTAAGTCCAGGGATAATAATGATGGTCAAGGTCATGTGAGCTGACTGTAGTTATCTATTACCTCAAATGTGGGTTTGCTTGATAACTGTGGTTATCAATTACCTCAAAAGCCAAGTAAAATAGAGAAATGGAGAACTTTTTCCGATAACATTATTTGAGTACTTGGTTCTTTAGTACATGAAATAAGATGGCCCACAAAGTTTTAGTTAAGTGAGTGTCCATTTTGTGCTACTATAACAGTACCACAGACTGGGTAACCTATTTATTTATTGTTTCAGGTTAATTTGAGGGTACTAAGAATTTGGTTGCAATGTTTGCATTTGTTAAGTGGAGTCCCTCTTATATTTGTGTCTTGCCCCCGAGAAGTGTGCCACATACTGTAACATTGTGCCCGTTAAGTGGGAGCACACTCATTCCCCCACCTCCCCTCTCCCTGGTTCCACCACCCCCCACTTTGAATTGATTGAAGTTTTTCTCTTATGTGGGCATGTATTAGTTAATCTACTGTCTTCATTTCAGTAATGTAGACTGAGTAATTTATGAAGAACAGAAATTTATTTCTCATAGGTCTGGAGGCTGAAGGTCAAGGCACTGGCCTTTGGTGTCTGGGGCAGGGCTTTTTGCCGTGCCCTCACAGGGCAGAAGCAGAAGGCATGGGGCGTCTTTTACAAGGCCCTTAATCCCCTTAATGAGGAAAGAGGCCTTATGGACTGACCATCTCTTAAAGACCTTACCTCTCAATACGACCACATTGGAAACACCTGAATTTTGGAGGGTACTCAATGAAACCATAGCAGTGAGCCCATGCATTTCTTTTTCTGATCATTATTATTTTGGCTTTTGCAAATTACCTCCAAAAGTATTCTGATGAAATCACCAACTTGCCTTCCCTGGCTATTTTATACATTCTTAATTTTCAAAGCTAATACCAGAAATAATGACCTACTATGTCTTGAAAGTTAGTTTATGTCCTTGGGCTGACTTGAAATATCTCTGATTTGATCCATGTTGTAATGATGTCATCGTTGAACTCTCAGACACAGATATCTCCATGTTCTTGTGGGTCTTACAATATTACCCAAAGGGCATAGGAAATACTACAGTCTATGGGAGATAGGAGAAGGGGTTGTGGAAAGCCCAAGAACTTCTATCATTTACTGAGCCCTTATAATGTGCTGAAGTGCTTTTTTAATTATTGAAGCTCATTCTCATTACAATCCCATGAAATTGGTATTTGTTCTCTCATTTTGACACTGAGGAAGATAGGAGGAAAGAAGTTAGATAACTTGCTTTAGGCCACTTTGTTATGATAATATGTAGAAAAAAGTAAAACCACAAATTTAAAATGTGTAATGTTGACTGTATTGTTAGTGGGAGGCCAGAAATAAGAGAGAACAATGTGGGCAGCAGGAATCAGAAGAGCCTCCGGGCCCAGCGTGAGCACACCCCTTCTCTCCGAAGCGCCATTGCATAACCTGCGGTGAGGCAGTGGCTTGGTGCCTGGCAGGCTTCCTTCAGCTTCCTTCAACCATTATAGACACGTGCAAAAATTAAAAAAATATGTACTCCAACACTATTGTGCTATGAATCACGCTGTTATGCTACCATAAACCAGTGACTTACGCACAACAGAAATTTATTTCTCACAGCTCTGGGGAAAGTCCAAGATGCAGGTGTTGGTCGTTTTGGTGTTTGGTGAGGGTCCATTGCCCGATTCAGAGATGGTCATCTGTTTTTTTCTTTCTTTCTTTTTTTATTAAGTCATTGTACGTAGATCACACAGATGGTCATCTTTTGCTATGCCCTTTTGTGGTGGAAGAGATGAATGAGCTCTCTACGGTCTCTTTCATGGCACTAATCCTGCTCACGAGGGCCTGCCCTCTAAGTCTAATCGCCTTCTAAGAACCCCCCACCTCTGAGGACCATCACCTGGGGAGTTAAGATTTCAACATATGAATTTTGGGGGAGAACATAAGCATTCAGATAATAATAATAATATCCCAATTTTTCAGATCAAGGAACTATTAAGTGAGTTGCTACAGGTGATAGAGCCGGTGAACGTAAAGGGAGGCTTTGAACTCAGGCTCACCTCTAAAGCCTGTACTGTTAGCCTCTGTACTGGCTCTCAATTTTATAGGAGAGAGAACTGTGGTCCAGGAAGGTCAAGGAATTTGCCCAAGATCTCCAGTGGATAAGTGGATAACAATAGCTCTTAAATTAGGGCATTGAAATGATTTACCTAATATAAGTTTCTCCTATTAATTAATAAGAAAAGACCTTTCATTTATTTTGCTATTCTTTTAACTCTGCCAGTATCTAGAACAAAGAATACTCAACTATAAACTATTAAATGAATGAAAGGAAGTTATAATTTATTGAGAAGCTTTGAGGCCAATGCAAGAAGTATGAAAACTCTTCTTGAGTGGTGTCAGGGCAGGTTGAAATTATAAATTTCACTGACTTCTTCTTGGGATTGCAATGAAGTATGACTCCTGTAGCATGAACCCCATTTTCTCTTTAGGATTTTTCCGAATGTCACCCATAAGTTTATACTTAATTTATAAAAATGATATTATAATGATAAAAGTTAGGGGAGCTCCAGCGCTTAAAACAAAATCGATGGCAAAATTACAAAAACTTTGTCTGATGTATCTTGGAAGACATTTTCAGGAGACAGAATAACTGGGAAATTTTGAATACTTAGTTGTGAGCACTTTCTAATGGGCTCACAGTGGATAAGGGCTATTATACAATGTGTCTTGGATCTGTTTCTGAGACACTGAGCCCTAAGAATCAAAGATGAGCACTTCTTGGCACTCAGGACATTGGTTGCTTCTAATCTACTTCTCTCATGGAGCTGCTATAAATTAATTTCTCTGAAGGAGCTTCACACACACTGAAGTGCTTCACAAATGAGAATACTGCATGATTCTTCAAGCCGCCAAAGACAGAAGGATGGTAATGAGTTGAGATGACACCCTGGCTATGGCCAGGCTGAACAGAATTACAAGCCTGAAATTCTTGGGCTTCAAAAGGGAATTTTATTAGGAGATGGAAGTAAGCTTCCTAATAAGGAAGTATAGCATCCAAATGACAGTGTCCATGGAGGTATGGAAAACTCTGGATCTTTCATATCTAAGGAAGACTATTCAGGATGATGTGAGAGGGAGTATCCTGGTTAGCAGTACCTCTTGTAGTTAGGAGGCCCTTCCATGCTGGAGTCATACCTGTAAGGAGAGTGGAAAGACCTGTTCAAGATAAGATCAGGCCAGGTGCAGTGGCTCATACCTATAATCCCAGCATCCTGGGAGGTCGAAGTGGGGGGATGAATTGAGCTCAGGAGTTTGAGACCAACCAGAGCAAGAGCGAGACCCCCATCTCTACAAAAACCCAGAAAAGTTAGCTGGGTGTATGGTGTGTCACAGCTACTTGGGAGGCTGAGGCAGGAGGATTGCTTGAGCCCAGGAGTTTGAGGTTGCTGTGAGCTGTGATGATGCCACTGCACTCTAGCTGAGGCAACAGAGCAAGACTCTGTCTCCAAAAAAGAAGAAGTCAGATCAATTTAGAGAATTTTAAATTTTAAAAGTTTACTATGCATGCAAAAGAACATTTCATGATACAGGAGACTTCAAACAGAGAGCAATAAGAAGCTCACTTTATAGCAATTCTGGGACAGTCAATAAAACACAAAGAAAGAGGTATTTTGGCCTTTTCCAGGATTGGCTATTATACATTATTATTATTTTTTTTAAGGCAAGTAGAGTTTTTAAAGCTAATTTGTGTATAGCTGATTGGCTTAATTTCTCTGAATCGTGCTGACAAAGATGTAAAACTTACATTTTATGTTTGTTTATGATTAACGGTAGCACTTCAGAAAAATCAAGAAGACTTAAGTTAGGAGTTAGGAGTGGTTGGGGCAGATCTAAATCATGGCTTCTATTTTTACTTTTCTATCTTAACAGACTATAGCCAGGTTTTACAAAGCAGGAGCAGGCCGGTGGCAGGATTCTGTTCTCAGAGGTGACCATGGTATAAATCAGAGACTGTGGTTAATACCCATCATGGAGACTGAGGGGAAATCCCAGTGGTGTTCGGATGGAATGCTGTTCTTCAATGAACAAGAGAGAATGAGTTCTCCTAACAGAAATCAGGTCCCGTTCTCAAACCCTTGATTAGAAATTATATCTCACTTAGAGCAAATAATCTTGACTCCATCCCCAAACTCACTGGCTTTTAAGGGACTTTCACATCTTCTCTCTCTACTTTTTATCTGGAACAAACTATTGAGATTGCACAGACTGAAGCAACATATCTCCCTCTTTCCCCTTTGGGATTAGTTGTTTCATAAACTCCATGGGTTCTTTAGATAGAATATTGCAAAGAGCTATCTCAGCAGGGGTGAATTCTGAGCTTATCAGCTGGCCTGCTGTTTGGCCAGGGAACAAGATTAAGTATCTCTAGCGCCCTGTGCCTGGAGTTCCTCCGCCAGCATCACGTCATGGGAGAAGCATCGCTTTAGACTTCTCTGGACAGGGCCTTGCTTTCCGGCTGGCTGTTGACTGCAGATGAGCCTCCCTCACACAGGATCCACATCCCCACACAGGCATTAATGTTTTCAATCTTACCATGAGTTCATTATTTAATGTTATCTTACTTGATGTTTTCAAATTGTAAATGCGGTCGAAGTTTAATCTAAGAAGAGAGACATTTGATAGAAAATCATATGAAAGCCAAGCTATTTTTTACTACCCTGAATCCTACATCTGTTAGTTAAACACTGTGTATATATTTCCATTCATATCTCTTTGATTATGGCAACACACACACACACACACACACACACACACACACACAAAGGCTAGACACACATAGAGGGTTTTTGGTGTATTTTCTTCACTGATTAGAGTTTTTTTGCAATGTGAATTTTTTCTTACCTCTTAACAGATTAAATTCAGTCTTTTAATACATATGGCATCCATACCGGTGAATAAATTTACCTAACTCTTTTTTTCTTTTAATTTAATAATATCTAAATACATTAATGCAATCATGGGGTACAATGTGCTGGTTTTATATACAATTTGAAATATTTTCATCAAACTGGTTAACATAGCCTTCATGGCATTTTCTTAGTTATTGTGTTCAGACGTTATTTATGTTCTGCATTTAGTAACTTTCATCTGTACTCTTCTAAGATGCACCCTAGGTGTGGTCCCACCAATTACCCTCCCTCCACCCATCCTCCCCCCTCCCCTCCCCTCCCTTGCCCCTTTCCCCATATTCTTGTGCTGTACTCTTTTTTTAAATGAAATCATTAATGCCTAAGTCTATTTTTAATTCGGTTATGTGTGCATACGCACAGATGCATGATTTGTATATGAAAAGCACTCTGAAATGTTTTCTTGACTTGCATTTCTGTAATACTCATTACAATCACCCAGTCACACCTCCCCAGGCCCTTCCCACCTGGTTTCTGTCTCTCTCTGACCTGATAACCATGGAGGGTCTTTTGGTTCAGACTTTCTGCCCTTAGGCTCATGTGAGCTCTGCCGTGTGCAATTCATGTCAGCCCCCTTTGTGTGGGCTGTGAGAATATGAGGTATTTCTTCAAAGCCCCTCCCTTCAAGGAGTCCCTGATAATTATAAACAATTTCACCTCTCATATTCAATTCAGCACATGCCAGTTTCTAATTGTATGTGCAAGGTTATTTTTAAAATTTTTCTAAGCCCTTGATTGAAAGTATTTAAAGAACTTTCTAGGGATTGTGGAAACTCAGGGCATAATAAACCCATGGAGCCTTTCATTCTGAGTTCTGCGTTCGTATCTAGTCTAGGTCAAGAATGAGTGACAGCAACAACTTTAGCACCCCTGGGGAGAGGAACTAATTCCATTTCTGGACCCAGTCAATTTGATTTCATCTTTTGAGACTTTCAGGAAGGAGTCTCAGAGAGACCTAAAACTGCTTGGGAGGCGCCACGGCCTTGTGGAATGAGACCATGTTTTAGAGTCAGAGCCATCTCGGGTTTTGAACTGGCACTGCCTCGTACCCTGTAACCTGAGAGATTCTTCACCTCTGTTTGACTTAATTTCCTCATCTATGAAACTGGGCTGAGAGTACAGGCCCTGCTAGGATTGCTGTGAGGATTAAATGAGACCGTGAATATGTAACACTTCACACAGAGCAAGCTTGACACCCACAGCGCTCACACAGAGCACTCAGTGTCCCAGGGAGGGTTTCAAATATTTCAAACATTAAAGAATATTAAATTCTTTAATATTCACAATAACTTACAAAGGGGAAATATTACTAACCCCACTTTACATATGGGCAAACTGAGGCTCACAGTAGTTACATAACTTATCCAATGCCACATAGCAAATTAGTGGTTGAACTGAGTTTCAAGCAGACTGGCTCCAGATCGTTACTATGCTGCTTCATATGGTAGCTATTTTTATAATCTGGTTTTAAAGTGCTGAGTACTACAAGTCGTGAGCCCTGTGTGTGCATTCCTTCTGTAGGATGTTTTATTATAGTCACTTTCAATGTGAATTGAAATTGCAAAGGAGCTTTATTTATTATTAAGCTTTTAATGAAAATAAAACAGAGCCACAGCCGTTCAAATAGGTTACGTAAGGATGATTGGAGAAGGTCTAAATTTCTCTAGACTGCTCCACAAATTCAGTATCTCTTTCTCTGAAATTGAGAGTGACTGGATATATTGATTAGCAAATTGAAGAAACTCTTTTCCACTTAGCACCAAGCATTCGCACTGACATTTTAAAGAAACACAGCATCTCATTATAAAGTTTCTCTGGGATTTACTCACAGAAATATACAAAATAACCCACATCACACAGGTAAGCAATCATTGAGTCTTCAAAATAAGTTCATAATCACAATCTTTAAAAATCAACCATTGCCGTAAGTATGGGAGCTCCTAGATCAAAGTTGAACAGTTTATTTATTTTTAAATTCAATAAATTTTTCTGAGCTTTTGACACCCTACTATGCTTGTGAGTCTCTTAAAGAGGAATGTAATATGTCCTGATTCCTTCATTTGTTGGTGGTATTTGTTTCGGCTTTGTGACGTGTCAACTTGACTAGTGGAACTACATTTCCCAGAATTCCCTCTCTGTAAGTTTTTGTTAGGGTTATCCTATTGGCTCGTCGGGTAGGCCAACAGAGACATTCTCCCAGAAGTCTCAGGAGGGGGAAATGAAGCAGCCCTTATTCTGTAATGCTCAAGCCTTGGTGCTCATCCACTGGCTCACCCTATTGGTCTGGGGCGGACAGCTGGGCTTGCAACAACTCCACCTTTCCCTGGGTTCTACTTCAGCTTCTCCAACTCTTGAGCCAGGTATGTGTTTAGCTTCAGATAGAAGGTCTCTAGCTTCAGTATATATTAAAGTTTATGTAAAACATAATTAAGAAGTAGAGAATCCTGGCTTGGCATTCATAGCTCAGTGGTTAGGGCGCCAGCCACATACACAGGAGCTGGAGGGTTCAAACCCAGCCCCCGCCTGTCAAACAATGACAGCTACAACCAAAAAATAGCCAGGCATTGTGGTGGGCGCCTATAGTCCCAGCTACTTGGGAGGCTGAGGCAAGAGAATCGCTTAAGCCCAAGAGTTTGAGGTTGCTGTGAGCTGTGACACCACTCCTGCAACAGCTTGAGACTCAAAAAAGAAAAGAAAAAAGAGAAAGAAAAAGAAAAAAAAAGAAATAAAGAATCCAGCTGTAAAACCCAAAGATGCTTTATAGGCTGTTCATAAAATTGTTATTTATTACGTATCTTTCTTTTTAGAAATTAGGATAATACAGAAGCCTAAATGCCTATTGAAGAGATAAATAAACGAACCACTGTGTATAAAAAAAAAAAAGGTCACTCGCTTCTCCGACAGGCCGTAAGACTTGACCTGGGTCTGACTGTGCTCCTGGGTTCAACTCTTCTTTACTCTCCGCCACTTGGTGTACATCTTTCCTTCCTGGTTCTCTGCTCTGTGGACTTCAAGCACCACCAGCAGACATGAAAACAACTATATGGAGATTGCTCAAATAGTTCCCACGCTATGTAAGATAAAATCTCTTGCAATGTAGGGCATACAATATATAATATAGAACATAATATACATCATCTCCTGGTTCTGTTTGTGTGATGGGGACCCTAATAGAAAAAAACTCTTCGTTGTGGCACAGCTAGTTATACCTTCAAGTATTTTGCAGAGCTTTAAGTAGAAAATGGTGATGCTGTTGAATAATATTGTGGATGGAATTTTCCTAATAATTGACTAAAAACATGTCTAAGGTAAGTTATGATGTAGAGCATCTAATTTGCCACTTTATGTAGGTTGCAGTATGACATGTCTTTGGGGGTTCTGTTATGTGTTGAATCATGTCCCATCCCTAAGTATGTTCAAGCCCCAACCCCTGAGATCTGTGAATATATCATCTTTGAAAATAGAATATTGGTTGATGTAATTAAGGTGCAAGTGAAGATGTGGTCATTCTGGATTAGAATGTGCCCTAGATTCAATTACCAGGGTCCTCATAAGAGATGTAGAACCAGGGTCAGACCCAAGGAAGAAAGAGGGTCGTGTGAATACAGAGGCAGAGACTGGAGTGAGGCTGCCAGAACCAAAGAACCCCAAGAATTGGTGGAAACCACTCAAAACTAAAAGAGGCAAAGAAGCAGTCTTCCTTCAAGCCTTCAGAGGGAGCATGGCCCTGTTTCACCTTGATTTTAAATGTCTGGCCTCCAGAATTGTGAGATAATAAATGTTTGTTTTTTAAAGTCAGCCAGTTTGTGGTGATTTGCTACTGCACTGTTCGGGCATCAGCAGAGTTTCCAGATGAATGTTCCTGGTGAGTCTGTTCTGGTGGTCATAGGTCTGACCTCTCAAATTTCCTGGAATTCATTGTGGGGAAAAACCTAAAGGGGGCCTAAGTGTCCACCGGGAACTCCCAGTAATTATGTTCCTCTTAAGAAGTATTTTGGGTCAGGTGAAGGATGGAAATTTTTGAATCATTTCATACTTTTCATATGCCCTAAAAGTCCATGTTCCTCACCCTTTGCAGTCTCTGGGTTGCAAAGTCCAGGATGCTAAAGGGGGGCAGAGACAAGGGTGGCACCTCCAGCACCAGTTACCTTCAGCTGATGCTGTCTGGGAAGTAGGTTCTTCTGGGCAGTTAGTCCTCGTTCCATCTGAGGAAGAGTGATAACTGACAACTAAGTCAATGGCAGTCACCCTCAAAGGACGGTCCTGCCTCGCCCCCCACATTCTAACCCCTAGTCCTGTTAGACTGAGGGTTTTCTGTTCTTCTTCTCTAATCAGAAGGACGCTTCTGATTTTCCCTTTCTTGTTCAGTGCTGTAGATTGCATTGTGTCCTCCCCAATTTTATATTCAAAATTCAAACCCTCAGTGTAACTGTATTTGGAGACAGGGCCTATAAGGTGGTATAAGGTTAAATGAGATTGTTATGGTGACATGTGGGCTAGTGCCCGTATGAGAGAGGGGGAGATATCAGAGCTTTCTCCACCTGTGAGGATATGGCAAGAAGCCCACTGGCAAGAAGCCCTCAGGGATCTTATCAGCTGGCGACTTGATCTCGGACTTAGCCTTCAAGAGGATGAGAAAATAAATTTCTGTTATTTCATCTGCCTAGCCGGTGGTATTTCTTAACGGCAGCCTGAGCTAACCCTGACCAGGGTCATTGGTCTGGTACCTGCTATTTATAATTGCAAAACCCCATTCTGTAGGTCTGAATCTTTCTGACTCAAGTGGATTTTATTTTTGTTTCGGTTTCTAAGGTAGGTTATAAACTGGAGATAGAGGTAGGGGTGCAAGATGGATTGTGCAAGGAGTAGGAAGCGACGTTTAGAAGAGAAACACAGTTACGACTTAGAAATATTATCCCATTACATGAGATTACTTACCCTCCTTCCCTCTCTCTCTCCCTTCCCCTCTTCCTTCTTACAGTGATCACCGTATATCATATCATAGGAACCAAGGCCTATGTTAATCACTAGGGCACAAATATGTTCCAGACTCCGGCATTTCTGGAGCTCAAAATCTACATAGTATGCTGATATATCGAGATAATAATGTGGCTGCTACTTAATAAGAAGGCCCACTCTACTTGTTGGGGCTCTTGCATGGTGGGGAGCAGAGCGTTCCAAATAGAAGAAGTATCATGGGCAAAACCCTTGAGTTACTAAAGTGTCTTTACACAAAGGAATATCTAGATGAGTTCTCTAAGTATACTTTGGTGTAGTTGGGGCATGCATTTATGGGTTGGGATCTGTTAAAGGAATGTTGAGAGGTAAGACTAGAAAGGGGGATAAAATCTTTGAAGGAACTAAGGAAGCTGGAAGTTTTTATCTACCTTGTTTCCCCGAAAATAAGACAGTGTCTTATTTTAAGGTGTGCTCCCAAAGATGCTCTAGGTCTTATTTTCAGGGGACGTCTTATCTTTCCTGTAAGTAGGTCTTATTTTCGGAGGATGTCTTATTTTCAGGGAAATAGGGTATTAGTTTTTATCTGTTACGGTACCGAGGAAAGTTCCTGAATAAGGACATGATCCCACCACTCTAGCTGTACCTTTCTGCCGACCCTGCACATGACAGGCACAACAGTTGGTCACGAAGGTAGAGACCATGGCCACATGGTTCCCGTGTCCCCGGGGCCTGTCATGGTGCTCACGGCAGACATGGTGCTCCCCACTTGTACGCTGAGCCAGTGAATGGAGCTCAGAGAGAAGCAAATACACGCGGCCAACACCAGACTTCTGAATTGTGATTCTGGGAGATTTATAACAGATAATAGAAAATGAAGTGGAAACACTTGTCAGATCTATTCTTGCCATCTCTTTCTTACATTTACTCTAAATCCTTCACGCTGCGATTAGGTCCAGAGCTCTCTTGTCCTTTGCAGAAATGGCGGGTAGCGAAGTCATAACTTTCTTTGCAGCATAAATGTTGCTTTGCTTGGCAACCATCACTGAATTGTCATCAGATATCTTTAGAAGAAGCAACTCCTATTTTCAAAAATTACTTTTCTCACAAATTTCATTTTCTAACTATTAATGGTCTTTGCAGCAGACCTGGATTTTCTGTCCCTTCGCCTCTCTGGGTAGCCAGTACCTTGTGTGTAAAAGAAGCAGCTTGAGCTGAATGGTCTTTAAGGGAACAACTTTTGCCAAAATGAACTTTGGGCTGATAAGGGCTGGAAAGTTATAAGACGTATAAGACATGTTTCATATCTATCTTGTCTTTGGAGAATGTTTGCATTCTCGTTGATAAATTAGTGAAAAAAATTCTAAATGACTATATTTGTGATTTGAGGGAAGTTAGAGTTCATCGAAATACTCTTAATGTTAAGATTATAATAAACTGTTTCCTGAGGTTGTTGATAAACCAAGGTGATTTGGCTTTGAGATGAGAGAGAAAAGCAACAGATGTTGAATGCTTGCAGTGTACCATGGACTTCGCATAATTCATTTTTTCAAATTCTTGAAACAACTCTTAGAAGTTGGTATTTGTTCTTATCTCACAAATGAGACCATAGAAATCAGAGCTTGAATAACTTGCCCAAGGTCACACGCTAGTAACTGGCAGAGTCAGAACTCGAAACCAGAACTCCAACCATAAAGCCACAGCTCTTTGACCAACATCCTGATTTGGGCAGAAAATAGAAAGAATAGTCCACTCTGCTGGGCTTTTTATAAAAATTGCCAATCACTATTTATTGAGTACTTCTTAGGCATCAGACATTGGATAGATACCTTTACAAATGGTATCATGTAACATTTAATCCACTGCTTATTAGAAAGCTGTTTCTGGGTTAAGGTTAGGGTTATTATTCCAGTTTCACAAATAACCAAAGCAAGGCTCAGAGAATTTAAATGACTTCTACATTTTTGGCACAGACAGTAAAGGATAGAGCTGGGAGTTGTGGCTCCGTGGAGATTATTTCTTGCACTTTATTACACTGCTATCAATCGAGTCTTCTGGGAAAAGGCTGTTTCACGTACAAAAGTGGGAGTGCCACAGGATGCCAACTGTGGGGGTGACCTCAGCCTTGATGAGAACTATAGCTATGAGGCAGCAAGCAGCGAGATTTCACTTCAACCACATTGGCAATTTTGAGATTCTGAGTAATCTAACTCAAAGGTAACAAAAACGAATATTAGTTCTTTAGATCCTTTTTCTTTCTGGAGAGCCGGGACAGTTTCTTTAGCCAATTATAGTCTTTTTGAGGGTGGAGTATTTCACAAACTTCAAAGTTCTTAAGCATTACCTTGGATATCTGATTAAAACTTGATTCTTGGATCCCACTGTCAAAAATTCTGACTCTGTAAGTCAGTGTAGGTCTGAAAACTCTGCATCCATAACAAGTATTTCAGATGTTTCTGATGCAGAAAGGGTGAGGTCTGCCTCTTGATGTGATTGGTAGTTGATTTCTGAGTCCTGGTCACTGGCTCTATTATTATTATTAGCCATAGGACATTGGAAGAGATAACTCAACTTCTGTTAGCCTCAGTTTTCCTATCGATAAAATGGGAATAATCACAATAGCTACTTCTCAGTCATTTGAGGATTAAAGAGCGCATTTGGTACTTCTGACACATAGGAAATGCTCAGTTAATATTAGCTATTACTGAACTAATACAATATATAAATGTATTGTATGACACAACATTCAAGAGATTCTAGCTCCCCTTTTTAAAATCACATTTTGTCCTTTGATCTCCCTTGCTTGGTAAGTAACATACAAAGATCTCTAAATGCCAAATTACGTAACAGAGGGATCTAAAATAGTGCCATTTTCTTTACTACTGGCTACACATCATTAACATTTTATTATTTATTTATTTTTTATTTCAAAATGTTAGGATACAAATGTTTTTGTCATATGATACATATATGTTATATACGTGTACTGTTTAAATGGTGCTTCTCATGTACCCTTCACCAGAATAGTATTTACTGTACCTGACAGGTGAGGTTCAACCCCCCACCCCTTCCCACCTTCCACCCTCCTTGATTTCAGACTTTTACGTCTCTTTGTACTCAAGCGTACCCATTGTTTAGTTCTCAAGTATTAGAGAGTATATATTGTGTTCGTTTTTTCATTCCTGAGATACTTCGTTTAGGGTCATGGTCTTCACTTCTAACCAAGTTGCTGCAAACAACATTATTTCGTTCCTTTTTACGGCCCAGTAGTGCCCCATGGTACATGTATGTACATATACACCACCTTTGCTTTACACAGTCATGAATTGATAGGCATTTAGTTGATGCCACAACTTTGCAATTGTGAATTTCGCTGCAATCAACATTGAAGAGCAAGTGTCTTTCTTTTCTTTGGGATAGATACCTAATAGTGGAATTCCTGGATCAAATGATAAGTCTATATTTGTTTTTTTAAGGAATCTCCACAGTATTGTTGCTAGAGGTTGCAGGAATTTGCGGTCCTCCCTCTCTTCATCCATGACAGCATATGTTGCTTTTTGATTTTTTTTAATAAGGACCATTTTGTCAGAAGTGAGGTGGTATATCATCGTGCTTTTAATTTGCATTAGTAATGTTGAGTATTTTTTTATGTTTATTGGCAATTTGTCTATCTTCTTTTTAAAATCTTCTGTTTATATCTTTACCCCGCTTTTTAATTATTTAATTTAATTTATTTATTTTTATTTTCTTCTTGCTGATTTGCTTGAGTTCTCTATAGATTCTGGTTATTAGCTCTTTATTGGATGTATAGCTTGCAAATATTGTAGGTTGTCTATTTGTTCTGTTGACACTGTTTTTCTGTAGAATGAGTTAGGCAGTATTCCCTCTTTCTCAGTGCTATGTAATAATTATGTAGGCTATGTGAAAATTCTTTCTTAGTCTGGTATAATTTGGCTATTAACTCATCTGGTCTGGGGCTGTGTTTTGTTGGGAAGCTTTCTTTAATTACTACTTCAACCTTGTTTCTCGTTATTGCTCAGGACTTCTATTTCTAATTCATGTTTGGGAGGTTTCGTGTTACTAGGTATTTATGCATTTTCTCTACATTTTCTAGTTTATAGTCACAGAGATTTAGATCGTATTCACAGATGATATTTTGCATTTCTTTTTCAGTTCTGATTATGTTTATTTAGAACCTTTCTAAAGAAGAATAAAGACGTTCTAGAGCCTGTACCATTCTTGTGATCAATCTAGCTAGAGGTCTGTTGATTTTGCTTGTCTTTTCAAAGAGTCAACTTTTTGTTTCCTTGAGCCTTTGTGTGTCCTGTTTGTTTCCATTTTATGTTCTGCTCTCAGCTTTGTTGTCTCTTTCTCTTTGGTAGCTTTGGGTTGGGCTTCCTCTTTTTATAGATCCTTGAGGTGCAACATCGTGTGGTTTATTTGTGATCTTTCTGATATAAGCATGTAAGGTTGTGAATTTTCCTATCAACATCACTTTTCCTGCGTTCTATTGATTGTGTTTGCTTGTGTTGTGATTGTCATTCAGTTTGAAAAATGTTTTGATTTATATCACACTTTCGTTACTGGCCCAAGATAATTCAGTGGGGTGTTGCTGAATTTCCATGCCCTTGTGTGGATTTGAGAATTCTTCGAGTTGATTTCTAGTTTTATTCTACTGTGATCTGAGACACGGCATGATTCTAGTTTTTCTGAATTTGCTGCCACTTGTTTTTTAGGCTAACCTATGATCTATCTTGAGAAATGTGCTTGTGAGAAGAATGCATACCCTGCATGTTGGTATAATATTCTGTGGATGTCTGTCAGGTTCATTTGGCTGAGAGTGCTCTTGTGTTGTGCTCCTTTGTTGATTTTCTGCCCCAATAATCTGTCCAGTTCTATCAGTGGAGTGTTCAAGTCCCCAGAAATTATGGTGTTGCTATTTATTTCTTTGCTTAGCTGTAGTAGTATTTTATTATGAATCTGGGCAAACCTGTGTTAAGTGCATGTATGTTATAAATTCTTGCTGAATTGCTCCTTTTATCATTTAAAAATAACCATCTTTGTCTTTTTTTAAACTATTGTTAATTTAAAGTCAATTTTTTTTTTTCTGATATGAGAATAGCTATTCCTGCTCACTCTGGTGGAGTATGTTTTTCATCCCTTTATCTTGAGCCTGCACTATCCTTGTGAGTTAAATGGGTTTCTTGAAGAGAGAAGAAACTTGAGGTGTGTTTTTTCAACCAGTCTATATCTTAAGAAAGGGACGTTAGGACCATTTGAACCCCGCGTCAGTGTTGATATTTGACATACTCTCCAGCTCGCCATGTGGAATGATACCTACTTGCTTCGTCTTCTCTCCTGTATTACTGTTGTGTAAGGATTGTGAGATTTAACTTTTTTTTTCCCTTTTATCTTGGTGATTAGTTGTTCTTTTCCATGTGTAGAGCACTTTGAAGCATTTCCTGCAGGGCAAATCTAGCAGTGACAAATTCCTTTAGTGTTCGCTTCTCTGGGAAAGACTTTATTTCTCTTTCATTTATCCAGTTCAGTTTTGCAGAATGTAAATTTTTTGGCTGGCAGTTATTCTGTTTAAGAAGCTGAAAATGGGACTCTAGTTCCTTCTGGTTTGAAGGGTCTCTTCTGAGAGGTCTGTTGTTGGTCTGTTGGGTTTTCCTTTGTAAGTAACTTGTGGCTTTTGTCTTACATTGTATAGAACTTTCTCCATCATGCTGGCTTTGGTCTGGCTGGTAACTATATGTCTTGGTGAGGTCCTGTTTTCTATGGAACTTCCTGGTATTTGATGTCCATCCTGGTATCTGGATATCCACCTCTAGAGATAACAGGAATGGTTTCCTCTATTATTCTCTCAAATAGGTTTTCTATACTTATTGGTTTTTCTTCTTCTCCTTTGGGGATACCTAAATTTTTATATTAGTTGCTTTGCATAATCCCATATTTCTCTCAGTGATTATTTTTCTTTGTTCTTTTTTTTTTGTGAATTTTTTACTGACTGGGTTAATTTGAAATCCTTGTCTTCAAGTTCTGAAATTCTTTCTTCTACTTGGTGTAGTCTGTTGATGAAGCCTACTGATGTATTTTGCAATTTTCTAAATGACTTTCATTTCTTCAAGTTTTATTATCTCCTTTTTAATGTTATCCGTCTCTTTATTAAATTTCTTCATTCAGGTTCTGAATGTTTTTGTTTCTTTGAGATGGTTTTCTACCATCTCCTCAATTCCATTCATCTTCCTTGCCTTTGATAATCTGAATTACATATCTCTCATTTCAACACTTTTCTTTTGGTCAGAGCTCATTACTGGGGAGCTGTTATGCTCGTTTGCTGGTTACAGAACAAACTTTTTATGTTGCTGCAGTTCTTCTGCTGGTACTTTCTCATCTGGGACCACTTCTCTCAGCTCAGAACAGGTACCGGATACAGTATGCCTTTTCTTCTCCAGGGAGGCTATTGATGCTTTGTGAAGAGCGGGATGGACCTCTACATGGCATGCTTGGATCACAGTCTGGAAGCTTGACCAGGCAGGAGAGGCGCGGAGGCAGAGGCACTGAGAATATTTTTAACACTTCTGCTCTGCTGCATCTCCCCTGATTTCCTGTGTTTATCACTGGGCCACGATGGCAGGGCTGGACCCTGGTGCTAGGTGCACACACAAGGTGGAGTTGGCCAGCAGAACAATGTCCTTGCAGGGGGTGGAGGAGGTGTGCTGGTCATGGTGCACGTACATGCATGCCTGGGAAGCAGAGCTGCTAGGTGCATGGGCTCAGCAAGGGCCATACAAGGTACAGCACAGGACATAGCAAGTGCACAGAGTATAGTTGTCTGTGAGCCCCCAGGATGTGGGACAGAGTGCCCCTGGTATGAAGTGAGCCAGCAGATCATGGCTCACCTGTGTGGTGGAGCAGGGTGCCAGGACAGAGTTGACCTGTGGGGTAGGGCATCTAGTAAGGATGAAATTGGTCCATGGGGCACTGTGCTCATGTGCCTGGGCTAGACAGCCCCGAGTCAGGGCATGAGGGCAGGACGTAGGGGTGCTCAGGGCGGAGCAGCCAAGGCGCTTATGCAGGATAGTGTGGGTTCTTGGTGTGCAGACTGTGTAGATTCACAGGCCACAACTCACTGATATTCAACCCTCTCAGGGCCCGTTAGGCAGGGTCAGAGTTGGCAGCAGTAAGGTGGCAGTGGAGTGGTCTAGCTGCCCTAGCGGTGAGCACTGGGTCCTGAGGGCTATGGGCATGTGTTCTGCCTGGGTTCCATGGGAAGTGTGGTTGAGCAGGATCACCCAGGCCATAGCAGCAGGTGCCAGGCCCTTAGTCTCCCGCTCTGGCCAGGGCTCCCAGTGGTGGCAGGAAGGGGTTCACGTCACCTGCCTAAGTGCTGGATTCCCTGCTTCCTCTCTGCCTGGCAGGGGCAAGGGAGATGCTGAAGTCACAGATCTGATCCCTGGGAAAAAGTAACATTCTGGAGTTGGGATGTAATAATGGGCCCAGCTACAGTGCTCAGGGCTTCTGAGCCAGCCGTCCCTTCTGTCTGGGGCAATGCAGCTGCGCAGCCTCCTGTCAGGTCTCTGTGTCAGTCCAGAGATCTGCTGCAACACAGGGGCTCCTGCCGCTCTGGCTGTAGTATCCTCAGGGGAAAGGCAGAACCTGGGCTTTCTCCTCTTTCCCTTTTCCCTGTGTTGCACCTTCCCTCATTACCTCTGTCCCGCTGAGTAGCTGGCCCCCCACTTCCATCTTCTTCACGTCACTCCTACCTGCTCTGCATGGATTCTCAGCCTTCTTGCTCAGATGATCGATCCCAAAACAGGTATCTATTCACCATTTTTGATTCTTTCTGTGACAGTGAGGCTGTGCAAGCTGCTTCTGGCCTGTCATCTTGCTATTATCTCCTATGTCTTAAGATTTTCAAATAGCAATTAAAACACATAATTTCCCAGCTTCAGTCACAAGAGCACTCAAATCGCCTCAGATAAGTACATGGCTGTTATCTTCCCAATATAGTTTTTCTCCCCTGCAAAATGTTTATACATCAGGGAAAAATTTATAGCTATTAAGAAACAACTAATTGAAAACTGACAGAAAGGGAAGCTCCTATAGTGGGGATAGTGATGATTTCCTTCAGAATAACAGATGTAAGAATATGCTCCCTCCCATTATTCCGCCCTTGCTTAGCCCTGAGAAGTTGAGGCCAACGGTTTCGGTAGTTATTTGCCAAGGGTGTGACCACTGTAGGTCTCTCTCCCTCAAGCCAATCACTCTCCAAAATTGATAGTACTTGATAAGTTTGGATCTGCCAGAAAACCTTGTTCAGACTGCAATGCCGAAGCCTTAATCAGAGTTATGGGTTCGGACTCTATCTTTGCCATTAAAATTATAACTTGTGTGGAGAAAATTTAGTCCCTGAAAGAGTGATGAAAATTGCCATGTGGGGCCCATCCTGAGTACACTGTCAGGTTAACAATCGTTTTATTTTTCAGTTTTATTTCCCACTTTCTTGAGCCCCTCATTCCCTGGCAGTCTGCCAAACAGTGTTACCAAAGCCATGAAACCCATTTCTTCCACTTTTTCTAGCTTAACTTGATTCTACCTAAATCAAAATTTCTTCCTGCCTCAGCCCCCTTTACTCAGGGTCTTCTGGGTGATAATTTTATTCAAAAGAAATAGCGGCCTAACATGTCAGGCATTTAAGTGGATTTGCATATTAAAATATAAATCCTCATCCGGGGGGTAGGAGGATAGGAATCTTGGGAGTTTCAGGCACATTATTTAAAATGGAAAAAAAAAAAAAGTTCACATTATATACCAAACCACTACAATAGATGTATAATGGGCTTTTATATTTTTTTCATGCCTTGGGGCAATGTTGAATAGAAGTTGTGAGAGTGACTATTTCATTTCATTCCTGCTCTTAGGAGGATAGTAGTCAGTTTTTCACCATTTAAGTATGGTGTCAGCTGTAGGTTTTATTATAGATGCCCTTTATCAGATTGATTAAGTACTCTATGATTTCTGGTTTTCTACGAGCATTGGTCAAATACATTTTCTGCGTCTTTTAAGACAATCATAAAAGTTTGCTTCTTTGTTTTGTCTCTGTGAATTATATTGGTTTTTGAATGTTAAACCAATTGGGAATTCCTAGGATAAATGCCACTTGGTCATGATGTATTATCCTCTTTATATATTATTGGATTTGATTTGCTAAACTTTAAGAATTCTTCGCATCCATGTTCATGACGGATCTGGGGTCTGTGGTTTTCTTTCAGTGTCTTTGTCTCTTTGGTTATCAGAATAATGGGGACCTTGGAATGAATTGAAAAGTATTTCCTCCTGTTCAAATCTTTGAAAGCATTTGTGTCAAATTGATATTATTTTTTACTTAAATGTTTGATAAAATGTACCAGTGAGGAGGGCATCTGGGCCTGGAGTTTGCTTTGTAAGAAGGATTCTTAAATGCAAATTAAATCTCTTCAATAGATACTTGTCTAATTTGGCTACATAATTCTTTTTGATTGAACTTTGGCATTTTTTTGTCTATCAGGAAATTTGTTCATTTTAATCTATATTGTAAAATTTATTGACTTAATGTTACCCATAATATTCTCTTATTGTCCTTTAATAAATATAGAATCTGTAGTGATATCACTTCTTTCATCCAGGAAATTGGTAATTTTTGTATTTTTTTCATTTATTCTTATTTGTCTGCTTAGCGGTTTATTGATCTTACTGATTATAATAATTGTAGAACAACCTCTGTTTTCACTCATTTCTCCATAAAAATGTTATTGATTTTTGCTCTAATCTTTAGTTTTGAAAATTCTGCTTATTTTGGGTTTAATTGCTCTTCTTTCTCTAGTTTTTGTTTAAAGGTAGGGTATTGACATAAGCCATTTCTTGTTCCCCTAATTTATATGCCCTGTGCTGTGTATCCCCCTCTGTAAGTATTCCTTCAGCAGCATCCCACAAAATTCGACATTTTGTATTTCCATTTTTACTCAAAGTACTTTCTAATTTTCCTTGTGCTTGATTCTTTGAGTCAGAAGTCTGATATTTACTGTCCAGATAGTGGGAGTAATTTTCCAGATATCTTTCTGTTACTGATTTTGAATTTAATTGTAGTAAAAGAACATGTCTTGTGTGGTTTGAAAGGTTTGAAATTTATTGAGGTTTGCTTAAGGGCAAATCAGTAATCTAAATTGGTAAATATGCTGTGTGCATTTGAAAGTGTATGTATTCTGTTATTGTTAGACAAAGTGCATTACAAATGACAATGACGTCAAGTTAGTTGGTCCTTACTAATTTTTATGCTTGCTCTGTCCCTTAGTCAGAGGGTGTATTAAGTTCCCTGTCTGACTATCATTGTATAAACGATGTTTTGGAAGCTCTCTTACTTGGTATCTAGGTGTTTAGGATTGTTAAATGATCTGAATGAATAGACTTCTTTGTCCCTGGTAACATTGTTTACTCTATTAGTCTAAAATCTACTCTTTTTTTTTTTTTTAAGAGACAAGGTCTTGTTTTTTGCCCAGGTGGCTGGAATGCAGTGGTACCTCAAAGGCCTTGGTTCAAGCGATCCTCTTTTCTCAGCCTTCTGAGCAGGTAGGACTACAGTCTTAGGCCTCCACAGCCAGCTAAATTTTTTATTTTTTGCAGATCTCGGGTCTCAGACTGGTCTTGAATTCCTGGGCTCAAGTTGCCTCACATCTCAGCCTCCCACAGTGTCAGCCATTAGATGTGGGATTTTTACCAATGACAGAGACATCTTTTAAAGTTTTGATAGTTGTTGCTAAGTTGCTTCTTTGATCTTGGCATGGCTGAATTTGGCTAAATCTGCTCACATTTCTGGAAATGAATTAGCTGTTGGGTTACATAGAATCGCCTTGGTTTGGCTGACGGACTCAGCTCTGGTGGACGTGTCTCTTATCCTTTAGCAGGCTGGCTGGGTTGGTTCCCATGGGTGAAGGTGCAGGTGCAGACGAGGAAACAGAAAAGTGTAAATATTTTATCAACTTCTGAGTCGCATGACTTGCCCTGTCTGTAGAGGCACACTTTCAGTTAGGTGGCTACAGTGAGTTACATGAAAAATTAGTGCTATTTATGTTTACAGTCTACCACATTCTGTGAAGCCTATTAGTTCTCAAGGAACATTTCTATTTACCTTTCTTCTTTGATGGGTGTACTACTGTCAGTATCACAGTAATATTCAGAGATTGTGTTTTAGACTCAGTGGCCTAGTTCCATAATACGGACATTTATGAACATATTTAAAATATCTTTATCCAAGCAATCATTGAAGGTTGCATTAAGTAACACGATATTCATGCTACTTGGTGGGGTATGTGATATGAAAGTATGGTGGTGCCTCTCCTAGAATAATTCTGAAGTAAGCCCTCTTCTGGGGCTAACATTTTACTACCTATTTGTGCAATCCTTTCTTTCTCTTCCTCTTTACCATCCAATGTCTATATTCTTTTTTTTTTCATTTTTTTTAATTAATATTAAATCATAGCTGTGTACATTAATGTGATCATGGGGCACCATACACTGGTTTTATAGACCGTTTGACACATTTTCATCACACTGATTAATATAGCCTTCCTGGCATTTTCTTAGTTATTGTTTTAAGACAATTATATTCTACATTTACTAAGTTTCACATGGACCCTTGTAAGATGCACCACAGGTGTATATTCTTAACTGTCCAGTGCACATTCCACCTTGCACCTGAAGAATTGTCAGACCACTTGAGACTACAATTGTCTTGCTCTTGCTAAAATCATATCACTTCTACTCAAGGGGTTACCAAGTCTGTTTCTAGGAAACTTAGTCTAATTAATATTCTCAAGAAATAAAATAAAATAAAAGAGAAAAAATAAGTTGATGAAATTCTAGTTTAAAAATTAAAATTATTTCATCTTTTAATGCTCCAAAAAGTAATGCACATTGTGAATCTATAAAGGAGAAGGGAACAATTATTTAAAGAATTCTTCTTTTAATTTTATTAATCTAAGTAAACAGTTTGTCCAACTTTTGGGCTTAAGCAATTCTCTTGCCTCAGCCTCCCAAGTAGCTGGGACTACAGGTACCTGCCACAACGCCCATCTATTTAGCCTGTTGTTGTTGTTGTTGCTGTAACAGAATACCACAGACTGAGTAATTTATAAAGAACAGAAATTTATTCTTTCATACTTCTGGGGCTTGGGAAGTACAAGATCAAGTCAGCAGCATCTGATGTGGGACTTCTTGTTTCTCACTTGGTTCAAGGTGGAAAGGCAAGGGTGGAATTCTGTGTCCTCCCGGGGGAGGAGAGGGAGGCAGCAAATCCACTGCACAAGCCTTGCTTATGGTAGCATTAATCTATTTATGAGGGTAGAGCCCTCATGACCTAAATAGTTTCCACTTCCCAACACTGTTGCTTTGGGGATTAAATTTCAGCCTGACTTTGGGAAGAGATAACAACATTTAAATCACAGCAAGATTTTGACTATTTCTTAAACTAGCATTTTAAGTAATTCACATTGGGATACACTACTAAATAGCACGCATTATGGCACTTTAATATGTGGTTCTTTATCATTTCGGATGTATTTTATTTTTCTTTGTTTATGCCTGATCTCCCCAATAATAATGGTATGATGTACATTGGAATTTAAAGATCACAAAGAAGATTTTCCTAAATTATTCAGTTTGATCTCACGACAATATTCTGAGTATTTTTAGCTAGTGATATTTAAGAATGGAACCAAAGACCTCATTCAATTTTTTAACTGATATTGATTGCATATGACAGGCACCGTGTTGGACCCTGGGTATGCAGTGGTGACTAAAAGAATGGTTCATGGCAGGGAATAATATTTGGGGCACGGACTTAGCATGTGAGCAACGTAATATTTAGGAGACAGACAGTGGCAAAAGTTGCATGACAATGTGTACTTAATCTTATAGAAATATACATTTAAAAATGGATCAGATGGTAACTTTTATGTTATATGCATTTTACCACATTAAAAAATAATTAAGGGTTTTGGGCGCGAATTATCTTGAGCTTGGCTTCCCGAAGGGTTTCTGAGAAATTAGTGATCAAGATGCCTGGTAACCCACATGTTTCCAAGAAAAAGTCTCAACAGTTAAAAAGAAATTCAAAAAGGAAAACTGATGATGATGAAGAGTTGTCAGAGAAAAAGGTTAGAAACACAGGAAAAAGAAATAAAAGTCATTCAAACCATCTGTCTTCTGAAGGACAAACAAAGCATACTAATATAAAACAGATAAAGATAGCACCCAACAAAAGGAAAACCTGGCAACCACTTTCAAAGAGTAGCAGAGAGCAGTTGCAAACAATAATGGAATCAGTAATAATAACAATTTTGAGCAATAGTAGTCGAGAAAAAGAAGAAATACAGTATCATCTCAACTTACTGAAAAAAAGATTGCTACAACTTTGTGAAACCCTGAAAGTCCCTCCTGAAAAGCTGAAGGATTTAACTCATGTGTCAAGACTACTGGATGTGGAAAGGGCACGGGAGCAAGCTAATAAAGAAGATCTGGCATTATTGCAGGAAGAAATAGAAAAAATGGTAGAGACTGCAGAATTGATGACTGAGGATATTCAGAGCCTAAAGAACAAAATTGAAAGTCTGGAAAGTGAGGTAGAAGAGGAAGAGAAGACACTAAAACAAGTGCTTCAAACGGATAGTAGGAGTGTACTCTCTCTTCCAGAACTTTCTCAGAAAAGTCTCAAAGCACCCACACTTCAGCAAGAAATTTTGACACTAATTCCAAACCAGAATGCTCTTCTAAAGGACTTGGATGTTCTTCATAATTCCTCCCAGATTAAGAACATGTTAACACTCATTGAAGAAGCCTATAAGAAACTGGATGCCACCTGAACAGTTTTTTCTTGGAGTGTCCCATATTAATGTTTATGATTTGTGGGGGTTTTTTTGTTTTTTGTTTTTTTCAATGTTTATGATTTGTAAAGCTATTAACCTATGGTGATATTGCAGAGGCTGAGGCTTCCGTAGGATTTATTATGCCCTGATAGGCACTTTAAAATTAGCCTCTGTAGATCTATCATTAATATCTAATGTAGTTCTGAAAATTCTTTTTAGCAGTTGTCACATCTAGGAAATTAGCATTTATATTGTTGTATCTGCAATTACTTGCCTAAAGCCATTAAAAAGAATAGTAGGCATGACCTAATAGTTTATAAGGGTTAAATGGAACTCATTTATTGGTTAAACGTGGAATTGTGGTGTGTAAATTAAGTACAGTACCTAGTATGGAAAAGCATTAGAGTTTGCTATTACTAATTCTGTAGCTGATGGGTTGTATTTTCTGCCTGATCGTTTGGAAGATGGAAAATCCTCACTTTTTTACCTTGTTCCTTAGTCTTTTTGGAAAGTGGTTAAGAATTGCCAGCTATGTTTAACTTAGGAGGTAACATCAATATTTTATTTCTTTGGTAGGTAACTGAATCGATTTATTTTCTACTGTCATGAAAGCATATCTTTACTTAAGAAAATTATTTTAAAAGGAACCATAGCACATTCTTTCCCCCTACAATAAAAAACAACCAAAAATAAAAACCCTTTCTTAATAAACCTTTCCCAATGTATAATTAGCTTATATATATATGTGTGTGTGAATAAAGTATCACTTAAATATATCAAAAAAAAAATAATAATTAAGCTGAGCAAGGAGGTATCATAAAATGATGACAAGTATTAAAGCCAGTTGGTAGATACATAGAGCTCTAAAGAATAGAATATTCTCTGTACTTTTACTTTTTTTATCATAAAGTTAAAATAAATGTTAATAGTGGCATCTTCAACCTGTAGATTTTGTGATAGGCTATGTGACGTGACCTTTTTGACATGAGCTATGGAGTAGATGGTGCAGAAGACCCCTGCTCTATAAAAAATTAAAAATTGGCCAGCTGCGGTGGTGCGTGCCTGGAGTCCCAGCTACTCAGGAGGTTGAAGCAGGAGGATCAGTTGACCGAGGAGTTTGAGTTGTAGGGAGCTATGATGTTGTCCCTGTACTCCAGCCTGGGCGACAGGGTAAGACTCTGCCTCAAATGAACAAACTAAAACCCCAAAACCCAATAACAAAAAATAGATGAGTTATGACTCATGAGCCATAGTGTGCCAACTCCCACTCTATGCACAAGTGGAGATGTGGACTTTTCTCAGGAAAATACAGCGTAAAGGAAGGGAAGAAGGAAAGTGAGTCACAGATGCAATTGCTGAAAGGGGGTTGGGGAGTTCAGGCATTTTTTATCGGACGCCTTTTATATTTCCTGTGAAAACATCATAATAGAATATAGTTAATAGTAAACTAGGTTTCTGGAGGGCAGGTATTGTTTTAGAAGATTTACATGCACTGACAATATTTTAGAAGATTTACATGTACTGACTCATTTACTATTTACAAGAACTGTATGAGGCAGGAAATATTGTGTCTATTTTACCAACAAGGCACTGAGGTACAGAACTGTCAGGAAATGTATGCTTAAAGTTGCATTTATTTGAATTGCTGGAAGCTGAATAAAACCTTGACAATTTGCCTCGAGAGCCACAGTCTTATCTACAAGCCTGTTTACTAGTGCCATCCATAGATGGGGAAGGGGACAGGGGAGGGGTCAGCCACCTAAGGAGTGTGAAGGAAGGGCAGAATGATTTGAATAACATGATAGGGGATGTCTAGAGCTCAGTTGAGACTGGTAATTAGAAATTGCAAGTGCTGTCAATCAACTCGAGGATGTGATTTGTTCCAGAGCAGCTCAGCTTCTTGAGTGCAGGCACTGAGTGGATAGACTGTTGGGTTTAGCCAGGATTAACAGTTAAGTGGGTGTGGTGGGAGGAGAGAGTGAAAGTGGCTGCAATATTCTACAGATGAAAGAGGCTTTGGGGACTATATCCTGCTTATTAAAAACTCTTTCTGCCAGGGTAGTATTTTGTCTCTCGTTGGCTTCTTTTGGCAAAGAATTTTGGTGAATAGAGCAGAACCTTGAAATGCAGCTAAATTCAATATACCAAGAATTAGTATATGCTAGATTTGCGGCTGGAAGCTAAGCATATTTTGAACTAGGACTTTTCTGTTTATCTACTATGAATGCCATTAGTTCCAGAGATTTTTGTCTAAAAGCAATGCATCAGATTCTTAAGTGCTTTTTCTCCGGCCTCTATATTCACTCCATCTCAGTTACAAGGTCATATGAATGATGCCTTTCAGGTTTCTTTTATGTCACTTATGTCATTCTATAATCAAAAATGATAACGTTGTAGTAATATGAATGGTTCTTAAATTTATACCACAAATTTTATTGTATAATCTAAAAAAGTTAAAATTTGCATCTAAGAAAAATCAAAAGCAAAGCGTCACATATGAAATTCTGTATACATCACAATGATCTATGCCAGCAAACTTTAGTAATAAAGATTTGAGTGATTTGATAGCTCTAAATAATAGTATGGTTGATTGACTATTAGCTGATTATCAACATACTGGGAAAACCTTATTTTTATGATGGCTTCGATGGACTGAAATTGTGAACTGGATTCTGAATCACAAAATTTTGAGATAAGTTAGGCAGTAATGAGACAGATCATTAGAAGTGATTTTATTTTGAACTTATTAATGGAACGTGTGGACCTTGAGCCCAAAGATAATTGAATTAGTCATTAGAAATCAGAATTTGGTGCACATCCAAATCTACTGAATGAGAATCTGCATTTTGATAAGATTTCCAGAGGTTTTTATGCACATTGCAGTTTGAAAAGTACTTGTCTGGGTCAACATTATGGTAATTAAGTATTGCAATGATTTGAGCTCATGTAAAGCACCTATTGGTTTTTGTATTATATATTTGGTGTAGTGATGAATTGACCACATGTAATCCCAAATATATTTTAGTTAAGAAGGTAATTTGAGAGGAAAGTGGGGGAGAAAGGCCTAGGTTCTCATTTTATTTTCAACTTGCACAACTGGTTGGCAAATCAGACACTCACGGTTCTGATATCCATTTTCTCCAGCCTGTACTCGGACTTCCCTCTTTCCTTCTGCAATTTTCCATGCTCCTCAATTCAAAATCCTTGATTTGCAGAAGCAGCAGTGTCTAGACTCTCAGAAGCCAGGTCTTTATCACATCAAAAAGAGTTAACAGAAAAGATACCTACAAAGTTGGGAGGATTCTAAAGGTTCAGGAAATTTTGAAAGTCATCACGTGGCATTCTGACTACTGAAATGCTTGACAGTTTCCTTCATGACAAGACTGCATGTTGACCCACAGTAATGAATGTGATGAACCTTCAGCCAAGGCATGTGCAAGGTGAAGAGGTGAGTCTGACTCATTAGTTTTTGGTTCTGGAGCAATGAAGAGCCATGACGTTTGCCTGGACTGTGCCCTTCCCAATGAAGATCTGCCTGATAATATCATTTCTGCTTCTGAGGTTTTTCTTCTGCATATGTCTTTTTCAAAAACATGCAATGCCAAGGTGAGTGACAGGACGATAGTGACTATTCAACGTATGGCTAAGGGTTTCTTCTTGCCAAATATTTCCATTGAAAGCACTTTTATTTCTTCCTTTTTGTGCTTTCTTCTCGGAAGAAAAGTAATAAATGAGAGGCCAGAGCACCAAGGCAGACAATAGAAGGCCTCCAAATAGCCAGGCAAAGGTACAGGTTCGGTGTGTTACTGCAAGATTGCCCTTTTCATCTTTAGGATTTAGGTGGATGCTTTTAGATAGACAATATTCTATGGAACAAAAAGGGGGAATGTTTTATTGCTCAATTATTCTAGATATTAAAGCTGATTGTTATGATTTTGAATTGATATTAGATATTCAAGAGAATGAATTAAATCTAGGATCATTTGTAAGTATAAAAATAAACAGAATGCCCATCTCATTGATCTGGCAAAGACAAATAGCCCAGTCGAATAATGGTAATGTTACTGGAGGACACTACATGCATTATCTCATTTTATTCTCAGATTGACCCCTGTGAATGTGGCATCATTCTAATTCCCCTAATTCATGTCAGGAAACAGAGAGGTAGAGACACTAGGAAACTTCCTGAAGGTCACGCAGCTGGCTATTGGCATAGCTGGGACTGTACCCACTTTCAGGATTCCACTTCCCTCCCAGACACTAATCTATAGGTTACAAGGGAATGTGAAGACATTTCTCCACAATTTCTCCATTCTCCCCACGTATACCTCTCACACACCCATAAAGCCCTTTACTACACTAGGAGAAGTTTCAAAGTCGTGTTCCCCTTAATTGTTAGATAAATTTTGGAATGTATTGGTATTTATGAGCAGCGGTCATTGTTTCACTTTCTGATGGCCACAGGCAAGATATGAATTTAGAAAACATTGTGCTGTAAGTGCATAAAGTAAGTGAATTAAAGCAAAAATGGGCTATGAAAAGAGCCCTAAAAAAAGATTTCTAATGTCCTAAATACTCACATACCATTAAACCGAGAAAAGCAAATATGCAATCTGTTTAGCAATGCTCTTGCTACTAACTCCTTAGACAGGCTTCCCTGCCTAGCATGTTATCAACTGTCTCCAACTGCAGAAAGCAAGCTACTAACAAATCAGCAAGTGATAATGTGGGCTACAGCAGGCTTCTGTCTGTCATGTTCTTCTTCTTGGAGGACTTGTCCTGACAATTATTTTCTCTTTATTCTGTATCTTCAACTCTTCCTGTTGATGTTTAACCATAACATGTGCATTAAACATGCTACATCTCTCCTGCCTTAAACAATACTGATGATGCTAAACCGCCCATATGCTGCTCTGGCTGTAGCTCCACTCACTTCTAACTTGCAGCCAGGCCTCACAAAAGGTTTGTCAAGAAGTTACAGTTTCTTCTGTTGACTCTCCAACCCACACTCCAACTTTACCAAACTAGTATTTCCCAAGTTCAGCAATGCCTTTCTCATCTCCAGCTTTGTTTGGAAAAAAAAAAATTCTCAATTTCCTCGAGCTCAGAGCAGAATCAGGTATGGCCAGCCACTGGCTCCTCCCCTCCCTGGTTCCAGGCCCCATGCGAGCTCCTGGCCCTCCCGCCTCCCCAGGCCCAGTTTATAGCTTCTCTCCTGCCGGCTGCTTCCTTTTTGGTATTGCTTAGGGCTCCACCCTTCCCTTTTTCACACTGCACCTTCTTCTGAGAAAGAATCTTATTTACTCCCCTGGCTTCAATTACAACCTACATGCCTATACCACCAATAACACAGTAATAACATTTATTGACTGATTACTATGTGCACCACTACGCTAAGCTCTTCATACAAAGTGTCTAATCTATTCCTCATAACAACTCTGAAATGTTTAAATTCACCCCATGCTTTCTGCTAAGTCCTAGAGCTGTTTCTATGGACATATGCTAGACAATTCCTTTGAGTCTCTTAAAGGCATCTCTAAGGCAAAATGTTCAAAATGGTATTCGCTTCCCTTCCCTTCATCTTCCCCACTGTACTCTGCGTCTTCCAACCTTGTTCTTTCCACATTGCTCCTTCCTCAGTTCATGGTTTCAAGCTAGAATCCCGGGAGTCAAATGGTTTTGCTCCTTATGTCTGCCCACTCCATCTAATCACCAAATCCCAATACTTTCACCTACTAAACATCTTTTTAATGTGTGGCTTCTCCCCATTTCCATCACCTTCAGTCTACTCCATGGGTTCTCCATCCCAGCCCCGCTGACGTTGTGTTCCAGGTAATTCTTCGTTGTGGTGCTCTTTCCTGGGTATGATACTATGGTTAACAGTATCCCTGTCCTCTAGATGCCAGGGACAACCCTCCCTCCTTTCCCCCAGAGTGTGAAAATCAGAAATCTCTCCAGTCATTCCCAAACAGCCACTGGGAAGCAAGAACATTCTCCTTCGAGAGCCACCACCTCAGTCCCAGTCAGTGACATCTCTCTCGCTAGTGAATACAGCACACTCGATTCATCCGACATGATACAAAATGTAAATCAGATTATGTCACCACTCGTTGAGATTTATTTTTATAATTTAGCTTCTCCATGCATTTAGAATAAAATTCAAAGTTCTTAAAAGCATTTCCAAGTTTTGACCCTTGCATACTTACCGTTTCAGTTTCTTTGGGGCCATAGTGGATTTCCTCATTGGCATTTCCTCAACATGCCCATTTTCTATCCTGGGGCTTCACACGGTTCTCTCTGCTGCTTGGAATGTTTTCATCCGCCCCTCTCACTTTGCCTCGTCAATTGTCCTTCATCCCTTCAGGTCTCAGATGACATTGTGCCTCCTCAAAGAGATCCTACCCAGCAACAGACCTTCTCTCTAGCAAACTAGGATGTATTGCAAACCACATGCTTCTGTAGCTCATTGTACTTACCTGTTACCTTTTTGTGTGTGTAATTACCTATTTAATGCTTCTCTTTCCTGTCAAATGGAAAAATCTGTGAGGGCGGTTACTAAGTCCATTTTATACTCTGTTAATATTTAGTACCTGCCATAATGCTGAGCACATAGTACAGACTCAGGAAGTATTTGTTTGATGAAAACAGTGGAGAAGCAGTCTATTAGAAGGATGCTAGGGCAGGAAAATAGAGAAGTCTCATTGGCATGGGAAATAGAATCTAGGAAGTCAGGGACCCAGGTTACATCCTCCATCCGTGACAGCAAAACAGGGCCTTGTCTTTTTGCTTCTTGCACACTTCCTTTATCTGTTTCTCTCTGGAATTCCCTTTCCCCTTATCTGTGCCAAGTCTGCCCTAAGTCCACATGACCTTCATGTTGTTCCCTAGTGCTCAGGAACAGTGCTACGAAGTTTGAGTTTTCTAAGTGAAGAAGGAACATTCGTGGACAATTGGACTGGAGTTGGGGAGGAACAGGAGTAGTGGAATGCACACCCCATTTTTATGGCTACTCCTTTGGTTTTCCAGAAGATGAAAGAAGGAGATGTGACACTCAAATTATACGTAGGATCGTTTCTGTTGTTAAGCTCGGTTTAGGGGATCCTTCACATCAGAAACGTGCCTAGTAGAAATATCCTTGGAATAGCCTTAAATATCATAGCAACGAGATGAAAACAATTCAGACAAAAAACGATGAACGTTTTCTTTTCCTGAACACCTTATGTAATCTCTGGGCTTTCTTTTGCAAGAACATTAACACTTGGTTCTACGGAAGCAAACCCGAGAAATACCATGGTTTCTGAACGCTTCCGTGGACCCTGGAAGCCGACCAAGGCCGACTGACCCTTTCCTTGGTAAACGGGCATCACAGAGAATGATCATCAGTAAAAACCCCGATTTGGTTTGTTGGATGGTGCCATATAAAGAAGGTTTTATTTACTTTTTAAACAGAACTAGAAATGGTTTCTGAAAATTTCTTATTTCACTGTGAAAGATTAGTACAGATATGCGATTGTTGGCATTGATGAGCGTGTGTGGGGGAGCAGGTGCAGAGACGCCAAGACACATTTGGGATGGGAAAGTGGGCAAATTATATGGGGGCATATGGGCTCTAGAGGCACACTTAGCCAACTGTCCTCACATCCCAAGAGCGAAACACGTCTTACATTTTTGAACAACTGAAATCAGACTTGTCTTTTGTGGACATTGATAAACACTCAGAAATGTGAGACATCGGGTGCCAGAGGCTGTCACTTGGAGCAGTGCTGATTTATTTTTGGAAAGCTAAGTCAAGGGAAACCCATAATTTTCTGACGAAGAGATTCTGCAATCATCTTTAAACTTTCAGATGCTAATTCTTATCTTATTTCTATAACCACCCGCTCTACAGCATGTTTAATGAAAATAAGGGATGATGGCTGTCATATCTTAAGTGAGCTAAATTTTATCTGCGCTGAAAATCGCTGTGAAATAATCTCTAATTATAAAGCTGGGAAACAGAACATTTCAGCACATGTGTGTTGAGAAAGAGAGCCTCCACTTCTTAGCACTAGAGCTATCTTGAAAATTACTCTGCTAAAAGGGGAAAAGACGGAGCTTCTTCATCAGTATTTTCAAATAATTTAAATATGTAGCAACTATGGTGAAATTTGGCCTGAAGACCTATTTTTCTTTCTTTTTTTTTTTTTTGGAACTGATAAAGTGGTTTTAGCAAAACACAGGATATGCAATCAATACAGAGCAATCAATAATATTCCCACATGTTAACAACAATCAGAAATGGTAATTTTAAAACAATACATTACAGAATAAAAACTGATTGAATACTTAAGAGATGAATCTGACAAAAGATCTCATTTTGACAGTTCTAATTGGTAAATCAGGATTTCCTTACACAAATATTTTTCTTTACTTTTTTTTTTTGCAGTTTTTTTTTTCTTTATTGTTGGGGATTCGTTGAGGGCACAATAAGCCAGGTTACACTGATTGCAATTGTTAGGTAAAGTCCCTCTTGCAATCATGTCTTGCCCCCGGAAAGTATGACACACACCAAGGCCCCACCCCCTTCCCTCCATCCCTCTTTCTGCTTTTGTATCCTGAATTTCTTTTTTTTTTTTTTATCTGTTTAATTGGCATTTTTTTTTTATTTTACTATTTTTAATTTTTTTTTTACACACACTAAGGCCCCACCCCCCTCCCTCCATCCCTCTTTCTGCTTCCCCCCCATGACCTTAATTGTCATTAATTGTCCTCATATCAAGATTGAGTACATAGGATTCATGTGAAGACCTATTTTTCTAAATTGGTGATTAAAGACATTTTATTGCACATAGAAAGTCCGTATTTTTTGAAATATTGAATATAAAAACTATATAGCATACCATGAATAATTTTGCAAATGCTCAGTAGAGGCTGTATGCCAGGTGTTATTCTAAACACCTCACACATTATATTCTTTATGTTTACTTCCCAGCCAAGTTAAGCATAAAGTGGCAAAAATCCAAACAGGATTAACTCAACTAAGAAATTTCCAAACACTTCAGAAATCTACTTCAAATCTTTAGGCAATAAAATGCAACAACAGAAGGATAAAAAAAAGTTCATAAAAGTGCTTTGATCAGACATAGAGCTGATTTTAATATTTCAAAGGGCTGAGATTTTATGGACTGGAAATTATATCATTTATCTTGTTCTTAAATAACAATAACTACAAAGTTATTCTGAATCAAATAATTAATCCATATATTCTATAGGCTTGCAGATGCTGAAGTATGTAAGGGAGTTTTCCATACAGATTTATACTCATAAATTCATTCCTTTGGTATTTCTTCCCTTTCCATTCAATGGTCCACTTTCAAAATTGTATTAAGAAAGAGGCAACATATAGCCAAAATAAGAAGATTCTTGAAAACGTCACAAATACATGTGCTGTGTAACAAGTCATAACCTTTTCCTGGATTGTTACTTAAATTTTGAAAACTGTGTATTTTCCCTCAGCCTCAAAAACCACCAGTGAATTAAAAAGATTTCTGTTGGGATAAAGTCTCCTGAAAGTTGAGTGGACAAATGGACCAAGTGGGTAAGCTTTCTTGACTGGCTGTCTTTAACCTTCAAACTACATATAACTTTCACTTTGTATTAAACTTAGCATGGTGTGCTGATCTTAAATCAACTGTCAGATTTTACTTTTGTTTAGAGATATACTTCATGGAAATGTTGCCATTAGATTCAAATTCTCACTGAGGATTCATAAGAAAACAGCCCCTAAACTTCAAAAATTCTAAACCACCTCAGGTTTCAGTATGTGAAAACACATTGAGTCACATTTACCTGTGTGAGGGAATCGACGTTCATGAAGCTCTTGGTCTTTTTGACTTGACACAGGCATTAATGGAACATTGATTAGTGACTCAAAGCCAAAGGAGACTTTGTTAATCATGGAACAAGAAAAACAAAACACTTGAAAAATGTTGATCTTATTTCAATTTTCCACTGCGTCCAGATTGATCCATCAACAATTCAGCTGAGCACTCCATCACTCTAACATTGTCAGAGATACCCTAAATTACTCTCGTTGTGTACGTCTCTGAAATGGAGAATGCCAGAATCTTTTGTGCTAAGAAAGAATACAATTTCATGGCTGAAGTCTGATGAATTCAGATTTTGTGGTTAAATAATGTTGTCTCTCTGCACACTTGAGTGTCTTCTGGCTCAAAAGGTCAACTATATCCTACAACTTCCGAACTAGAATGTCTATTTTATATTAAAATGGTATACTTGCTATTCTGCAGAGGAGTTACAAGGGTTAGGAAGGAAATTCACACATTCTAATGCAGGCTGCCTTTAACAAGCTCCTTTGACTGACAGTCGCATTGCATTGTATATTTTCATGAAGCCACTTGGCCATAGCCGTGTCTCATCATTCACCTACCATTTCAACTTGTCTTTCCAGTATGAAATCGAGCCATTCAGCCGTGAACAACATTGAATTTTAGGCTCATTTCTTTATTGAAAATGACAGGCTCTTCTATACCTATCTTTGTCGAATTAAGTATTAAGTGAAAATGAAAATTAAATTCAGTAGAATTTAATTCTGTAAGTTGGCCACCCAAGGGACTGTAACAACCCAGTCAACATACAGAAGGGATCCACGTAAGGAATTAGGCCCATTGTATTGATACGGACGTACATGTGGTGTAACTCTGGCCTGTGAAAATTAGGTCAACTTAAGGTGGTGGTCATTGTAGGGAATGGGTTAATTATGGAGGTTCTGTATAAATCTAAAATCTCAACCACAAGTACCTAATTGTAAGGGCCTATCTTCTACACTTACAATATCAGGCCCTTAAAAATCCTAAGATGTGGTACAGCTTGAAGTCTGTGATGCCTCCCTCTTTGTTCTTATTGCGTAAGGTTGTTAGTTGGTTTTTTTTTTTTTTTTTGGGTTCTATATGAAGTATAGAACTATTTTTGTAGATGTGTGAAAAATGGTGTAGGTATTTTATTGGGCATTGATGCATTGAATCTGTAAATCACTTGTTTTGACTGAGTCGAGATCGTAAAGTAGACATTTTGGTTTCTCTTTTCAATTACACTTTACTGAAGCATTGAAGCAGAAGTTTTCATTTAGTTGTGATGATAAGCTGCATTCACACATACTATCAAAGTCACGGGGAGGGGTTACATACGTGTACTCCACCTCGTAAATCCCTGGACTGACAGAGTGAGTATCTTGGATGGTAGTGGATGGGACAATGTAAAGGTAGAATCCAGGTTTTCAAACATACTTGTATGCACCTAGACATTTTAACTTATTCAAAATGCTTACTCAATTTGATAGGAATATGTGATTAGTAAATATAGAGCTTCTTGGTTTTAGTGATGTTATCTTATCATTCTAAAGAAAATAAATGTGTATTGCCTTCTTGTTTTAGGGTAATCACACTGATGAAAAACTTACCTGTTGAAAAAAAGAATTCCTATTAGGATAGCAGGTAGCAGGTGGGGCCTTACCTGGGAAGAAAAAAAATGGCCTCTAAGCATTTGCCTTGCAAAACTTTGCAAGCAATACATCATTAAAACTCTGAGCAATTGTTTACCATACTTCTTTAATGCTCTCAGCATGTAGAATGATTAAAATTAATGACTAAAATGAGAATTGTCAATCCTTAGGGTATCAGTTACTAAGATCTTTTTAGCCACATCTGTAAGAATAAATGAGATACCATTATCAATCAAGGCTGTCTTTCTTCAGCAGTCTTTTCACTGCATGGATCTGAGTCTCCAAGACCTTTGGAAAAGATACCAATTTTCTCAACCCTTCATTAAACATGTATTAATTCATTGTTTCTCTCTTTTTTAATAGGCCCTAAGTGATGAAATATTTTTTACTTTTAAACATTTTATCTCTCTTTTCCAATTTCCACAGATTGTAGGTAATGATCATCTTCAAATGGATTGTTAATCTCTTTTGATATAATATAATTCATAATAACTCCTCCTCTTTGGTAACCGCTGTGTCTACAGTAATAGAATGTTGCTTGTCTTTAAATCCCTTTGCCATTCTATTATCTGCCCCTCTATAACCTTTCTTCTTTTCAACAAAGTGTTTGATAAGATATCAATCTGTAACCGTTTAGTTCATAGAAAAATCCCCTAAAGGCTTTTCAACCTG
The DNA here is from genome assembly GCF_027406575.1 of Nycticebus coucang. Classification (NCBI taxonomy): domain Eukaryota; kingdom Metazoa; phylum Chordata; class Mammalia; order Primates; family Lorisidae; genus Nycticebus; species Nycticebus coucang. Next base: position 16,196,402 of record NC_069802.1, read on the forward strand.
AGTTTCTTTTTAATCTGAACAAAGGATTCTTCTCCTGTGTAGTACAAGTATTTCTTCTTCTTCTGAAAATCACTTGAAAAAGTGTTTTAGTTTTTATTTTTTTTAGAAAACTAGTAAACCTCATTATACTCAGTTGCCATCTTGTTCGAAGCTTTTAATACTTTGTTTAAGGCCAGTTACTGAAGTGCTAGGGTAAGACTTACCACATGTAAAGATATTTGCAGTGTATGAGTGGGCTGTGAAATCCAATCACTTTGGGTAGCATGGACAGAATGTGGAAAGAGGAATACTAAAATTAAGATACAATCTTTCTATTCCTTGACTATAGCTACCTTCACCTTCACACTTCTTGAAAAATCAAAGCCTACCATCAAAGTCATAAAGGAGTGAGTCCTCCTTTTCAAGTGCACCAAATAAGGTCAGAAAGAGAATTTCATAGAAGCCCCTCAAATTAAACTCTTTGCAATTTCATTTTTAACAGTAACAAAAACACTATAAAAAAGAAATCAAAATCTAAAATCCTGCACTTAACCTTCCACTGCTAAATTTAAGAAGCTTTGTGTGGCATGGACATGAAATAGGCCTGTGTATTCACAAGATATTTTAAGCATAAAGGCGAGCCATCTGCCCGTCTTCGTGTCTCCCTACCCTTCACATTCTTCTTCTTTCCCTTAGTAGCTTTTCGTTTGAAAGCAATAAACTGGTTTAAGAAAAAAGATAAACATGAGCTCATTTGTTACCAAAAATGTGTGTCTATATTATTTATGTTTACAAAAGTCTACTATTGTTGTAATTATTTGCCACCTGGAAGAAAGACTTGGACCCCACTTCAGGTATAAATCAGATGGTGATTTATTACACTTGCGCAGGTGGGTTGCCGCCCCAAAGGGCAAAACAGCCACGAAGAGAAAAGCAGGTTGCCTTTTATACCTTTTTTGTTGCCATGCAAGCAAGCAAAAACAAAAGCAGAATGTGGCAGCTAGTTAGCCCAGAGGTGGGGTTACGGAATTGGCTGAGGCGGGGCTACAGCATGGTGGTTGGCACGAGAGCCGGGTTACAGCGAGTCAGGGGGTTACATCATGGCAGCTGGCATGGGGACAAACTTGGCTTGGGAAATTCTGCTTGAGTAAGCTTTCCATCATTGTTTAGCCATTGCTAGGGGGTTGGGGTAAGTTCTACCTTTGTCCTACCTGTTGCTAGGAGTTCTTGAGAACTCAGAGAACTTCCTTGTTCTGAAACCTGTTCTCAGAATTAACCCAATGGGGGGTTTGAAATGTGCGGGGACTCAGGAGACAGTTAGGGGCTTTTAGGGGTCCTTGTGCTGGGTACTACACTATTTCTGTATACATGTCAACATATTAACATGGTTACATATAAAAAGGACTGGAAAGATACTGAGAAGGTTGTTTACAACAGTTACTGCTGAAAAGGGGTGGGGTGGGGTGGAGTGGAGAGCAGACATCATAGAGCAGACATGCGCCACATGTATCACCACGTATCAGTGCAATAGGCCTGATTCCTTATGTGGATTCCTTCTGTATGTTGACTGGGTTGTTACAGTCCCTTGGGTGGCCAACTTACAGAGGTTCTACTGAATTCCATGTACACATTTCATTATTTACCTTACACTAACAACTTACCTGTGTGTCACCTGTGGGAACATCTTAATTATAGGCACTTCCAAAGTATCACTTGCCACTCTCAAGAGAATTTGGGGTCAAGGGTGAAATCCAAGCTCCTGGTCCATTAATATTCTTACCCTTTCATGGACTAACGTGGATAGGATGAAAAAAGATAAGTTTCAGTAAGATAAAAAAAGCAAGCAACCTTACACACAGAGAAGTTGAAAACATTGAAGGAAAGAGCTATTGCTTTTGTTGTAAGAGATGATTGGTGACTTTTAAGAACATGTTTCAGAAAGAATAGAAACCGGAAGTTAGAGTAAGCAGGGTGGTAAAAAATTTTAAGTGTATTTACCTGACTGTGAACTATCTTTTCAAAGCATTACTACTTCAGAGAATGAGAGAAACAGATTCATAGCTCAAAGGACTAATAGGGAAGGAAAGATTTTTACTGTAGGAGAGAACAATTTATCATGTTGGGCCCAAGGGGAGGAAGAATACATTGGAAAATTCGTGGAAATACAAGAACTTGAGTATCTGATGTAACAAACTGTAGGAGGAAGCCTTGAAGTGATGGGAAATGTTTAAAACACCTCTAGTTAAAAAGATGCAATGATAGCTAATTCTATTGAAGGCTGAATTTTTCCTCAGTAAGAATAAATCTGGCCAAGTGAAAACTGGCCTTTCTTAAAAAAAAAAAAAAAGAATTACAGCATAATTTTTCTATTGAAAAGAACTCTGTTAATAAAGAAGAGCCACAATAATGATTTATTTTTTTCTTAAGAACTTAATTTGTGTCTATCTCAAGAATAATACAGCAATGATTAGACATGCCCACGAATCCTTGTAACCCAGTTAACTTTTCATTTCTTTTTAGTGTGTGATGTTAAACTGTCACAGGGAGAAGTGTGCTACTTTTTAGTAAAAACTATCCGGACAGCAGTTAAATGGGGCATTAACCTGTTTTGGAGAAAAATAAATCCACTGACACTTGCATTCCCCTGGAATCAAATGACTAGAAGAAAAATGTAAGCGACACTTCCAAACGTGGGGAGGGAGAAAAGGTGAGTTAAGGACCCAGGTAGACAGACTCATGTCAAATCGGATGCAGTCGTCCCTCCGGATCTATGCGGGGTGGGCTCCAGGACCCCTGTGGATGCCAAAATTCATGACACTCAAGTTCCTTATGTAAAATGATGTAGTATTTGCATGAAATCTATGCACGTCTTCCTATATTCTTTAAATCATATTTAGATGACTTTATTGCCTATGTTGATTTGAGAAGTCATAAAGCCTATGGATTTAGAAAGGAGACTTTATTTCAAAGGGTTATAAAATGCAGGCTGGCCATTCTGACAGGCCTGGGAAGTATAGCCTTGACAGAAGTAAAGAGACGTGCTGGTACTTCAAGGGAGGGAAAGGTAAGATGGGAATTTCTGCTGAACAGCTTAGCCAAATATGCATATTAAACAGGTTGCAGGAGGATCTATGAATATTCATAAGGCATCCTCGCACATGCGTAATAGGTTTACATGTATGTTCCGTGATCACTGTGGGTGGATGTTTAACATTTAATTACTTTGTGATTAGTTCCTACATGTAAAAAGGTAAATGTGGGGAATGAGCCCGTGAGCTGTGCATCCTCAGGAGACTGGCCAGAAGCAGCCTCTGGCCAGCAGTCATTTACCAAGGAGAAACTCTTGGTGGCCTGTAATAGCTGTCGTGTCCCAATCACACAGACAGGACGATGTCGCTGGGTGGTGCATGAAGTAACTGAAGGGGTCCTCCGGCCTTTGTTCTCCCAAGCTGGCCTTTGAGAAAATGTAGTAAGATTAGTACGAGGAGGAGTAGACGCAATAGGGGCATGACCTATCATCTTGCCCTGCCATGGCCAGGAAGTTAAAATTTGGGAATCTACTAGCCAAAGTATGGTCCATTGGTCTGTGTAAGGCGTTCAGGACTTTTGTTCAGTCTTCAGCTAACAGAATGTAAATGCTATGTAAGCAGTTGTTATGTTGTGTATTTCAGGGAATAATGACAAGAAAAGTACGTTGCACATGTTCTGTACAAATGTTAACTTTTTCTTGAGACAAGGTCTTGCTCTGTCATCCAGGCTGAAGAGCAGTGACCACAGATATGGAAGGTTGACTATATACATGGACATTTAGAGGGGACTTCCAACATGCAAGGAATTACATTGGGTATTGGAATACATTTTTAAAATTTAGGCATTTGAGGAATATTAAGATATATTAAACATATTCAGGATTGCATATTTTCGCTCAAAAAAAAAAAAAATCTCCCATGTAACTATGTAAGCTCTAACACTGGTATAAAATGTTTACATGATAACTAAATAAATTTTGAAAAATACCAAAAAGTATAAAATGGAAAGTTAAAATAACCTTTAATCCCTCTAATGAGAAATGGTTACTACTAATATTTTAGTGTATTACTTACAATCAAATTTTACCCACGCATTTTTTTTAAATGTGTAAAATAACCTATTATTTCTCGTGGAGAGAGTCTTAGGAGCAGAATCATTGGGTTGGATGGTATAGACATTTTTACAAGCCTCGAAAAGCATTTACTTAATTTAAGAAAGGTTGCATTAGTTCATATGCACTTGCCTGCATCAAATGTATATCTTTTTATTTTATTTTATTTTTTTATTAAGTCATATGCACATAGATCATGAATACATTTATGCATATGTGGGGTACCATGTGTTGTTTTTTTATACACTCTGACGTGCTTACATCAAACCAATCAACATAGATTTCTCCTCATTTACTTGATTATTGTGTTAAGACAGTTGTATTCTACACTTGGCAGATTTGACTTGTACCCTTCCAATATGCTCCATAGGTGTGGTCCCACCTTTTACCCTCCATCTATCACGCCTCCCCTCTCCCTTCCCTCCCCACTCCATTTCTCTCCTTCATCCTGGGCTATAGTTGTGTTCATAAGAAAGTGTGAGTAAATGTAAGTAGGTTTCATAGAAGTACTGAGCACATTGGATACTTTTTCCTCCATTCTTGAGATACTTTACTCAGGAGAATATGTTCCAGGTTCCTCCATGTAAACATAAAAGAGGTAAAGGCTCCATATTTTTTTTAAGGCTGCGTAGTATGGTATACATGTACCACAATTTATTAATCCATTCACGGGTCGATGGGCACTTGGGCTTCTTCCGTGACTTGGCTATTACAAATTGAGCTGCAATTAATAATCTAGTGCAAATTGTATATCTTTTTAAAAACTTAACTATTCTACTAGTTGAAAATGCATGCTCATTGTTTTTATTTTCTTTTTTTGTCTTTTTATATCCAACATTCACTAAAAACTACTCTGCACAGGGCACTGTTTTAGGCACTTGTTAAACATAAGCGTAAATATGACAGTGGTGAGGTCAAAATAGAGGAAGTGTTTACATAACCAAATAAATGTTCTGAAGATGCACATTGTAGGCTGTCAGTGACAGGAGCAAAAAGGCAGGAGAAAATGCTTAGAAGGATACAGTAAATGAATTTTTTTTTTTTCTCTTGGAGGATGAAGAGTGAACTGAAAGTTGTAAATACACTTTAATTTGAATACAGGTCTATAAAAGAAGATTTTCACTTTCATTTTATAGGCAAGGAGCCAGACTTAAAGAGGGAATGATTTATTTGGATGGTAGATCTAGAAACAATAGGGAGCAAATGAGACTGTAATGTCTATCTTCTTCAAAGCCTCGCTGCCCCGTTTGATCTTCCTGCATCTCCCAAGGAAGTTACTTGATTTCTTTTATTTTATTGTTTGTTTAACCTGAGAATCTTGGCCTAATTCAGAGAGCAATTTGATTTTTAGTTCTGTTGTGCTCAGATGTTCAAGGCATTGAGTGGGCTCCAAGCTACGTAGGAGTGGTCCACAGGGGCCATCCAGTTCAGCCTGCTCTGATCTCAGATGAAGAAAGCATCAGTTACTTGTGGTGGTGCTAACACTGGAACTCACATTTCCTGATTTCTAATCCAGTGGCTTTCGCCCATACCACACTATTTTCTGGGACTTAATTTTTGGTTCAGCAACATTTGAGGTTTGAACCCCACATCGAGTGCATTTTTAAAATTTGAGGGTCAGTATTCACTCTAGTTCAAGTTCTTTTTCTGCACTGGTTGACTTGGGTAGAGCTGTTTAACAGTCTGCTCTGCTCCTTGCAATAAGGGAAAGGGAGGGAAGAAACTGAACATTTGAGTGCCTACTCACTATATTCCAGATACTTGGTTACTTTACACCATGAAATCCTCACAACAACTCTTTGGTGTAGCTATTCTAATCTCCAAGGCACAGATGGATGCCCAGGGGGAAATATACAGGGAATTTAAAGAACTTGCTTAAGTTAAATTGTTCAGCTTCATCACAGAAGTGGGCAGATCAGAACTGAAATGTCTGACACCCAAGCCTCTGCCCTTCCCACTATATCCCTCAGATTCCAAATCCTCATTAAGGACTGATGAAACCTTGAATACTGGACATGTAAGATTAGGATCTGGCTATACGTATTCACTTGTGCTGCGGTTCTTACTATTGATGAATCCAGTTCCCTGCCCCAACCGGTCTCAGTTCCAAGTAACCAGAACTAAGTTCAGTTCCTGAGATAGATAAGCCATTGGCCTTCCTACCTGGGACTCAGCAGGAGTCATGCAGAATAGTGGGTAAGCACAGGGACTCTAGATCCAGACTGGCTTGGTTCAACTCTATGTTCAATTATTTACGGAGCTGTGATAATCTCACAATTCCTCAGTTTTTCTATCTGGAAAATGGAATCAAAGTAACAGTGCATACTTCACTGTGCTGCTGTGAGAATGAAATGAGTCTCTGTGTGCACAGCACTTAGCACAGGGCCCACATGTTGTGAGTATTCAATAAATATCAATGGTTATTAATGTTGCCTCTGTCCTTGTCCATGTTCCATCTGCCTGGAACCTTCTTCGCCACTTCCCCTTTTGTCTGGCTAATTCCTAATTAGCCAGACAAATTCCTGGCTCATTCTTCAAGTCTCATTCAATGCCAAGTCCTCGAGGAAGCTTTCCCTGACCATTTAAAACTAGGTTCAATGCTCCTCCACAAGGGTTGTAGTAAAGCCTGTCTTTTCCTCTCAAAGGATACGTACACTGTACATGTTGTACTGTATCAAAATGAAATTTTGCCTGTAAGTTCTGATGGGTCCATGCTTTCTTTGAAGGTAGGGAGCGTGTCTTTTTTGTTCATCTTTTTATCTCCTGCACAGCCCAGAATAGTTTGCATGCTCCTGGGTAGATAATAGAGTGGCACGTTAGTATTTTTTAGCAGTGGGCTTTGGGAGGTGTTCCCCTTCAGGGAAGACCAATGGCATAAAGAACAGGAAAGATAAATTGGCTCTCCTGCCTTCCCGAAGTCAGAGCTGTTGGGCTGAGTCAGGCTGCCAGATTGGGAGTCACCGGACCTTTGCTGCTAGTAAATTAATTAGTAATTGCTGCGCCATTGAGAGGCTCAGCAATGAACAGTTTAGGGAGTGAAAAAATAAAGAAAATAAATGGTTGCAGAGACACACAGTGGGACACAGTAGAGCAGTAATAAGAGGACCACCGGGAAGGGGCCCATAGGGAGGTGAAGCTGCCATGCCACGGCTGGCAGGGCAATCCCTGCAGAGTCTCCCTGCAGGTTAGAGCACTTAGGTGCCTGCCTTCTCCCCCTGTGTGTGCAGCCTAGTTCACAGCTTGGACGGTTGCATATTAGTTTACTATGACTGTGGCAAAAATTACCAGAAACTTACTGGCTTAAGGAATATACATTTACTATCTTTTAGTGCTATAGGTTGGAAGTCCACAATGGATCTCCCAGGGCTAAAATTCAAGGCTGCATTCCTTTCTGAATGAAAAAATCCAGTTCTTTGCCCTTTTTGGCTTCCAGAAGCTGCCTGCAGTCCTTGGCTCACAGCCTCATCCACCATCTACAAAGTCAGTAACAGCTAGTTGAGTCCTCACACTGAAGTATTTCTGGTTCTTTGAAGCCTGGAAAGGTTCTCTGCTTTTAAGGATTCATATGATTACACTGGACCTATCTCTCTAATCCAGGATAGTCACCCCATCACGAAATACATTATTCATATCTGCAGATGCTTTGGGCCATGTAGGGTAACATATTCATAGCTTCTGGGGATTAGGACATAGATATCTTGGGGGAGATGATTAACATGCCTCTATAAGAAGCTCCATCCTTTAAAAAAATTATTTTATTTTTATTTATTTGTTTGCTTACTTATTTAAGATAGAGTCTCACTCTGTCACCCTGGGTGGAGTGCTGTGGCATCACAGCTCACAGCAACCTCAAGCTCTTGGGCTCAAGCTATCCTCTTGCCTCAGCCTCCTATGTAGCTGGGACTAAAGGCCCTTCCACAACACCTGGCTATTTTTAGGGACAGGGTCTTGCTCTTGCTCAGGCTGGTCTCAAACTCTTGATCTCAAGCAATCCATCTGCTTCAGCCTCCCAGGGTGCTAGGATTACAGGCTTCTGTTAAACATCCTTCAGAGTGTTTCCAGATAAGTTGTTAGAAATGTTCTCTGGCTCTTAGTGCAGTGTGGTGGGTGTGGGCTGCCCTGCTCACATTGCTGACCGGGACTCAGGCACTCCTTCCAGCTGTGGGTGGTAACTGCATACATCTGGTCTATCTTTGGGAATTGTTGTCTGCTAAAGAAAGCTCCCACATCCAAAGTCACACCTCCTTCTGGTGGACCACCTGCCTGACTCATGATGGTTGGGGAGACAGAGTGGGCATAAAACCTTAGCTCCTCTGCTTCAGTGTGGGATGACTCTGAAGTGTCCTTTAGCTTCAGCCCCCTCCCCAATACCCGGTGTGACCGCATCTCAGTTTATTGTCTCCTTTGCCCAGTTCTGCTGCCTCCCTCTTCCCACAGTGTAGACCTCAGGAGCACTTCCCAGGAGCCTCTTACATGCAAATCACCAACTCAGAATCTGTTTGATGGGAACTTATCTGCAATATTCTGTGATTGGCAGTGTTTGGAGTCCTGCAGGCAGCTGGAGCTTTCCTACAAATTACTATATATAAATAGTAATAAAGAAAACTTTTCAACAATGCAGTGTCTTGTTAATGAAGACTGGCCTACCTGATTGGCACCCACTTGCATGCTGACAACCATACCTCTTACAGACTGTCACACATGTCCTACTTGCAAGTGTGCCCTCTTATTAAAATTTATTCATAACCCCAAATCAGTATTTGTGGCACTTTCATGGCCGTTTACAGATTATGACATGCAAAGAGTGGTGACAAATTTGAGCTGGCCAATGGGCACATTTCCAGCTGAACAAGGTGACATTCTATTTTGTGTTCCAGCTGTCATACGGTAAACAAATGTCCTTTTCGTGGTCTGTGTAGTGCTACCTTTTTGCATTTGTGGTCCTTTCTGTTGGTGATTTTGCTGTTTTAAATGACAGCCAAACAGTGTAAGTGGAAGGAGTCTGTGATGTGCTTTACAGAGAAAATACTTGTGTTCAATAAGCTTCATCCAAGCATGAGTTATATTGCTATTGGCTTAAAGTGTAATATTAATGAATCAATGATATATATATACATATATATATATATATATACTAAATAAGGTGTTTGTTTTTAAACAGAAACAAACACAAAAGTAAGTTCTGTATAGATTGGAGGGACCTAACCCTTATTTTCCTAAAAACAATAGCTTGGTATTCACTAATTCTGTGTTTGTAGTGACTTCATAGAGCACCGTTATCATGACCAAGCAGAATCCACTGTCTGCCATCTATATAAACACATGTTCCATCACATGAGTAAGAGTCTCAAATGGGTCAGTGCCCTGTGTTTTCTGAAGCTCCTGGCTCTCCTGACTGTTACTGGCTAGCATGGAATTGCCTGGAAGCAAAAGAAAAGGAGACCCTTTTTTCATTTCATACCCCACCCACCCAGAGATTCTTCACTGATCTGGTTTGTGGACTAAAGGAATAAAACAATTGTTGAATATTTGCTGGCGCCTTTTGTGGCTTGGAAAAGATTACCTAAGTTCATAGGTAAAGCCCTGAGCAGCTTATTGGAATAAAATGGAAAAAAATGAGGCTGATCAGTGAAGTTGAAAGACAGTAATAAACATCTCAGGGATACCCTTCAGACCTTAGTCTCTCTTCTGGAGTTGCAGTGTGATCAGGCTAAAGAGTTTTTTGACTCCTATGTTCAAGTTGTAGTTAGGAGAAGTGAAAGCTCCAGACCCCAGAGGGGAACCGACTCAGATCACCAGCCTGTTGACTCCTATCAATCCTCCTTCTCTTTCCTCAGAATTTCCTTGCTTTTCTTTTTGTCCTACTGATGAGAGGTGTGCACATGTCCCTACACATGTGGTTCTCACATGTTCACTGAAAAACGAATCACTCCTCATTTCCTTCCTTCCTTCCTCGCTCCCTCCCTCCCTCCCTCTCCTTTCTTTCTTTTGCTTTTTTCTTTTTATTTTAATATGAAGGTACAAAGGATTAAGTTACTTGTTTGCATTTATTAGGTAAGGTCCCTGTTGTAATTGTGCCCTCACCCAGGAGGTGTGCCACATACCCTTACATTACGCCCATTAGGTGACAGCACACCAACCCCCCTTCTCCTCTCTCACTTCTCTCTCACTCCCCATTTTCTTTCTTTCTTTTTTTTTCTAAGTCATTTTTAATGGTTGCATTTGTAGTAACGGACATACATTTTTGGTAAATACATAGTATAATTTACGGTATTCAAAAGACATTTCATCTCAAAAATTTCCTTCCAAATTGTATACTGCTCACTTGTATTTGAAGAGTTAAAAAGATTTGGGAAAACAGAGCTTCTGTGCGCTGACCACAGTATCAACCGCAGATTAGTGAATACAGGTCGAGCTGGTAACATTAACACCCCCCCCCCGCCCCCTGGCAATATGGTTATCCTAGTCTATCACCCTCCATTTATTCCTCTAAAGAAAGCCTCTGAGACCCAGTGGAGGCAGGCACTGCTGCAGGCAGCAGCATGGAGAGCTTTGGAGCCCACCTAGTGTGAGCGCCCAGCCTGGGGCAGGAGCACACCCTGCACAGTCACCAAAATGCCACTCGTGAGAATGCCCCAGAGGGCTTGGCCAAGCACTGTGGAAACACAGAGGGGGAGTCACTGGAGTAACCCTGATGGGGGCAGGACAGCCAAGGGCAGGAGGTCGTGACCCTCGCTCAGTGAGGCCTGAAGGACAAGGAGCTGACCACTCCTGAGGTCTAAGGAGACCATCCGTAGGCCACAGTCGGATAGCGATGTGTGCAGATGTCAGGATGTCTTGGAGTCTCACTCCCCATTTTCAACTGAATTTTTTTCAGATTCTCCCACCTGAGGGCTCAGACCTTGCTGACACATCTCAGGAGATTATTCCCTCTTTCCTACATATATGGGCCTGTTTCTTTGCTCATGTTAACATCAGCTATTTCTTACTGGATTCTGATTAACAGTTCCCTAAGCTCTACAGGGGTGTTTTTCGAACTTTTTTATCTCATGGTACATTTGAACCTATAATTAAACTTCCACAGTACACTTAAATTATGTTGATCAAAAAAAGAGTGAAAAAAAGAATATGCTTATTGTGCTTTGAACTTCTTTCAAAAGTAATTTAATTAATGATCCTTAAAAATTTTCATGGCACACCTAATATCCTCTCCAGACACACCAGTGTACCATTTAACAGCAGTTGAGAGTCTTGGACAGGAATGTGGATGCTTAGGATTTATTAATAAATCTGACGGGTCTCAAATGGTTTAGAGCCAGTGGTTCTCAACCTTCCTAATGCCATGACCCTTTAATACAGTGCCTGGGGTCATGACGCACAGGTTGAGAACTGCTGGAGACATTTGGGGATTTCCTTAAAGATTTATATAACATGACCTACATTTCTATAATCCAATTATCTGCTGTATGCTCTAAAAATACTGGATTTTAAAAATAATTCTCTGCTACATTATCTCTTAGAGTGAAGAATGTTTTCATAAAATAAATATTTACCCCATCATGCATCTGGGCTGTTGATCTGGATTTTTATGTGTACTCAAAGATGCTGTTAACTTCCCAAATACAAACTCCAGAACAGACAACAAAAACTTAACTTCAGTTTTTGCTAAGGAAGATTTAAAATATTTCTCTCACATCCTCCATTCCTCCTGATGCTGTCCAGGTTTTGATATGGTATGGATGGTCAGCTCCTGATTTTCTCACTCTCTACTTTACTCTCTACAATGGCAGCATTTTTCTTAAATTTTTGAGCCCCTGGCCTCACGCCAAGGTCTGAGAAGGAGGTTGTGGCTTAAGGGAAGTAGGGAACAACTGGTCCCTGGGATCTACACCATCGCCCCTTAAGAGACCCTCAGCACCCTGTATTCTCCACGCGTTGGTCATGTAGGCGACTTCAGGGTCTTCCCATTTCAACCATCAGGCCCTTCTGGATCTCAGCTCTGAGGCTCACACCCTCACATTTTTGGCCACATGAAGAAAGGTTCGCCTTCTTCCTGTTTCACTCTGGGAAGCCCAAGAACTTTAAGAGGCTGCTGGAGGTGTGTCTTAGCCACTGTGGGGGTCTTTTCTGCACCTGGAAGGCAAGAATCAGATTTAGAGCGTCTGCTTTCAATTCTCCAAACCTGTATGAGGCTTTGAAAGCTCCAACTCTCCTAGTGCATATAACATTTAATTTGAATTGCAGACATGCAATTTACGTACTGTTTTGAGAAACTCCTCATTTGTTTCTGAACCTTGGGTGCAGGGAATAAGACACAGGGTCCTCCCAAGGAACATACTGAAGGATGTTTCTTCTGTTCTCTCTTCCCCAAGCAGCTACTGCTCCCCTGTTGTTTTATAGAGCCCTGTTTGGGGGACAAGGTTACTCTGGCCTTCATCTAGTTCCCCAAATGTGTTTTTTTATGGCATAAACTTTATGTCTGGAATCCTTGGGGTCTTTGATTTGATTTTCAAAACATCTTTTCTTTTAAGCTAGAGTCTCTGCTGTCAATTTCAAGAGACTTTAGAAATTCGAACATCATGGAGATGATGATTCATAGTGACCTGGGTTCAGCTGTTGTAATGTTGGTACATTCAAAGAACCGATGTAGTTAGACTCAGGGAGGGCCTGGTGGTCTAAGAAAAGAGACTGAAGGGATGTGAGATGCAATGAATGTTATTTTAAAACATTATTCAGATCTTCATGCACCTTATACATAGAAATCTTCATCATGAAATGTTTTTTCTTCTACATTTATTTTCCTCTTTCATATCATATGACACAACTAAGAAGCCACATTACCTTATAAGAAATAAATGTATGATGACGTGTTCTCTAAATCAAGTCATGGGACACAGATTTCTAAATAGGCAGATATTCATGGAAATCAACCTGCCTTCTGCTGTTTAGAACACGCCAGCTAAATCGAGCCATCCATCACTACATGACACCATTTGGGGCAGATCAAAGGAGAGAAAATATTTTTTTCTTTCATTTTCTTTTCAGCTGCTCTCTTTCATGCTCCTGTGTCTTGATGAATTCTAGCAGCGTATTCTTGTCTCCAGAAGCACAGAGACATGCTTTTATTTACCACTGGGAAAAGACTAAGTGAGAAGTGACAACCTGCCACCTCATTTTGATTCAATATTTAGATTATATGAAGTCTGCCAATTGATTTATTTCCAATGTTATTTTCATCCTTCTTACCATTTTATTGATTCATGGACCAATCAACTATGTCATTTCTACTGAAAACAATGTGGCATCAATTCAAGTACTTTCTTCTTGGGGGAGCTTACCTTCCATACTGTCATCCATGCCCTAATTCCCAAGACATGAAAACAAAGCTTGAATATTTTTTATAAGCATCATTTAACATATTCCTTCTTAGAGTCTATGTTGCCCAATCATTCCTGTCTTATCCGCCTTTTTAAAACTTCACTTTCACAACAGGCATGGTGGCTCATGCCTGTAATGTGGGAGGCCAAGACAGGCATATTACTCGGGCTTACAAGTTTGAGACCAGTCTGAGCAAGACAAGACCCCTTCTCTACTAAAACAAACAAACAAACACCCCAAAACAAAATAAAACAAAAAACTAGGCAGGCTTTGTGACAGATGCCTGTAGTCTTAGCTACTCAGGAGGCTGAGGGAGAAGGACTGCTTAAGCCCTGGAGTTTGAGGTTGCTATGAGCTATGATGTCCCCATGACACTCAATCCATGGCACAGAGTGAGACTCTGCCTCAAAAGAAGTAAACAAAACAAACAAAAAATACTTCACTTCCCCCTTTGCCCACAAAGATTACGTATTTGCCCAGGAAGATTACATATTTACATAAAGATGCTCTGGCAATACATCCTTGCTCCTTTGTCCTCTTGTCACACTTGCTAAACAGCAACATGGATAAACTCAGCCATCTTTCTCTGCCTGCACCCAGACAGCTCCTTGAAAGGGAGTGAGATAGGTATCAGATAAGGAAACACATGGTTAGTGTCAAAGCAATGAGCACGCTGGCATTGACCTGGTAGATGAAGCAGAAGTTTGGGTTTTAAAGCTCCACTCAACTTCCACCAATTGCAGATGGAGATATTAAGAATTCTTTACCATTAACGTATTGGTCCTGAAACAAGGGACTCACTGAATCGGCATAAACTTAATTAGGAGCAGATTCAAATGGCGTAGGTCAGAGACATAAAATCAAGGTAATGAAGTAGGTGTAGATTTAAAACTAAGTAGACTATGTACTAACCAGTTTTATCCTGGGGGTCTCCCATATTTTAAAGAGCATGGATTGGGAACTAACATGTGGCCCATATCGTATAATATTTATCTCTGCAGTGTGTTTTTTTTTTTTTTTTTTTGTAGAGACAGAGTCTCACTGTACCGCCCTCGGGTAGAGTGCCGTGGCGTCACACGGCTCACAGCAACCTCTTAACTCTTGGGCTTACGTGATTCTCTTGCCTCAGCCTCCCGAGCAGCTGGGTATCTCTGCAGTGTGGAGTTTGCCATCTGCATTTAGTAGGCATGGCTTTTAGTTAAGGATTCACAAACTGTGTATACCTTGTTTAGTCTGGTTCATGTTAATGAAGTTTCTTCATTCAGGAATAAAGATGTGTTCCTGAATTGTGTGTACCCTGTGGATAGTTTTGGCAAGCTATCCTCAGAAAACTCTTTCCTCGTTTGATGACAGAATTGCAGAGCTGGAAGGGAAAGCATCTTCCCTAGGGGTCCCCAACTCAAATGTCTCTGGTGTCACAAGGGTAATAATGTGAAAAGCCAACAAAAGAAAGATAAGAGGAGGTGGTATGGTACATTCCCACCCTAAGGGCATTGTAATAAAAAATATTAAAAATACAACGTGTGCAAACAAGACTCATTTGGAACGCTTATTTGGCCTACTCGAAATGAATTTCTGGCCCCTTCTCTAAATGATCTTTTTGATTTTACAGATGAGGGAACACAGGCTTAGAGAAGTTAAACTATTCGTCAGTATTACATGCTGTTTAAGACCACAGGCAGTGGCCGCAGACACCGGAGGCTCAGATTCTGTCTGTACCACCCACTAGTCCTGTAGGTGACTCACTTCGCCTCTCTGTGTACTGTGATGACAGCAGCAGTATTCACCTCGTAGGGCTGTGTGAGGATTAAATGCAACAATATGTGTAAAGCATGAAGCACATGGCCTAGAAACCCATCCCCCCATCAGACCATGAGACTGAGGCCCGGCTCCTGATGGTGAAACTACAAGGGGGAAGTAGCCTGTTCACCGAAATTCCACGGATTAAAGGTCTGACTCAGCTGTAGATACTGGCCTCCAGACTCTATTTGTAGGAGAAAGAATTAAACTGCCAGCTTGATTAAATGCTATCATTTTGGCTTTTCTTACAGCAGAAACTAATCCTTCTAATCACAGGGCATATTTTCTCTATTCTGTTATTTTTCAACCATCTGTGCAATTGTTTTAGGTATATCTTTTTTTTCTTTTCCCTGCAACCTGTATGTAACCAGATTTTGTTTTATATATCTGATCTGATAATCTCTGATTTTCAACTATTTAATTATTATAATTTACTTTAATTATACCCACTGAACATCTTTCCCATTCATGTTTATCCAGGACAATATGCTTTAGTCTTCTCAGAACTCAGTACCATGTTTTCTGGCTAATGTTTACATCTGAAAAATTTATATGTACGTCCAATTCAATGCAAAAATATTCCACAGATTGATGTATGAGGAATGTCGTGTGTTATATTCCACTTGTGGACATTTTGATAAGTGAGTCAGTATCAACAAAGGGGCAGTGTGACTTAGATATTGCTGGCTCCCAGGGAGATGATGTCACTGGATATAAAGCTATTGTTTGCTAACAAACAGATTCATTGATGATCAGGAAGCGACATTTTTTAGCATCTCATATCTAATCATTATAAATTGTGACATTTGCATGTAGAAATTTCACTGTGTCTTAGTTTCATTTTAGAAAAATTATAAATTGGTAGAGAACTTTTTTGTTTTTTGTCTTTTTCTTTTTTTAATTGTTTGGGGTTCATTGAGGGTACAAAGAACCAGGTTACACAGATTGCATTTGTTAGATGAAGTCGCTCTTGTAATTGTGTCCTGCCCCCAAGAGGTGTGCCGAACACCAGGACCCCCCATGCCTCCCCTCTCCCTGATCTTTCATTCCCCTACCTCTCCCGCCCCCTCACCCCCCACCCGTATTAGAAGGTAGGTCTACTGCTCTTGTATTAGAATTGAGTACATTGGATTCATGCTTCTCCATTCTTGTGATGCTTTACTAAGAAGAATGTGTTCCACTCCCATCCAGGTTAATACAAAAGATTTTGTATTTTTAATGGCTGAATAGTATTCCATGGTATACATATACCACAGCTTGTTAATCCATTCCTGGGTTGGTGGGCAATTAGGATGTTTCTACATCTTGGCAGTTGTAAATGGAACTGTGAGAGTCTAGTGCAAATGTCCTTATGATAAAATGATGTTTTTCTTCTGGATAGATGCCTAGTAATGGGATTGCAGGATCAAAAGGGAGGTCTAATTTGAGTTCTTTGAGGATTCTCTATACTTCTTTCCAAAAAGGTTGTATTAGTTTGCAGTCCCACCAGCAGTGTAAAAGTGTTCGCTCGGTAGAGAATTTTTTGATTGGACTGCACTACTTCTCCTATTTCCCTTTTCAAATAGACGGGCTCATGATTAATGTTCTATGAACATATCTGATTTTAAGGACCAAATATTGACTCAAAGGGAAAGATTCTTCTATTAAGGCTTTTTCTGACTATCTTATATTTAATTTTCTGTTTAACATCCCTTCTCTTTACTTATTTTTCTCATTTGTTTTCTGTTGGATTGTAAATAGTTCAATTTATGTTTCCTTCCCTCCTGTGATTTGGAATGTGTACAATGTATTTTTCTTCTTTTGGTGATTAACCTTACATTTAATAAATGCACACCAAATCGAAAGTTTTCATTTTTGTATACTTACCAAAAAGTCAATGACCAACCACACTGTAACTGCTTATTCAACACTGGCTCTGTGTTCTTATTGTTTTCTAGAATTTTGGTTTTTATCATTTGAATCCCCAAGGCAAGAGTTTTCAAATTAAATTTACTGACATATTTTATTGATTTCAAGTGTTCCTTGCTTTGATTTTGTTGCTCATTCTGAGCTATTTTTCTTCTTGATAGATTTTCAACCCTCATTAATTTCTTTATTAAAAGAGCCTTGTGGGTAAATTCTGTTTGTGCAATTTTGCTCTTGCTATTGAATAATATTAGGTAGAAAAAAGATTCAAGGTTGAGAGTTATTTTTTCTCAGTACATTGAAGATATTTCTCCTTTGCCCTCTATCATCTGTAGTTGCTGATGAAAAGTCTGTTGTAAATCTAGTTGTCATTTCCTTGTAGTTAATCTCTTTTCACTCTTCAGTCACTTTTAAGATCAACCCCACCCCGACCTCTCCACACCCATTTTCTTGATGTTCTATAGTTTTAGTAAGATAGATCTAGATGTAAATTTATTTAATTTTTCCTTTAAGTTTTTTCTGTTCTATTTTATACTTCACTTTGGATTTCAGGACTCATGTCTTTGTGAAAATTTCTTAGTTTTTATCTTTTTTCTGCTCCTTCATTTTCTTCTGGATCTGCCATTGGGTTTATGTTAGAACTTTTCACTTATCCTTCATAATTTCTAACTCCTCTCATTTTAAATCTATTCATTTTTTTTGATGGATCAGGGGTAAAATTCTTACCAATACTTTCCCATTCATTGGTTCACTTTTTGTGTCCAGTATGGAGCTTATACTATTTAGTGAGTCTTAAAAATTTTTTTCATTAATGATTTTTTATTTCTCAAATTTCTATTTTTTTTCGCACTTATCTCTTTTTGGTTTTCTTTTATCTTTTCTAGTAAGTGAATTTTTGTTCAATTTTAGTTAGTATTATTCCTTCCATTGATCTTTTTAAGCATCCTAAATGTAGCCATTGATACATTGATGTTTTGAAATTAAAACAATTTCACTTTATCAAATGTATGTGTGAAAGCTGTCAGAATCAAGATCGAGTCATTGGGGTTCAAACATTTTGTTCAGCCAAACAAACAAACAAAAACTCTAAAACAACAACTTGACAAATAGATCCAGGGAAGGCTATAAAGAGAGGGTTTTTATACTCATATGCTTGATATCACCAATATCACAAAAGATTCTCGTAAATACCACAACCCTGCACAGAGGCCATTGCAACCACTTGCACAACAAATTCTTTTGTGAGAACATCTAACAATTGCCTAGCCAACCTTGGACTAGCATTAGCCTAGTTATTAACCCTTGTGTTCAAGAAAAATTATCTCAAAATGTTATGTAATCCTTCTTCATTTTTCCTGTAAAAAAACCTTTGCTTTCCTTTACCTTTTTGAAGACATATATAGTTTGCTATGGCACATGTATTCCCATTACAGTGCCCTATTCCCACATAAACATCATTTTCTTTCATAGGTCTCCCTATGTTTATTCAGGCTGCCATATGCATGTACATCAACGCATATATCAAAGAACACAAATGTGCATGGGGCTCACCTGATTGATGAGGTTTTGCCCCTATTTGTAGGCAGGGCTTATAAGACGAGTGTATATTAATTGTTTCATGCCTGTGCCATGCCCGTCTCTATGAGTTTTGAATAGCCCTCTGGCTTTGGGTATAACTAGAGATGAGAGATGGATGGCAGCAGTTGAAGCTGTCCTTTCTTAATAGCTGAAGGGACCACAACAGCAAGGAAGAAAAGGAAGCTACAAAGAGCCCTATAGAAAGGCCAACAAACTTAGTAAGGCCACGTTGATGCAAACTCTGGAATGCACAGCTACCTTCTAATAATACTTAAAGTAGGAAAGTCTGCATTAAGCCTTGGCATTTATTTATTTTTATACTAGAAGAGGAAATATTGCATAGAACTGTACAAAATTAGAATCAAGAGGGATCATATATCCCATTAAATAAAACTCTCTAATTTTAGAAAAGAAAAAAAAAAAAAAAGAGAAACAGAGAAGTTAACTTGTGGAGATCTTCTGGTTAGGAGATTGTTCAGAGCAGGGACTAAGGCCCTGTGTCCTGACCCCAAATCCATAATCTTGAACTCCATGAAGAACCAGTTTCATGGCTTCCTTTAAATCGCAGACGACTCCAGCCTCCGTAGCATTGCTTTAAAAAAAAAAAAAATTCTGACATATGCCAGCAAAAATGTTCAAATATGTCAACTTCTGCTTATCCCCTCTTAGCCAGATTTTTCACTAACTTTATCTTACTTGAAGGAAACATGAAAAGTACTTTTCTTTATCATGTGAACCAGCAAAATCAATTTCTAAAAACAGTTGTTTGGTTTCATATGCTTTAATTAGCAAAGTGTTTTTCACCATAGTGTTAGTCTCAAAATAGTTTTGGGAATAACATGCTTGTTTTTCTAAAAATATTGAGTTCACGTGGAAAGTGTTCTTTAATTTAGTCTCTACATACATTTTTATTTCTCTAACCAAGGTCACTTTTTAACCAATTGACACCTTAAAAATATAAGTGGTGCCTTTTCTTGAAGTCTCCTATGCTGTTGTATTATAATTAGAATGTCCAAAGTTCAATTAATATTTAAATAATTAAAATATAAAGAGTCTTTCTGTTGTATATGTTCCATGTACCTCATTTGCATTTAAAATACCTATTTAAATAGATATACTTTTGCAAAACTGAAGACCCCTTAGGATTTGTGTCTCTTGTGGTGATCATTGTGAAAAATCGTTACAAACTGAGAAATCCACTGTGTTCCATTGTGCATCCTATTAATTTCTCAAGCAAGCCAGTAAGGAAGATGTTATTATTTCCATATTAGTCCCATGTTATTTCATGCTATCATTCCTCAGTTTGCCATGTTATTTAGAACACAGAATTAGGAAATTTTCCCAGAGAAATGGCTCGCTGCTACACAGGGAAGATGTAACCCAGGTCTGTCTCCTTTTAGTGCTAATTTTCTTACTACTGTCCCAATGCTTCTTTTCTCTCTCTTCTTTGCAGCTCTTTTTATATTCTAATTGTTCTCATATGTTATCAAATTCCTGCTTTCCTTTTGTTGTTGTTGTTGTTTTTTTTTTTGTAGTTTTTTTTGGCCGGGCTGGGTTTGAACCCACTGCCTCCGGTATATGGGGCCAGTGGCCTACTCCTTTGAGCCACAGGCGCTGCCCTGCTTTCCTTTTGTTATTATCCAAAAATGAAATCACTTAACTCTCTTAACCTTTTATTTACTCTCATTACCTCCCCAGAACATGACCATATTATACTCAACCATGAGAATAACGGAGGCTTAAAGATCAGGAGTACTAAGTATTGAACTCTGGAATAAATCTGGATGCTATTTCATTTTGCTTGGCATTCAAATTTCCTTGGATATCTGGTAGATTGCTCCCTTTCTTTCTTCCAATTTCTGTCCAAATGCTACTTTCTAAGAAAGAATGCTTTCTTTCTCTTCTTTTATTGAGATGTAAGTCACATACAATAAACTTCACTATTTTAAACTGGGCAATCCAATGTGTTTCATCATATTTAAAAGCTTGTGCAATAGTCACTACTATGTAATTCCAGAAGATTTTTATAACCGCAAAGAAGCCCTGTACCCACAGATCAGTCACTATCCGTCTTCTCTATCTGCCTCGCAGACCCATCAACCACTAGTCTACTTTCTGTTTCTGTAATTTGCCTATTCCGGACCTTCTAGAAATGTAGAATCACACAAGATGGGGCCTTCTATGTCTGGCTTCTTTCTATTAGCGTAGCGTTTTCAAAGTTCATCCATGTTGAGGTACATATCAGTGCTTCCTTCTCTTTGGTGTCTGAATGATAGTCATTGTAATTACACCACATTTTGTATACCCGTTCATCAATGGACATTTAGATTGTTTCCCCTTTTTAGCTATTGTGAATAATGCTCTTACTAACACCTGTATTCAAGTTCTTAAGGTTCCAGTGATCACACTTCCTCTCTTTCTGCTTCCTGTAGGTGGAATATGGATGTGTCCAGGATCCAGCATTGATCATATAGATAAAGACAATGACCTGGGGAGTGAGAAATAAGGACATGTGCTTGTCCCTGAATGACCATGTGGGTCAGCACCTCTCCACTCTAATTGTGAGACTCTGATTTACCTAGGACCCCCCATGTACAGGCTAATGATGCTTTATAAGCATGGAAGCTACATTCTGTGTTTTATGATATTGTTTTGGAAAATGAGAAGAGTATATTATCTGGAAATAAACCTAATTTGCTTTAGGCCCCAAACAGAGATTAAAGAAAGTTCAAGGCCATTCTACTCTCTAATTTTGTGAGTTGAAGGTCTTTTCTCTCTGGTGCAACAGTGCTGAGAGGGTCATCAGGAGAGTGGTGGTTCCAAATAGTCACCAGAAACCTTAAAACCATAAAGAAAGCAGAGGAAAGAAAACCCAAAATTTAGAAGACTGGCTCACTCTGAGTAGGGAGAAGGGAAAAGACATAAGATGCTATAAAGATGATGGCAATGATCAGTTTTTTGTTAGTTGATCCAATATTTAATAAGAACAATTGAAAGTAAAGAAAAAAGTTAAGGAAAAAAAGTGAGACGAGGAAGAATTAATTATTCCTGTACCAACTCTGAATGGAAGGGAGAAAATCTACAATAGTCATTGTATGGTTGGGAAGGAAAGAAGGGTATTGAGCACTTACTCTATGGGAGGCATTGCCAAGATGTGGTTACAAAAATTAGTTCATTTACTTGTCACAAAAGTAACTTTAAAGCAGGTATTATGAACTATTTTTATTTTTTTAAATGAGGCTAAGAGAGAGTGATTTCCCAAGACCAGGCAGCTGGTAACCACCCAAACTGGAATGTGAAACGTGGTAGTACAAGGAAGGCCTGTGACCGTCATGGTGGTGAACGTTCAGGGAGGATGATCTGCCATTGCTGTGTCCTCTATTGCTACAGCTACCTGGGCTTGTCATTGTCGTTTTAAAATTGTCCCCCCTCCACCCACACAAAACTAGATTATGATGCTTATTACAAATCACATAGATAATCAATAAAAAGCTTGCCACATAAACAATTGGATACCCTGTTTCCCCGAAAATAAGACATCCTCCGAAAATAAGACCTACTTACAGGAAAGATAAGACGTCCCCTGAAAATAAGACCTAGCGCATCTTTGGGAGCACACCTTAAAATAAGACACTGTCTTATTTTTGGGGAAACAGATTTTTTAACATGTTGACTGCTACACTAGAAAAAAAATGTTTCCTTTGGGGCCAGAGTATATTAGGTCAAAAGACCTATGAGTTATATATAATTCACAAAGCCCCAGGCTCAAAACTAGTGAGTTAAATACAATTTACATTGTAGTTACTATGTTGATCTACTGATTCTTCTATCATCACCCAGTTCAAGGCCACATATGAATAATTCAGTAACGGGCAATCAGGAGGCTGATGCCACGATGATAACGTACTTTTGTGCAAATCAGAAAAAAGCACGTGCTGGGACTGATGAAGCCCCATGCCAGGACCCCCCATTTTGGTCTTCTAGCATAAGCTGAATTTCGGATTCCACTTGGTATCTTGGTCTGGGCACATTTGTGAATCACCCTACATGTCACTCCTGGTGCTCAGTAAATTTCTGGATATGATGAACCTCTTCACTGGCGTTGCTACCCTGTTTCCCTGAAAATAAGACAATTTAGCTGTGGAGAGCTGGGTGATTTTTATTTTGGCTAATAAACAAAATTCAGACAGGGATAGTTTCCCTTTTGTTAACTTTAAAATAAAGAGACCTCTGGCTTTACCACTGCAGGGTTTCAGACACTGCATTCATTGTTGTAAAGAGAGTGCCAGGGAGGTGGGGCTCTTTGCTTGGATTGCACCACCTTGTCTGCACCATTCCTGCAAGCCAGGCTAGGGAGGGCACCTGTGCCTTTGTCAAGCCACTCAGACCCTCCCTTCCCTTCGCCCACACAGATACTCATCAGAGGGGACCTGGGCAGGTCCCTTAGCCTCCCTTCAGCAGCGGCACAAATTCTTACTAGATGCCAGACTCTGTAACTGGCATTTTATATGCACCATTTTGTTTAATCTTCATAAGAATCCTAGGAAAATGCAGCACGTGAGGGGAATTAACTTTCCTTGGGAGCCCTGGATCATGCCATTTTTGGAAACTAGACTTGTGAGACCGTTTACTTGGGCAAGGCTCCTGGTGGCTCTCTCTATTACTCCCACAGTAGGTCATGTGATGGACTAGATAGTAGGAACTTTTCAGGGGCCTCCAACCATGGCCCTCAACTGGCCAGGATGCTTATCTCAGAGTTGTCTTGGGCCACATATTAAATATGCATACACTAAGGAAAACTGATGAACAAAGAAAAAAAAGGTCCATGCATAATTTTTGCAATATCCAGCACCACGGATAAGCATTCCTAGCTGGCCTCTGGCCACGGTTGGATGGCCCTTCAGGAGGCTGGAGAGATATTCAAGGAAATTGGATGCCTGGTAACTCCGGAGCGTTATTAATAGAAAATGATGGGAGAGTCATGAGAAGAAAGATGATCAGAAGAGGCAATTTCAGATTATTGATTATATGACTTAGTTGTTAAAAGTTTAGGCTGTGCATCCAATGAGGGTCTGAGTCCAAGCTCACACTGAGTATCTGACTTTACATACATTACTTAATCTTTCTAGGTGAGGCACTCTCCTTGTAGTCAATGCTGTGTTTTCAGGCTCTTGGAAACGATGGCTGCACACATCTTCACTGATGTCTATCAACTCTGAGCAATGACATTAGACATCACAAAGCCTATACTAAAATGTTAGAAAGTTTTTATATTATTTTATTGGAGATTAATTTAAAGGCTTTAGATTGAATTCTCATGGACCATCTTTGAAAACAAAAGGCAATATCTTAATGGAGAGGGCTAAGAAATAAAACATACATGTTGCTCATATATTTGTTTTTATTTCCATTGCATCTTTGTATTTTAATCTCAGTCTTGTCCTAAGCTCTGTTCTGGGTTTGAGGCAGGGATCCCTTTATCCTCCTCCCCTGCTAGCTGCCCTGGTCATATTTTGTGGGTTGAGAAAAAGAAGCAAAAAGCAAGGGGGTGGGCAGAGAAAAAGGAGAGGTGGTTGGAGAGAGCAGTGAAGGGTGGTTCAGAGAGAGCAGTGAGAGGTGGTTCAGAGAGCAGTGAAGGGTGGTTCAGAGAGAGCAGTGAGAGGTGGTTCAGAGAGCAGTGAAGGGTGGTTCAGAGAGAGCAGTGAGAGGTGGTTCAGAGAGCAGTGAAGGGATGACAAGGGGACAGAGGAAGAGAGATGGCGATCCTGTCACTGAATGGTGCCTGGGAAGTCCCACTCCCAATCCCCCCCTCTTCCTTCTCCTGCATGTGGGAGAAGCTGAATGCTAATGTGCTCAGTGTAGCATCTGTTAATGCTCCAGCGTTTCTCTGTAGACTCCATGCATTCTGGCACAGTCTTTGCCTCAGGCATGCAAATTTGCATTTTCCCTTGACACTCTTTTAATACGCACTTGTACAAGTAGATTTCTAAATTTGCCTGAAATATAACGTGTGCACGGTATTTTGGGAGGCTTATGAAGAACTGGGCTGGAGTTAAGCTTAATTATTATTTTAAACACTCCCTTTTTTCCCCTTCTAATTTAATTTCTTGGGAAACTGCGAAACTGTCCATAATTTGAGAAATTAAAAATTATAAAACAAAATCACTGTAACACAGAGACCATCCTTTACTGGCAGGAAGATGGATGAGATGGTTGTTTCTAAGTTAATTAAAAACATTTGTAACCACTACAAGTCCTGTGCTGGAACTCTACCTAGGATGTAGATGAGGTATCTCGACCCCCTCTCCGTGTTCATGTGGACTGAGAAGGGCTGTCTCTCTCTTGAAGGTGGAGGCCAACAATTCTGATTAGATTAGTATCTTCACAAATTTTCTCTGCTACATTTTATTTACTAATCATGAGTCTGTTCTGCATGGTCAAAGGACCTGATTATGCAGTTTATAGAATTGAATTAACAACAATTTAGGAAATCATTAGGGCTTTATTCTCAGGTTCTTAACATAATGAAGTATAGCAGCATTTAGTTAGGGTGGCAATGAGATTAGACTTTTTTAAATAGGGAGAAGGCTAGGTGGGGGTGGAGGTGGCAGCGGCCTCTGACTCACTGCAGGTAGAGATCTGTCCTGTGACCTTGATAATGCCTCAGCGTCTGCTGAGACCCTGGGACTAAAGCTGAAATCTCAATTGAAACGATTACAGTGTGTCCCATGTTTATTATGACCCTTGCTCATCTGGGTCCTTAACCTCTCTCTCCCAGCCCTCTTGGAGTAAATTTGGTTCCTTTTTTACTTTATTAGTTGTGATTGAAAAAGGTGGAGCTGCTCACTAGGTTTATTTTAACCACATAACAGTTTATCTGTTCAGACCACAGAATTGTGCTTAAAGAAAAGTTCTGGGATTGGATTTTATTTTCATCTTTCACCAAGTCCTAGGCCCGAGGTTTTAGGGAAGTTACTCTAACTGAATAAACGTCAACTTCTTCATCTGTTAAATGGGAATAATAATAATGCTTATCAGATTTTAATGTATTAAAGTATCTGAGAGAAATTCAAACAGAGGCAATTCAAAACATAGTGTTCATGGAACTGGGAAGTTGGTGACTCACATGCATGAGGCTTGGTTTTACTCAAAGTAGGGGAAAAATTTTTTTAGTGTTTCCAATAGGTAGAGAAACAGATGACTTAGATGAGGGAGATCAAGAAGTTGCTATGACCTTTGCTACCTTCCTAGTCCTGTAGTTCAATGTTGGGTGCTGTGGACAGATTAGAAATCTATAAAAAGTGCTACGTAACATTGTGAGATATGATGTGATAGATGTCCTTGGGGAGAAAGGGGCCTCTTCCCTTTCTGCCTGGACCACCGTGGCACCTTGATGGCTCTACTGAAGCACAGATGGACCTCTGAGGGTGGCTTCCCGGGGGACCCTTCACCAAGGCCGCCTTAACCTTCCTCTCCTCAGCTTGAGACTTTAGCCAGGCGTCTTCCTCACTCCAGAACCCTGACCTGTCTTTTCTCAGAACATTTACTTTAAAAAGCTTACAATTTCAAATTCTTTCTCAGCCTATTTGAGATGTAAATCACTTTAAAGCCTCCAGCCAGTCTGATAACCTAAGATTCTCAAGGGTCCTGGAGCCTTCCCTTTGAAATGGAACCATCAGGAAGATAGAGCCCCTCTTCCCCACCTCTGTAGGAGGCTATAAGTTGAGCTTTGGTGGTGTAACTAAAATACAATCTTAAAGTTCCCCCCAAGCAGCTGACTCACTGAACCCCCTCTTGGCCAAGGGGATCCCTAAAACTGACTTAGGTGAAGCCTTACCTGCAGGTTCTCAACACACATAACAAACCACTTGACTCAGCCTGATACTTCGTATCCCATTAACAGATCCTTCTCCTTAACTCTCAAGCATTCCTTTTCACTGACTCAGGTCTTTAAGACAAAGTCTCCCTAACTCTTTCAGCCAATTGTCAGCCAAACAATCTTCAGACCCACCTGTAACCTGTAAGCCACGCCCCTTTGTTTAAGATGTCCCACCATTTAGGCCAAACCAATGTATGTTTTCCATGTATTGATTTATGACCTTACCTGCAATTCCTGTCTCCCTAAAATGTATAAGACCAAACTGTCACCCCACTACTTCAAGTCCCCTTCCTCAAGCCTTCTTGGGCGTGGCTCCGGGGTACGGTTCTCAAATTGGCTCAGAATTAACCTCTTTAAATCATTTTACAGAGTATGGCTTCTTTTCTGGTGACAGTGGGCACCTTGCTCCGAGTTGAAAAACTACATTTTGTCATGAAGATAGGTGAAAGTTTACTTTTCCTTTTGGTAAAGCCAATCAGCAAACATGGATGACTTGATGTCTCTCTCTCCGGCCCTTAAAAATCCTCCTGCTGTGATTTTTAGTCTGCTGGATACCTAGTAGAGGAATTATAGGATGGAATGGCAGGTCTATTTTTACATCTCTAAGTATTCTCCAAACATCTTTCCAAAAGGGCCATATTAGTTTGCATTCCCACCAGCAATGTAGAAGGGT
The DNA here is from genome assembly GCF_027406575.1 of Nycticebus coucang. Taxonomy (NCBI): domain Eukaryota; kingdom Metazoa; phylum Chordata; class Mammalia; order Primates; family Lorisidae; genus Nycticebus; species Nycticebus coucang. The sequence continues at coordinate 16,223,735 of NC_069802.1, forward strand.
TCCCTTTTTTCCACATCCATGCCAACATCTCTGGTTTGGGGATTTTGTGATGTGGGCTAATCTTACTGGAGTTGGAGGGTAATTGGTGGGACCAACAACTATGGTGCATCTTAGAAGGGTACAGATGAAAGTTACTAAATGTAGACTATAAATGTCTGAACACAATAACTAAGAAAATGCCATGAAGGCTATGTTAACCAGTTCAATGAAAAAATTTCAAATTGCATATAAAACCAGCATGTTGTACCCCATGATTGCATTGATGTACACAGTTATGATTAAATTAAAAAAAAAAAATCCTCCTGCTGTGTGATGGCTCTAGGGTGCTGGCCACATATACCAGAGCTGGCAGGTTCGAATCTAGCCCAGGCCTGCCAAACAACAATGACAACTCCAGCCAAAAATAAATAGCCGGGCATTGTGACAGGCACCTGTAATCCCAGCTACTTGGGAGGCTGAGGCAAGAGAATCGCTTAAGCCCAAGAGTTTGAAGTTGCTGTGAGCTGTGATGCTACAGTACTCTACCCAGGGTGACAGCTTGAGTCTCTGTTTCAAACAAACAAACAAACAAACAAACAAAATCCTCCTGCTGTGGGATTTAGTGGAGCCGACTGCAGACCTAGTACCAGTCTCTCTCCCCCAGGGCAGTGGTTTTTGAGCATAGTTTTTTTTTTTTAGCCTGTTTTACTTTGTCTCCTGCATTTTTTGCTTTGACTTCACCTTTGCTGTAGCCATGAGAGGCACAAGCCCATGGTTTACAGGGTAGTAAATGTTGACCATAAGTAGAAGAGGCATGATATACAAAAATATTAGAAATCAACTCAGGGTGATTTGAACTTAGTACCAGTTTGTGATGAAATGGGAGGCAAGCTGTGGAAATCCAAGATTGGGAAGGAGGCCTTTAGATACTGATGTCATCCCATGTTGGTTTAAAAATTTCTAAGGACATTCAGGCTACAAAAAAATTAAATTAGGTAATGCACATAAAGTGCCAACTGCTAAATCAGATGAAGCCCTTTTACATGACAATTATCATTATTATTTATTCATAAACATACCAGCACTAACTGGGAGTCTACTGTGCATCAGGAACTGACTGTTTTAGGCACTAGGAATGCAGCAATGACCAACAATAATAAAACAAAGCCCTGATCTCACCCAGGATATATTCTAAGTGAGGGAGAAAAGTGGAAAGGTAATACAAGTTCGGATAATAATGTTTATCATGAAAAATATAGAGACAGTGTGAGGATGGGAAGCAGTTAGGGAATTATTTGAGAAAAGGCTGCATGTGTGTGCGTGGTGGAGAGGGGCTTGTGTGGGAAGGGAGATGTAAGAAGAGTTCCCTAATCACACGGTTTGATTTGCTCGGATCAACCAGGTGAGATGATTCTGAAATAGGACAGCTCACATTCCTCATGCAAACAATCCAGCGTGCATAATTCAGCATTTTTTTTTTCCAATTTGATAGTTTTTTAAAAATACGCCATTACAACTGTTTTCTCCACTTACCAGTAGTCCCTTACAATTTGCACCCCGGTGTTTTAGATGTACACCAAGAGGGGATGTGGGACCCCAGGGTGGCCTTGAGAAATCACAGCCTCACAGGGTCTCAGCTGCCCCGAGCGGCTTTGTTTTACTGGCCTGCATTTCCTGATGTGACATCAGGCTTGATCCATTAGGTACAGCAAAGACAAAATAATCTTCAGGATTTCTTGTTTTCTGATCCAGTGGTTTGCAGATGCAGCCTTGCTGACCTCTTGAGCCGGGTGCTCATGGCTGGCACTCACTGGCAAAGCACATCAGTTTGCTGAGATGCAGGACCTATACGGAAGGATTGGTACCTGGACTGTACCAGCACATAAATATTCTGAATTGCACTCCTGCATTTAAGCACTTATTAATGAAGCTAATTTTGAAAGCCCAGCACAGTCAAGCAAATACATCTGGCTACATCCCTTGCTTACATCCTCGCCCATCTTTCCCTATAACATGAGACAGCAGCTGCTCAGGACATTTTTCTTTCACATCCAACCTGAGAGTTTGTCTTTGTCCCTGACTCTGCCGTCCTGTGACTCTCTCTAGATGGTCATTTGTTCATGCAGGGGCCAGGCTTACCCAACTTTGCTTCTCAGAAACTGGTTGATTGTTCTCCATGAAGAGACACTTAATGAATGTGCCAATTAAGAGGCAACGTCCCGACTTACATCTTTCCCTGTAGAGATGAAGCAGAATTTTAAAGAAATTATGGAGAGATCTCTAACACACTCATCTGATATGTCATTTGATCTGATAAAAACGCTTTGAATCTTTGATGTTGAAATGTTCTCCAGCATTCAGTAATAGCTTCTCTAGGCTACTCGGCTTTCTCCAAATTCAGTCCCACTCTTTAGCTGTTTTATGCTTCTGTAGGTCTTCCTAATCCCTACATCTATAAAGGACATCAGGACTGTGAAATTGGAGATGACAGGTTGATATAGTATTTCCAAAGCTACTTCATGAAACGGGTTGTAATGACAATGGATCAAAAATCATATTTTTTCTATGAGCAGTAAATGCATAGTTGATGTGACAATACCCAGGGGAACACTGTTTGAATAGTGCCAACAATACAAAGTTAAAATCAAGTGACGGTGCTCATTTAGATTGTGCACACTATGAAAAAATGGGAAACATTCATTATTAATTATTATTATTATTTGAGACAGAGTCTCACTTTGTTACTCTTGGTAGGGTGATGTGGTGTCACAGCTCACAGCAACATCAAATGCTTGGGCTCAAGTGATCCTCTTGCTTCAGCTTCCCTTGTAGTTGGGACTACAGGTGTCCACCACAACACCTGGCTCTTTTTAGAGACAGGATCTCACTCTTGCTCAGGCTGGTCTCAAACCCCTGAGCTCAGGCAATCTACCTGCCTCAGCCTCCAAGAGTGCTAGGATTACAGGCGTGAGCCACTTGTAATCATTAACAGCTTTAACATTTATTATTATTATGACAGTTGATTCTCTTTGCTATGTCTACTCTCTTAATGCAATGTACTGTTTGCAGCTTCATTGGGGTACAGTTGACAAATAAAATTGTATATATTCAAGGTGTTACAATGTGATGTTTTGATAAATGTTTACATTGTGAATGACTATCACAATTGAATTAATTAACATGTTTATCACCTCACATAGTTACCCCCTTTTTGTGTGTGATTGAAAACACTTAAGATCTATTCTTAGCAAATTTCAAGCGAAGTAAGTCAAACATAGAAAGACAAATACTACATACTTCACTTATATGTGGAATCTAAAAAAATCAATCTCATTGAAATAGGGCAGAATGGGGCTTACCAGGGGTCAAGAGCAGGAGAAATAGATAATTATTTGTCAAAGGGTACAAACATTCAGTTATAAGATGAATGAATTTTGGAATCCTAATGTACTGCATGGCGATTATAGTTACGTAATAATGTATTATATTCTTGATAAAATGTGATTTACTTTTAAGCCATTAAAATAGCAATTCACCTTGCATTTTTGAACATCTGGAATTCTATCCAAGCAGCCTTTATTGCAACGCTAAGGTCATTTATAACCACAGCTATGAACATTCTCCAATGGGAGCCTTGCTGATGTTTATTAGTTATGTTTTAATGAAAATGATCAAGATGGTATGTAATAAGAACTAGTCCTTTAATATTATGGTTTATATCACACAGAACACTGGCATACTAGGGAATTAGTGTTTGGAGCCTGTCTGACTAAACCATCACTTTGATAGGGTTATCCGACTAGTGATGAGTTTGATTTCAAACCCAATGGGATCAGTGAAAAATTTTTAGATTGACTCTTTCAATACGGACCATTTGTGAGAATTAAAAATACATACAGAAATAAATGTATATGGATATGGTTTTATATAATTTTTTAAAAGGCAGAATGTTTCTTAAAAAGATAGTTAAAATTTTAAAGTATGATTTTTCTCAGTACTTTTCCACGAGGTCAGTGGCTAACAGTTGACCGAATCAGCTTCCTCTTCCTACTGGGCACACAGCTAGACTATATTTGCCAGTCACCTTTGCAATTAGGTGTGGCCATGTGACTCAGTTCCAGGCAATGGAATGTGAGTAAAAGTGATGTGTTCTATTCCTATAAATTTGGTATTACCGTAAACATATAATTAGAATATAATTATCCATCTATCGAAAGAAGAAATGTTGGAACAGAACACTGAGAAACATAATCGGTGTAGAAGTCTAACAGATCTTAAGAAAGTAAGGTGTATTAAGGGTTGCATGATTTCAGATAATATTACAAATTGCAAAGAAGATACCAAACATATATTCACTGCCATATTTGATTATATCTCTAATTTAATGAGACAAGGAGGCAAAAACTATTATGTGAGCGACCATTCAAAGAAGGAAGATACACTACTCTGTACTATCTTAGTCCAGGCTGTTGTAACAAAAGTGTCATGAACTAGGGGACTTGAACAACAGAAATTTATTACTCATGGTTCCAGAGGCTGGGAAGTCCAAGATAAAGGCACCAGCTGATTGGATTCCTGGTGCAGGCCCTCTTCCGCAGTTGTAGATGGATACCTTTTTTCTGTATCCTCACGTGGTAGAGAGAGAAATCATCACCTCATGCCTCTTCCTATGTGGGCGCTAATCCCATTCATGAAGGCTCTGCCTCCCAGTCTAGTCATCTTCCAAAGGCCTCATCTTCAAATACCATGAATGAATTTGAGGGTTTGTGGGGACAGAAACATTTAGCCCATAGCACATACTTTGTACTGTTCATTTATTTTTGAGCACCAACACAAAATTATAGTTGTTCTCCATGTCAGTTAGTAGTAGTAGCTGAATTTATTTTCACATTTTTCTCACAGCACAATCCCTGTGCTTTAGCTATGACAGTATAGCCAATGCATACCCATGAGATGCAGATTCTTTAGCTTAGCCTTTAACGGTATTTTGTGATAACAAAATAGCCGATGTTAATTTTGAGATTTTACGTCTCAAATAGAGACAGCTACTCTCTAATATGTCCTGGTTCTTCTCAGGGAGAGTTACAAAAACATACACTCATGTTATGAATTCTAATCTACTTCTCTCTTTAGTAAATACAGGTTTTTTGACTTTGCTTAAAAGTGAGTTTATTAATCTAGTAGTTCTTCCTTCCCGCTCCTCAGTTCTTTCTTAGGGCTAGAGATTTCCTCATGTGCTAAGAAACAAGTAGAACAACAGTTCAGAGAATATTCCCTGAAGTCACACTGACTAAATACATTTTTCAACACCACCATTTGGAGCTCCCTGCTTTGTATTGTCATAGGAATGCATGAATTCAACTTGAAATATTGACTTCAAACTTGAAAAATCTTCATTTTATTTTCATGCTCAAGTGTCCTGGAATTGACTTCAGAGTGTAAGAGTGTGATCTGTATGATTCCCTTTGCCAGTATTACTTTATATCGATAACTGTATTACTGAGAGAAAGGAAATACTAAACTCTTTCTAAGGAACAACTCAAAGGGCACAGTAATGGAATCCCTGGCTTTATTATTATTATTATTAATTCAGGTTCATTGAGGGTACAAAGTATTAGGTTACACTGTTTGCATTTGTCAGGTAAAATCCCTCTTATAATTGTATCCTGCCCCCAAGAGGTGTGTCATGCACTGTAACCCACATTCCTGAAAAAAAAAAAAAGAAATCATTTTATCATAAGAACATTTGCACTAGACTATGAATCCCTGGATTCCTACAAAAACAGGAATGAATGATACAACAATGACAAGTATGTTCTTTTAGTTTTTTTTTTATTATTAAGTCATTATTATTATAGCTGTACATTAATGCGATCATGGGGCACCATACACTGGTTTAATAGACCATTTGACATATTTTCATCACAATGGTTAACACAGCCTTCCTGGCATTTTCTTAGTTATTGTGTTAAGACATTTATATTCTACATTTACTAAGTTTCACATGTACCCTTGTAAGATGCACCGCAGGTGTAATCCCACCAATCACCCTCCCTTTGCCCATCCTCCCCCTCCCTGCCTTCCCTCTCCCTCTTCCCAATATACTTAGGTTATAACTGAGCTATAGCTTTCATATGAAAGCCATAAATTAGTTTTACAGTAGGGCTGACTATATTGGATACTTTTTCTTCCATTCTTGAGATACTTTACTAAGAAGAATATATTCCAGCTCCATCCATGTAAACATGAAAGAGGTAAAGTCTCCATCTTTCTTTAAGGCTGCATAATATTCCATGGTGTACATGTACCACAATTTATTAATCCATTCGTGGATGGACGGGCACTTGGGCTGTTTCCATGACTTAGCAATTATGAATTGGGCTGCAATAAACATTCTGGTATAAATATCTTTGTTATAATGTGATTTTTGGTCTTCTGGGTATATACCTAGTAGAGGAATTATAGAATTGAATGGCAAATCTAATTTTAGATCTCTAAGTGTTCTCCAAACATCTTTCCACAAGGAATGTATTAATTTGCATTCCCACCAGCAGTGTAGAAGTGTTCCCTTTTCTCCACATCCACGCCAACATCTCTGGTGTTGGGATTTTGTGATATGGCCTAATCTTACTGGAGTTAGATGATATCTCAAAGTAGTTTTGATTAGCATTTCTCTGATGATTACAGATGATGAGCATTTTTTTCATATGTCTGTAGGCTGTGCGCCTGTCTTCTTCAGAGAAGTTTCTCTTCAAGTCCCTTGCCCAGCCTGCGATGGGATCACTTCTTGTTTCCTTGCTAATGTTTCAATTCTCTGTGGATTCTGGTTATTAAAACATTGTCGGAGACATAACCTGCAAATATCTTCTCCCATTCTGAGGGATGTCTGCTCGCTTTACTTACTGTGTTCTTGGCTGTGCAGAAGATTTTTAGTTTGATCAGGTCCCAGTAGTGTATTTTTGAAGCTGCTTCAATTACCCTGGGGGTCCTCCTCATAAAATACTTGCCCAGACCGATTTTTTCAAGAGTTTTCCCTGCACTCTCTTCTAGTATTTTTATAGTTTCATGTATTAAGTTTAAATCTTTAATCCAGTGAGAGTCTATCTTAGTTAATGGTGAAAGGTGTGGGTCCAGTTTGGGTCTTCTACAAGTTGCCAGCCAGTTCACCCAGCACCATTTGTTAAATAGGGAATCTTTTCCCCACTGGATGTTTTTAATTGGCTTGTCAAAGATCAAATAATGGTAAGTAGCTGGATTCATCTCTTGGTTCTCTATTCTGTTCCAGACATCTCCTTCTCTGTTTTTGTGCCAGTACCATGCTGTTTTGATCACTAGTGATTTATAGTGTAGTCTGAGGTCTGGTAGCGTGATTTCTCCTGCTTTGTTTTTATTTCTGAGTAATGTCTTGGCTATTCAAGGTTTTTTTTCCTGATTCCATATAAAATGAAGTATTATTTCTTCAAGATCTTTAAAGTATGACAGTGGAGCTTTAATAGGGATTGCAATAAAATTGTATATTGCTTTGGGTAGTACGGACATTTTAACAATGTTGAGTCTTCCCAGCCATGAGCATGGTATGTTTTTCCATTTGTTAACATTTTCACCTATTTCTTTTTTCAGAGTTTCATAGTTCTCTTTCTAGAGGTCTTTCACATCCTTTGTTAGATAAACTCCCAAATATTTCATCTTCTTTGGCACTACTGTGAATGGAATAGAGTCCTTCACTGTTTTTTCAGCTAGACTATTGTTGATATATATAAAGGCTACCGATTTATGAATGTTGATTTTGTAACCTGAGACGCAGCTGTATTCCTTGATCACTTCTAAGAGTTTTGTAGTAAAATTCCTGGTGTTTTCCAGATATACAATCATATCATTTGCGAAGAGCGAAAGTTTGATCTCTTCTGACGCTATATGGATACCCTTGATCGCATTTTCTTCCCTAATTGCGATGGCTAAAACTTCCATTACAATGTTAAAGTGCAGTGGAGCCAATGGGAAGCCTTGTCTGGTTCCTGATCAGAGTGGAAATGATTTCAATTTAACTCCATTCAATTTGATATTAGCTGTGGTTTTGCTGTAGATGGCCTCTATCAGTTTAAGAAATGTCCCTTCTATACCAATTTTCTTAAGTGTTCTGATCATGAAGGGATGCTGAATATTACCAAAAGCTTTTTCTGCATCAATTGAGAGAATCATATAGTTTTTGTTTTCTAATTTGTTTATGTGCTGAATTATATTTATAGATTCACATATATTGAACAAGCCTTGAGACCCTGGGATAAAACCGACTTGGTTGTGATGCATAATTTGTTTGATGTGTTGCTGGATTCTATTTGTTAGGATCTTGTTGAATATTTTTGCATCTATATTCATTAGTGATATTGGTCTATAATTTTCTTTTCTTCTTGGGTCTTTTCCTGGTTTTGGGATCAGGGTGATGTTTGCTTCATAGAATGTGTTGGGTAGTCTTCCATCTTTTTCTACATTTTAGAACAGGTTGAGTAATATAGGTACTAGTTCCTCTTTAAAGGTTTGGTAGAATTCTGACGTGAAGCCATCTGGTCCCGGGCTTTTCTTTTGAGGGAGATTTTGTATGGTTGATGCTATTTTAGAACTTGATATAGGCCTGTTCAACATTTCAACTTGATTCTGAATAAGTCTTGGAAGGTGACATGCTTCCAAGTAGTGGTCAATTTCCTTCAATTTTCATATTTCTGAGAATAAAGTTGCTTGTAATATTCATTAAGGATTTTTTCAATTTCTGAGGAGTCTGTTGTTATTTCGTCTTTGTCGTTTCTGATTAATGAAATTAGAGATTTTACTCTTTATTTTCTGGTTAGGTTAGCCAGAGGTTTATCTATTTTACTGACCTTTTCAAAATAACAACGTTTTGATTTATTGATCTGCTGTATATTCCTTTTGTTTTCAATTTTATTTAATTCTGCTCTAATTTGGTTATTTCTTTTCTTTTACTGGGTTTGGGGTTGGAATGTTCTTCCTTTTCCAGTTGTTGAGATATCCCATTAAGTTGTTAACTTCCTCTCTTTCTGTTCTCTTGAGAAAGGCTTGCAGTGCTATAAATTTCCCTCTTAGGACTGCCTTTGTGGTGTCCCAGAGGTTCTGATAATTCGTGTCTTCATTGTCGTTTTGTTCCAAAAATTTGGCAATTTTCTTCTTAATCTCATCTCTGACCCAGCTATCATTCAGCATAAGGTTATTTAACTTCCATGTTTTAGTATGAGTATGCAGATTCCTATTGTTACTGAGTTCAACTTTTATTCCATGGTGGTCCAAGAAGATGCAAGGAATAATTTCTATTCCTTTAAATTTATTGGGGTTAGACTTGTGACCTAGGATGTGACCGATTTTGGAGTATGTTCTGTGGGTTGATGAAAAGTATGTGTATTCAGTTTTGTTGGGATGAAATGTTCTGTAGATGTCTGCTAAATCCAAATGTTGGATGGTTATGTTTAAATCTAAAATTTGTTTGCTCAGCTTCTTATTGGATGATCTATCCAACACTGCCAAAGGAGTGTTGAAATCTCCAACTATTATGGAGCTGGAGGAAATCAAGTTGCTCATGTCTGTTTGAGTTTTTTTTTTTATAAACTGAGGCGCATTCTGGTTGGGTGCATAAATATTAATAATTGAAATCTCATCATATTGATTATTACCCTTAACAAATATGAAGGACCATTCTTATCTTTCCTTACTTTTGTTGGTTTAAAGCCTATTGTATCTGCCAATAGCATTGCAGCACCTGCTTTTTTCCTGATTACCATTTGCCTGAAATATGGACGATCATCCTTTTACCCTGAGTCTATATTTATTTTTTAAGGTATGATGTGATTCCTGTATGTAGCAAATATCTGGCCTGAGTTTTTGTATCCAGTCACCCAACCTGTGCCTCTTTAGAGGACAGTTTAAGCCATTCACATTAATGGAGAATATTGATAAGTCTGGTAAAATTTTGGGTACCAGATTTTCGAAAGTCCAGTGGACATTTTTAATCCTTTTGCCAGTGTGGAAGTTGGAGTTTGATCAAAAGTTTCTGAGTGAGTTTACTTCTGTGGTAGAGGATTTGGCTGGTCATTATGGAGGATAGGTCTGAGAATATCCTGAAGAGCTTGTTTGGTTATGGCAAATTTCTTCAACATATGAATGTCATTAAAGTATTTAATTTCTCCATCATTAATGAAACTCAGTTTAGCTGGATACAGGATCCGGGGTTCACAGTTATTTTGTTTTAGGAGATTAAAAGTCAATGACCACCCTCTTCTGGCTTGAAAAGTTTCAGTAGAGTGTTCTGTAGTCATTCTAATATTCTTCCCTTTGTAGGTAATGGTTTTCCTATGTCTGGCTACTTTCAGAATTTTCTCCTTCATATTAACTTTAGTGAAGTTAATTATGATGTGCCTGGGGGATATATTATTTGGGTTGAGTCATGCTGGGGTTCTGAAACTGTCCGCTATCTGAATTTCAGAATCTCTTGAAAAGTCTGGAAAATTCTCTTTCATTATTTCATGGAGAAGGGCCTGTGTGCCCTGCGAAGCTACTTCATCACTTTCAGGGATTCCAGTGACGCAGATGTTAGCCTTCTTCAAATTATTCCAGAGCTCTCTGAGAGAATGATCTGTTTTTGCTCTCCATTTCTCTTCTTCTTTGCAAGTTTGGGAGCGTTGAAAAGCTTTGTCTTCAATGTCAGAAATCCTTTCTTCTGCTTGCTCCACTCTGTTACTGAGGGATTCTACTGTATTTTTTAGATCTTTGATGGCTGCAAATTCTTGCTTCAATGTGTTGAAATCTTTGGTGGTTTTGTCTTTAAATTCGTTAAATTCTCGAGACAACTTTTGAATTTCTCCTTGGGTTTCTAATTCCGACTTTTGAATTGCTCCTTGAATTTCTATTTCCAAATTTTCCTCCATTCTATTAATCTTGTTTGCGATCCAAATTCGGAATTTGATTTCTGACATCTCGGCCAGCTGTTTATGAATGGGATCTACAGTTACGCCTGCCATATCTTTCCTTGGCGGGGGGACGGGGGGATTGATGTATTCTGATTATTCATGTTACCAGAGTTTTTCTGCTGATTCTGCCCCATGATTATTTTACACCATTTGACTTTTCCCCTAGAGGTTTGTCGAGGACCCGTACAGTGCTATGGCCTGAACACTGGGGACCTGTTTGGTGTGGTGGGGCTAAGTGGCTCTGTCTTGTTTTCAGCTGGTCTCTGTCCGACCCTAGTGAAACAGTTACTCTGGGTTGAAGTCTCAGCTGTGGAGAAATACCAGCAATTAAGTCACCCCGCCCCCTACAGGTAAAAATTGGAAAAGGAAAATCAAACCTTCCTATAACCACACACCCAGGGCACCACTTGGATAGTCGTTAGGAGATTGACTCAGTTCAAAGGTCCAAATCAATTGTTTCAGTCAGTACCTTTCTGAGGTTGGAGAGTTTAAAAGGTCTCTGGCAACTAGATTGCAAGGGTCTGCTGGCAATTCAAATATGACTTGCTCCGGTGCTCTGTGATGTCAGGAGGACCCACCCAGCAAATAGATTATTCTGGGAAGGTTGATGCAGCTCTGCCACACCCCACCTTGCACCTCTGTCATACCCAATCACTGATAACCTTGTAGGGCTGTGACCCAGTTGCCTCTAATGAGCAGATGCTCCAGGGGTTTTCCCCTGCCTGAATCACAAGGAAATCTATGTCTATTCAGCCAGGTCACTGCACTCTGCCTCTATTTGGCAAGGGAAGGTGAGTCTTGACAACCTCGGGTGCTTGATGAAGGCTGGGGGGTATTCACTCAGTTTCAGCCCCGCCCCTGATTGATGTTACTGACTGAACAGAACAACTTTGTAGAATTTGTTTCTGTCCCAGCTAAATTTCCCCTGCAGAAGAGAAGCTGTTTTCAGTTCACAGAACGTGTGCCTTAGGCCCTGTCTTTGCTGCTGCAAATGTTTGTATTTGCAGCTTGGTTAGCTGTTAGTTCTAGACTCCTGCCCTCTTTTGTCTAGGGTCATGATCCCCTGAGGGCTGGGTGCATCTTAGGCTCAGTAAAGCAGTCCTTTGGGTCAGCCCCACCCTCAGAGTCAGCCAGCACTGTGCGTGCATTTTTTAGTCCCCGTGCTCCTTCTAGGCTGGTACCACCTCAGGCAAACCCTTTACTCACGGGGTCTGCATTTCCGTCCCAGATCTTCTGCCAGTGGTTGCCACCTGAGAAGATGCCCAGCCTCCTCTGGTTGTCCAGAGAGACAGGGGTGTGACTCCAGAATATCCAGGGGTGAGCCCTATTTTTGCCAAAAATGGCTGCTGCTCTGTGCCTTGGGGCACCACTGCTCTGGCGTGGTTCCCTCTCAGCTGACCATCCTCTCCTCACTCCCGTGCTGCAGAATGAGCACTGACCAGCTGCAGTCCCAGCCCTGTCCATGCCCCTCGAGAAATCACCCAAGAATCCGGAATCTCGGGGGACAGGCCTCCAGACCTCAGACTGAGAGTACAGGGGAGCGCTGGGAGCTCAGAATTGCAGTTAGAGAATATATACAGTTTTACATAGTTTTATGCCTGGCAGGAGAGCGCCACGTCACCCTAGTTGGAGAAGTAGGTCCAGTTTTTAGAGGGTCTCTCCTGGGGAGTATAATGGGAGGACTTTTGAGCTCTGCTCATTTGTTTATGGGGTTCTCTGAGCCATTCTCATGGGGGAGGGGACTCCCATCTGCTTGGTGATGGATTTTGTACCTTTTGTTTGTATCCTTGGGGTTACAGCTGGCCTCAGCAGGGTTGATGTACGTTCTTCAACCTTCTCTCTTGGTGCAGCTCTAATCTTCTAATCTGGCAGGTTACTTGCTAAATTTCTGTCCTTTAACTCTCCTTCTAGACGGGAGCCTCTGTGGAAATCTGGCTTCAGTCAGCCATCTTGTCTCCTCCCTTCCTCTTTTAGGTTTTTATTTAAAATTCTATTTTAATTCTTTATTTTTTTGGCCACACAATTATGTTTCTTTTATCACTAAAAGCTTTACCAATGAACTTCAAATGCTTAACAACTTTAAGTAGAACTACATCCATAATTCATTACTTCGGTAGTTTTCTGATTTGTCTTACAAATGTCAGGAATACAATGAAATTAATAGCAAGTTTCATCAGAAACTTTAAAAATCTTGAGTCGCAACATTCATGTGCAGAAATTTTAGTAGATTCATAAAGTTTCATCTCATTAGTTGGGTTCCACGATATCTGTTCCCCAAAAATAAACCCTAGAAATACACAAGCAAAAATACCCTTCATATTATATGTCTATCACCTATGCTGTAGTGACAAAGCAGCCTTAGGATCACGTTTAAGGTGCCATTCTTGTGAATTCCGTTTATCATTTGTTTGTAGCAGCAAGTAGGACTCATTCTATGATCCTCATGAATTTGCAAGCCGCTAGAATCATTAGGCTCTATCTTATCTTTCTTTACTTTATCTCGACATTTTATGCAAAACATGTACTCAGGGAAAATTGGTCTTTTAATTTTTTTCCCTTTATGTTCACATAGTTTTCCCATCCAGAAAGTTCCTCTTCTTATTCTCTTGATATCTCATTCCCATTTGAAGAACTGACTCAAATAAACCATTCCTCTTAAAGATTATCCTGATCATCCCAAGTGGGACTGATCTGCAACTATAGTTCATGCTATGTATTACCATTTCTTATGCATTCTATTTATTACCTGTCCAACTAGATTTTAATGTCTTTGACATTTAATGTCTATTGACATCTGTTGATCACAATATCTAATTTAGTACATTATGCCGTACTTGGAATTCAAAGTATTGAGTGGGAATAAACCATGTTTTTACTTGCTGGGAATAGTGGCAAAATGTCATACAAGAAGTTGCAAAGAATGAGTGTCCTGACACCCAGTCCTAGTTGAAATCTACATTACTTTGGAAAAGTCAGTCTTGCTGACATTAGTGTTCTCGGCTCTACAAGAACAGAATGTACTAGGTAAACTTTTAGTGCCCTTCTTGCTCTAAAATTGCTTTTCTTGGTAATAACATCATCTTCCTCTTGACAAATGAAAGTGCACATTGATTGCTCATGCATAACCACTTTAAATTTGAAAAAATACTTTACATGCAACCTTTTACATTTGACAGGAAGTTATTGTTAGCAGCTAAGAACTACAATGTTAGGAAGATATATTTTTAAATATTTGGATTCCACACAAAAGGGTTTAGTTATCAGAGGTAGCCTAAGAATTTCATTTTATTGTCATTTGTTCCAAAGACTCTAAAAATGATGGTTTAGAAACAAATCAATCAAACATTTAAATGTATATTAAATGCCTGTGGCTTAGATATATTACCTTGAGATGTGATTGAGAAGGAAATATTCTTCTAGACCATTTTTTAAACAAGTATAAAATATTTCTTTAGTAATTTCCCCAAATCTGTCAGCTGAGTCCTTAAAAAGAAAGATTAAATTTAACTCCTGACAGAATCTTATTCACTTTTATTCCTTTCCCAATTAGAATATATTTTAATTCATGAGTTCAAAAAATCAAGCAAGAAAATATAAAATTATGTTGATTTTAATAACATTTTAAAGATTTTGCCATATTTGAATTGCTAACTTTAACCAAAATTTAATTCCAAATCAAGGAAGTCATCCTAATTATAATTAAATGGAATTTTAGCTCTTAACGACTATAAGGTTGAAGGTATATTACCTACTCTGGCTCAATCTCACAGAAATTAACATTTCAGTGCATCTTGCTCTGAAATGAAAATATCTTTGAAGAAAACAAGTATTCATGAAATAAAACATCTGGTAGAGTTGACTCAGAGATTCTCTATGGAAACAAACACCTTTATAATCAATGAGTCTGGCAAGCAGGCTGATGAAATACTTGACTAAATTAGAAATTTTTAATATTCTAGAGGAACTTAGTTTTTCAGTGTTCTCTCTAGGCTCCACTACATAGAGAGGGAAACCAGCAGTATGGGTATTCCCCTTGTATGGCACAAGATATTCTCAGGACACTATATACGCACACATTTACATATATACACACATATATGTATATACACAGATGGTGCCAAAAATGTATATACATTTTAAGAATGTAAAAAACTGTATTAAAATTGTAATACTTGATATATGTTCCTAACAAAAGATGAATACAAGTCATGTTGATCACCTCGTCTAATTGCAGAGTCAAACATGATTTGAGTATCACAAATTGAATGCATGTTTTCTTTCTTTTGGCATTCTCTTTCTACATATGGTATATATGTATAGTTTATGTATTCTGTAAAAGATTAAACTCAAAAAGTTTTATTTCATATGCTTGTTAGCCATTCATCTATCTTCATTAGAGAAGGTTCTATTCATTTCTCTTGCCTGGTGATATAAGGGATTGCATTTGTTAGGTAAAGTCCCTTTTATGATTGTGTACCATCTCCAAGAAATGTGTCACACCCCAAGCCCCATCTCCCCCTGCCTCCTTCCCTCTCCCTGTACCCCTCTCCCCCCAGCCCCCAATATGTACTAGGTCATCAATTGTCCTCATATCACAATTGAGTACGTAAGATTCTTGCTTCTCCATTCTTGTGGTACTTTACTAAGAAGAATGAGTTACACTTCCATCCAGTTTAATACAAAAGATGTAAAGTCTCCATCTTTTTTAATGGCTGAATAGTTTTCCATGGTATACATATACCATAGCTTGTTAATCCATTCCTGGGTTGGTGGGCATTTAGGCCGTTTCCATATTTTGATGATTGTAAATTGAGCTGCAATAAACAGTCTAGTGCAAATGTCCTTATGATAAAAGGATTTTTTTTACCTTCTGGGTAGATGCCTAGTAATGGGATTGCAGGATCAAATGGAGGGTCTATTTTGAGTTCTATTTTGGCTCTTTTTATGTTGATTAAATTGAGTTCTCTGTAGATCCTAGTTATTAAGGATTTGTCTGATTCATAATATGCAAATATCCTTTCCCATTGTGTAGATTATTTGCTTTTGTTGTCTCTGTAGCTGTACAGAAGCTGTTGAGTTTAATTAAGTCCCATTTGTTTATTTTTGTTGTTGAAATTGCCACGAAAGTCTTCTTCATAAAGTCTTTCCCCAGGCAGATACTGTCAAGTGTTTTCCCCACACTTTCTTTGAGGATTTTTATTTTTCATGCCTTAGGTTTAGATCTTTTATTCATGTTAAATCAATTTTTGTGAGTGGAGAAAGGTGTGGGGCCACTTTTAGTCTTTTACATGTGGATGCTTATTGTTCCTAATCATCAGAGAAATGCAAATCAAAACCACTCTGAGATATCACCTAACCCTAGTGAGAATGGCCCACATCACAAAGTCTCAAAACTGCAGATGCTGGTGTGGATGTGGAGAGAAAGGAACACTTTTACAGTGCTGGTGGGACTACAAAGGAAGGAAGTATAGATAATCCTCAAAGAATTCAAAATAGACCCTTCCTTTGATCCTGCAATCCCATTACTAGGCATCTACCCAGAAGAAAAAAACATCCTTTTATCATAAGGACATTTGCACTAGACTGTTTATTGCAGCTCAATTTATAATCATCAAAATATGGAAATGGCCTAAATGCCCACCAACCCAGGAATGGATTAACAAGCTGTGGTATATGTATACCATGGAATACTATTCAGCCATTAAAAAAGATGGAAACTTTACATCTTTTGTATTAACCTGGATGTAAGTGAACTCATTCTTCTTAGTAAAGCATCACAAGAATGGAGAAGCGAGAATCTTATGTACTCAATTGTGATATGAGGACAACTGATGACCTAGTACATGTTGTGAGGTGGGGGAAGAGGGGTACAGGGAGAGGGAAGGAAGTAGGGGATGGGGGGGCATGGGATGTGACACATCTCTTGGGGATGGTACACAATTATAAGAGGAACTTTACCTAACAAATGCAAACAGTGTTACCTGGTTCTTTGTACCCTCAATGAATCCCCAACCATAAAAAAGTAAAAGAAAGTTTTATTTTCCAATGTGCTAAGTTTCTTTCTTTAGTTTACATGACAGGGCCCCTCTCCGAAACAGCCTACTCCATTCAAAAAGAAAGCTTACTACTCTTGTGTTAGCTCTACTCCAACCTGCCCCAAATAACAGTCGATATTTTATAGCTCCTTAGAATTGAGAGAGTCTCTTTAACTCGTTAGGCCTGGAAGCATTATCAGTGATGTCAAAAATCCAGTCTGCTCCCTTCCACTGGCTAGATTTCCATTGCTATTGAAAGTAACTTCAAGTTTTCTTTCAAAGGAAGTTTTGTCAATCTGAAGGGCACAGGTGTTTTTGGCTGAATAATTCTTTGTTGTGGGGATATTCTGTGCATTGTAGGATGTGTCAGCAGCCTCCTTGGCCTCAAAGCCACTAGCACACACCCCCTCTGCCCTCTGTGTGGCAAACAAAAGGTCTCCAGAGGTTGTTAATGCCCTCTGGGACAATATCTAGCCCAGTGGAGAACCACCATTTAAAAATATAATATTGGTGCTGACTCTGAAGACAGTCCCCTGCAACTGGACCCCTGCGTCTACATTACTAGCCATGTGGCCTTGAGCAAGTTAATTAACCTCTCTAAGACTCAGTGTCTTCAACTGTAAAATGAGGATAATAATGACTTACCTCGTGGAGCCGTTCTGATGATCAAATAAGATGATGCAGGGAAACCACTTAACGGAATGCTTGGAATATAGTCAACTCTTAACCAGCATTTGAAATTATTTTGATTATAATCCCCATAGCTTTCGAATAAAACTTTAATTTTCACAGTAATGCAGGATTTAGAAGTTTCCCTCTCCATCTCTCATAGAATTATAATAATTGATACTAATTAGCATGTATTTCTTTTCTTTTTAATACCACTTAAAGTAATGACACAGACAATTAATGTCTTCAGCTAGATTTTAAGAGAAATGAAGAAGGGATGTGTCATAGACTCCCTATGATGCAATGTTGACCACCAACCATCCTGGGGATGGAATCTAGAATATATTCAAAGAAAAGTATTTTGTTATTATTTTTTTTTAATCACAGTCTCACTGGAGAGGTCTGGTTGTGCCAAACTTTTACTTTAATAGTAATTGATACAAATGCTAATAGCTTAATGCCTCTAGATTTCAGAACACAGCAGTAGCTGAGGCTGCATTTAAAATCTCAGCAGGCCCAGCTCTTACGCTTTCCATAAATCCTTAGGGCTACAGAAGAAGAGGGTATAATTAAGACCAATGCTCACTAACACCACAGGCACCCTTGGGTTTGGAAATGGCAACTGAATCCTTTTTTAAATTTGAGCTTAAAACAGTCACCGGACATCTTGACAAAATCAACACAGATTGAGTCTTTTTAAATATGATCCTATGGTGCTAAGATAATAAGGAAATAGATACTTAAATCATCTCTCTTGGTAGCATTTTAAGTGACATTAAAATACAGAGACTTACATCCATCCTTACTTCTTGGCATTCTGATTTAGTAATATCTTAGGTACAACTCTGGAATTTGATTTTTATGAATATTTCCAGGTGATTTTTGGACTTTTATGCAGGTTTGAAAAATACTGCCTAAAGAAAGGGAGAGATACAAAGTATAAGTAAATTTCTGCAAATAAAATAAAATTTCCTTGATGATGCTGATCATAAAAGGAGCAATTCATTTACTCATTCAACCTGTGGTTATTGAAAACCTACTAGCAGAAATGGAGCTAGCCACAGAGAATCCAGTGGTGAACCAGTTCTAGCCCCTGCCTTTGTGTGGGTGACCAGAAGAGTCTTACCATCCCCTCAGTTTGATTAAACTTTAGACAGATTACTTCCTGACTAAAGGCCCCTTCATCTCCCCCCCTTTTTTTGGAACTTACTTTCAGAAAATTTGTTAATTGCTTTCCTGCCTCTTTGACGTATAAGTCTTTCAAAACCCAGGAATGTCTTTCTCTAGGACCTAGGAGCGATTCTTTGAAAAGACAGGCCTCTATCCCCAAGTTTCTGTGGAGTCTAACTTGGATAAATGCCAATTAGAGAACAGAGAAGACCTGATTCCTTAGACCAACTACTTCTTTCCCAAAGTCCTTCCATACTTTTCTGTGAGCTCACTCCAACATTTTAAATACTTCCCTCCATTTGTTTCAGCAGAGTTCAATTAAATCTCTGTCTCCTATAACAGAATTACAACCCCTCTTGCATTAATCTTGAATAAATCTTCCTTGACTGTTTAACTCTCTCTGGTGCAATTTTTTTTTTAACATTTTGTATGTCATTGATTTTGAATTTTATTGTTCATAAAAATCATGTGGGTTTGCTAATCTCCAGAAGTTTGGTCCAGTAGGCTTGAGTATGAACAGGTTATGTGCACCCTGGGTGATATGTGGGAGATTAGGAGAGAGAGAACCCTGAGAAACATCGGTGCTGTGGTCCTACCTTACATCACATCAAAGAATGCCCCTTCTGGGACAAGTTACAAGGACCCAGGAGGTTGCAGGCCAAATTGTAAGCAGTTTGAGAATCAAAAATAAGTTAAGTATGGTAATTCAGAAACATTGAGCAAGGACATTTGCACTAGACTGTTTGCTGTAGCTCAATTCACAACTGGCAAAACATGGAAACAACCTAAATGCCCACCAACTCAGGAATGGATTAACACACTGTGGTATATGTATACCATGGAATACTATTCAGCCATTAAAAGAGATGGAGACTTCACATCTTCTGTATTAACCTGGAGTGAGTTGGAACACATTCTAAGTAAAGCATCACAAGAATGGAGAGGCAAGAATGCAATGTACTCAATTCTAATATGAAGGCGTAGATGAGCTAACACAATTGGGGAATGAGGAAGTGGGGAGAGGGGAGGGGGAAGGGGATGGGGTGTCACAGTGTATGGCACACGTCTTAGGGTGGGACACAATTACAAGAGGGATTTCTCCTAACAAACATAATGAATTTTGAAGCAATAAAAATGAATCCCAAACAATAGAAAAGAAAGTATATGATGATTATAAATAAATGAGTAAATAACTTGGGAAAAGGGAGGGCAGCAGAAGGCTGAGTGATAATTGGTCTGTGTACAGAGCATGCTGGAATTTGAAAATCATCACTTTTCAAACATCATAGTAGAGATTGTTTCATGCCAAAACACCAAGGAGTGATAAATACTGGGTGGATATTTTACTGTGCAGAATGAGACAGCATAGTCCTAAAGTATCTCCTTATATAACAGATTGATTGCTACTTGCAAGAGAGAAAAAAAAAAAATAAGTACATAGTGGAGTAAATAGATTATTGCTTTGTCAAGTGATGAAAATTTACACCAAGAGTGAAAGGCAGATGGACATATGTAGCTCTCCATGTGATACCGTAGGAAAGCCGTAAGATGACTTGCATTAATGTAATACTCATGCTGGGTCTAAGCTACTAATGACACTCGCAAAGAACACTGATCTGAATCTAATCATGAGGGAGCTTTTGAAAGACTAAGTGAGGATCCCTCTGTTAAAAAGGGGTGAGAAGAAGAATATATTCTCCAAAAGTGTCATAATAAAGAAAGAAAAGCCAAGGAATTATTCCAGATTAAAATAGACCCAAGAAACCTGGAAATTAAATGAACTGTGTGATCCCAAACTGGATCCTGTACTGAGAAAAAAAAAAAAAAAGGCTACATAGGTCTTTGTTCAGTTGATAAAATTGCAATACTGTTGGCACATCATTTAATGTTAAACACTGCAGGTCAGGCAAGGTGGCTCACGCCTGTAATCCCAGTACTCTGGGAGGCCACGGTGGGTGGACTGCCTGAGTTTAGGAGTTCTAGACCAGCCTGAGCAAGAGTGAGACCTCATTTCTACTAAAAACAGAAAAACTAGTCAGGTGCAATGGTGCATGCCTGCAGTTCCAGCTGTTGGGGAAGCTGAGGCAAGAGGATTACTCAAGCCTAAGAGTTAGAGGATGCTGTGAGCAATGATGACACCATGGCACTCTAGGAATGGTGACAGAGTGAGACTCTGTTTCAAAAAAAAAAGAAAAAAATAGTCGGTCTTGTAAGAGAATATCCTAATTCTTAGGAAATACACACCAAAGCATTGATGGGTAAAAGGCCATGTTTACGTATGTAACTTACACTAAGGTGTTTAGGAAAAAATGTAGATAACAAATAATAAAGGGAAAGCAGATGGGAAAAATATTAACAATGGAAAAATCCGAGTTTAACAGATAGTGATGTTCTTTGTACTATTCTTGCCACTTTCAGTATGTTCAAAATTATTTCCAAGTAAAAAGTTAAAAATATGCCATCTATTCTGAATGCATGTTTATATAATGAGAAAAATGGTAATTCCAGAAAGTATGCCATTGTATTGTCTTTACACAGATGTAATTAGATATTATACCTACAGCCTTTATAGAAGACTGATTAAAGAGATGATTTTTGAATATTTTTAATTCTGTTGTTCCCCTTATTTATACATTTCTTTAAGATTGCAGAACAAAACAACTTATTTATACATTTCTTTAAGATTGCAGAACAAAAGATGAGCTTGATTAAGGAAAAGCTTCATCACGGGGAGACCTAATATATTGGTTAGACTTACTTCAACGTGGACTGCTTTGTCTTTTTTTTTTCTTTGCAATGACTGTTTAAATTAGAGTGACTTTGTCACATTAAAACACCTTTCTTCAGATGGAGGTGGAACACATTCTTAGTAAAGCATCACAAGAATGGAGAAGCAAGAATCCAATGTACTCAATTCTAATAGGAAGGCAGAAGAGGAGCTGATACAAGCTGTGGGGTTGGGGAGTGAGGGAGGGGAATGGGGGTCACAGTGTGTGACACACCTGTTGGGGCAAGACACAATTACAAGAGGGACTTTACCTACCACCTGCAACAATTGTAACCTAATTCTTTATACCCTCAATGAATCGCAAACAATAAACAACAACAACAACAACAACAACAACAACAACAACAAAAACAGCTTTCTTCATCTTGGTTGACTGATACAGACAGTAATTTTCCTCCCAGTCCTACCTTCTTCTTTATTACTTTGTTTTTATGTTTAAGGTCTATAGTATTGGGCTTCAACTTTTTGGATGATATTTTAGGTGTTAAATGATAAATTGTTTCAAAATGTTTTAAAAAGTCACATTACAAGTAAATATCTGAATAGAAATTCTTTACTGAAACAAATAAAGAGAAAATGCACGAGGCTTAACCTGCCAAAGTCAGAGGCAACTTTCCCTGGCATTTGAGGAGCCTTCTGAGAAATGGACCTCAAATAGCAATGCTCTCCGTATGGCCAGTAGTACCCATCCCTTTATCCTGCTGACTTTCTGTATTTGTTTGCATGTATCTGCTGTCTTCTCCTTTTGAAATATAAATTCTATGAGAAGAAGAATTTTACATGTCTTTTGTTTACTTCTAGAATAATGCTTAGAAAAAAAAATGAATGAGAGAGAGAGAAAGAGAATTACATCTTCCCAGAAACCATTTTCTGATTCTGTGTTCAGGAGCCAAGCTAAAGTTTTCCAGTATATAACAATTGCTACCTTTGTAACGATATAAATATTTGCTATGCAAACAGACATTTACATACACCTCTAGACACATGTACATGTGTGTATACCATACACCAGTGGTTCTCAACCTTCCTAATGCCACGGCCCTTTAATACAGTTCCTCATGTTGTGGTGACCCCCAATCATAACATTGTTTTCATTGCACTAGAAAATAACGTTATGGTTGGAGGGCATCACAACATGAGGAACTGTATTAAAGGACCACGGCATTAGGAAGGTTGAGAACCACTGCCATACACAAACATACAGCTATCTAGTCACATACACACATGTACACATAGACGCATGTATGTGAACACAATATGCACACGTATAATTTGGTCTTTGCTGACTCACAAGTACTTATTTATATTTATCATTTAACTGACCAGCTCCCTAGGCTTTCGGGAATGAGATAACATCTGTTCCTCAGATTGGTTTCAAGTGTGTATTTTTCTGATTTCCTTCTTTCTTTTTAGTGGAGGGGATGCTGGAAAGGATGGGGTGAGGAAGACAGAGGAGGGGCAGGAAGGCCAGAGGCCTGGCTGTCAGGTGTGGATGGAGCGAGGCTGGTTTCCGGGTGGGGCTGGCAGAAAGCCCACAAGGGAGGAAGGGGAGGAAGCAGCCGATGGTCTTATGGGTGAAGAGCCCTGACCAGGGGGGACCCGGAGGCTTGTCCGCCACGGCATCCCAGGGGAAAGAGAGAAGGACAAGAAGTCCCCAAAGTTAAATCGCTTGCCTTGTGAAGAGAGTCTTCAGCATGCAAAGGCCTTTGAATTTTATCTTATAAGGACTCACTGAAGAGTTTTAAGCAAAGGAGTCACAGGATCAGATTGTGCATTTAATGAAGTTATCTGGAAACAGCATAGAGAACAGTTTGGAGACAAGGAACACCAGACATACTGATGAAAACCTGAAGTCAGACAGCGGCAGCCCTTTCCTATATACATGATTGAATTTTCTGACTTAAACAAAAAGACTATAGGAAAACTAACCAAATATGTATCTCTCCTAAGTGAAAAAAGCCACATATCTGTTTGAAAAAAATGAATAATTGTGCATGTTCCTCTGTTGGCCCTGCTTAAAATCTCTTTTAGTTTCTATACGTAGATCTAGAAAGTGGCTTTTATTTTCAATTCATTAATGTGTAGGATGCTAATCTCTTTTACTAAGCTATTGATAAATGTGTTTTTAAATCCTTTGCCATTTCAACTGATAGCGTGATGACATGATGAAATGCCAGGCTGTCCCCGTGATCTTCTTCTGGAGAGTTAATCCATTTTGTTATTTGCTCAGAAGTAGGAAATCCAGAGCTATAATATTTCATTGTTCTTTTGACGGTGACAGCCACATTTATTATAAGCAGCCTACAATTCTTTCTGCAGCTCAAGAATCGGTCAGTTTACTAGACCCAGATCTTCTGGAAATCTGGATTTTGTAGTAAGGAACCTTGGACTGTGAGGGCACAGATGTATGTGTTGAAAATTGGACTACATTTATGGTAGAATTTACTGGTAAGATCTTCATGCCCACAAGAAGAGCTGACACACACTGTCCAGTATATTGCTGGGAAGTGACAAAGTCTAAACCTCTTAGAGACATGGGTGTGAATGTGAAAGGATGAGAGAAGTTCTCCAAAAGCAGTAATAAAGGCATCCTAAAGATGATTCCGGACATCTAACTAGGCAATGCATGACAATGCTTGCATGAAGCCTACTTTTGTCTCTATTTAAAGCTTTTACTGTGTTCTTTCAGAAGAGTGAAATAAACAGCCAGTTCAACTAAGCTGTCAGTCTTAATGGAGGCAAATAGGAAGCATCTGGAAAACTAAATAACATTCAAATAATCCTTTTAGGACTTTTTTTCATCTGTCATGAATATTGTTTCTTTTATTTTTTTCCCCCAGCATTTTCTATATAAGGTTAACATACACATTTTATTTACTATATCTATGTCTTACGTATTTCTTAGGTTATTAACTTGTTTGTCTATATATGCCTAACATATCTTATGAGATGTTTTTCCCTTTCTTTACAGACTGCTAAATTATCTGTGCTTAGCATACCTTGTGTCATCCGTCCCGTCTGTTTTTCTTGTTCTATATGTCAGAATTGAGAATTCTCAAATAGTACAGCAAATATGCCTTGCTATAGTTGTTCAATATGATGCTTCTAATCATGTCGTTATAATGATTGAGTCATATCAGCAACAATTGACAAATTTAACCATAATATAATAAATCAAAAAGAAGGAATTATAGGATATAAAAAACACCCTTTAACAAGATTTAGATGTCATTAGCTTCTATATAATTTCTTTTACCCAACAGGCAGGCAGAAGGAAAGGAGGAGGAAAAAGAAGGATAAATTCTTTTCTTGGAAGTGATGTACAAGTCATTCATTTGTAAGGCATCAGCTAGACCTTAGTCCACTGACCACACATAACTGAAGGGTGCTGGAAAATGTTTTTTCCCCATTAGCCATGAGGATAGACAAAAATTAGGCTTTTGGGAAAAAAGAGATAATGTATATTGGAAGAGGAATAGCAAAAACAAAATTTCCACTACAGCATAAAAGTGATTGATTTATAAAGAGGAAAATTGTCCTGGCACCTCTGAGAAGCCTATTGTTACCTTTCTAATCTAAAACTTAATGTAAATCCAAATCCACATTATTACAACTCCTCCTATAAAGTAAATAATTATGATCAATTTACCTTACAATTAAACATTTTCTTAAGACTTTAGATTCAAAACAACCAATAATTATCTTGTACAACATAGTTAGAAACTGCAGCTTATTTCCATAATAATATCGAGATCATATCATTAAACCAAATGTAAACCATTGGGAAAAATTCAAACACTCCCTTAATAGATACATGCTTTCCTTCTGTAGGTCTGAAGAACTACCTTTTCTATTTGCTTGGGTTATTTTTCTCCTGGACTGTGCATTTGCGGAAAAGTAAAGTACTCACTGTTCTTAAACATGGGTGGAATTAACATGTTGAAAGATTGTTACTTAGCCGACCCCAGGGGCAGGGCACGCTAAGACCTGTGGATCTGGCGGGACTGACTGAAGAAATATAAAGTAAGGAGCAAGGATAAAGAAAGAGACACAGACACAGAATAGAATTTTCAAAGGTGGGAGCTCAGGGGCCCATGGCCTGTTCGTGGGCTCTGGTGACTGGCCTCCAGTCTTTGATCCACACAACTTTTATTGAAATCTATCTGCCCAGGTGGTAAGCTGAGGGAGGGAACAAAGACACCAGCAGTTTCTCTGAGCGAGCATTTCATTCCTGTTGTTATTATGAACTTTAAGGATTTGAGCAGTTTTGGAGCATCTGAAACTTGAGCCTTGTGTGGGGGAAGCCTCCTGTCTGAAGTCACACACACAGATTCTTAGGGAGCTGTTAAGCTCTGCTAGTTCACTGTGGCATAAAATACCACTGGTGTCAATCTCCTCAAAGGAATCGGTGGGAGAGAGGCTTTTTCCTCTCATCACCACCACAGAGGATTTTCCTCTGCAATAAGGGATGTTAATCTTTCCTGCCCATATCCCAAGGCTCAAGCTGTTCCCTTGGTCTCTCCCCCAGCCAAATGCAAATCTCCACAATGAGTATCTGCTTTGTCTGTTTAATGGGAAGGAAACGACCTAGAAGGCGTATCTATTCTAGGTCTTGTAATAATCTCTTTTATGACCATATTCTTTCTCAGCGTGTTCACAGACTCAGCATGGTACTGTGGTAAGCTGTATCTCCAATAGGCCAGAGTTTCAGGAAACTGGAAACTTGTTCAGATAAGAAATTTAGCAATGGCTAGCTTAAAGTTAAACTAGCGGACTTTTCTTTGTTCTGACTCCATTGGCTTACTTTTTAATTTTCCCTTTTTCTGGGGGTGCCCTCCCCTGCCAAGAATGGGGTCTTTGGTCCCCATTATTCCTGCAAAAGAAAAAATTTTGTATAATATAGTTCTCTTCTAATAATTGAGTCTGGTTAATTTGAGGCAACTAGTTTCTGGGTTTGATCTTCTTTGGTAAAAAATGGCCTCCATGGGCCTTTGAACTGGTTTATGCATTAAATTTTTATTTATTCAAGTTTCCCTACAAATAAGAGTGTTAGCATTTTCCAACCTTTCATTTGATGATATTTGTCCCATCTACTATGGGAGAAAAGACCTAAGGTGACTATGCAGGGAGGCCAAAGTGTTGCTTTGACTGTACCTATAGGAAAGGAACAAACATTAATTGAAACAACTACTCATTGCTAGATACCGTCTATTAACATTTAATCTGATATAATAGCAGAATTTTTTTGTCTCTTAAATAATCACACACAGTTCTTCTTAAACACATTCTTGGAGATTTTATATTTATTTATCTCAGAAGTCTTTTTTTTCCATTATATTTTCTTTTTTTTTTTTTTATTAAATCATAACTGTATACATTGATATGATCATGGGGTATCATACACTCACTTCATAAACCATTTGACACATTTTTATCACAGTGGTTAACATAGCCTTTCCGGCGTTATCTCAGTTACTGTGCCAAAACATTTACATTCTACCTTTACCAAGTTTCGCAAATACCCCTGTAATATGCACCACAGGTGTGATCCCACCGATCCCCCCCCCTCTACCCACCCCCCCTTTCCCACTTCCCCCTATTGTTAAGTTGTAGCTGGGTTATAGCTTTCACGTGAGAGTCCCAAATTAGTTTCATAGTAGGGCTGTGTACATTGGGTACTTTTTCTTCCATTCTTGAGATACTTTACTAAGAAGAAAATGTTCCAGCTCCATCCATGTAAACATGAAAGAGGTAAAGTCTCCATCTTTCTTTAAGGCTGCATAGTATTCCATGGTATACATATACCACAATTTATTAATCCATTCGTGGATCGATGGGCACTTGGGCTTTTTCCATGACTTAGCTATTATGAATTGGGCTGCAATAAACATTCTGGTACAAATATCTTTGTTATGTTGTGATTTTTGGTCTTCTGGGTATATGCCCATCAGAGGAATTACAGGATTGAATGGCAGATCTATTTTTAGATCTCTGAGTGTTCTCCATATATCTTTCCAAAAGGAATGTATTAATTTGCATTCCCACCAGCAGTGCAGAAGTGTTCCCTTTTCTCCGCATCCACGCCAACATCTCTGGTCTTGAGATTTTGTGATATAGGCTAGTCTCATTGGAGTTAGATGATATCTCAAAGTAGTTTTGATTTGCATTTCTCTGATGATTAAAGATGATGAGCATTTTTTCATATGTCTGAAGGCCGTGCGCCTGTCTTCTTCAGAGAAGTTTCTCTTCAAATCCCTTGCCCAGCCTGCGATGGGATCCCTTGTTTTTTTCTTGCTGATGCGTTTGAGTTCTCTGTGGATTCTGGTTATTAAACCTTTGTCAGAGACATACCCTGCAAATATCTTCTCCCATTCTGAGGGCTGTCTGCTTGCTTTGCTTACTGTGTTCTTAGCTGTGCAGAAGCTTTTTAGTTTGATCAAGTCCCAGTAGTGTATTTTTGAAGCTGCTTCAATTGCCCGGGGGGTTCTCCTCATGAAATACTCACCCAGACCAATTTCTTCAAGGGTTTTCCCTGCATTCTCCTCTAGTATTTTTATAGTTTCATGTCTTAAGTTTAAATCTTTAATTCAATGAGAGTCTATCTTAGTTAATGGTGAAAGGTGTGGGTCCAATTTCAGTCTTCTGCAGGTTGCCAGCCAGTTCAGCCAGCACCATTTGTTAAATAGGGAATCTTTTCCCCACTGAATGTTTTTAATTGGCTTGTCAAAAATCAAATAGCGCTAATTAGCTGGATTCATCTCTTGGTTCTCTATTCTATTCCAGATATCTACTTCTCTGTTTTTGTGCCAATACCATGCTGTTTTGATCACTATCGATTTGTAGTAAAGTCTGAGGTCTGGTAGTGTGATTCCTCCTGTTTTGTTTTTATTTCTGAGTAATGTCTTGGCTATTCGAGGTTTTTTCTGATTCCATATAAAACGAAGTAATGTTTTTTCAAGATCTTTAAAATATGACAGTGGAGCTTTAATAGGGAGTGCGTTGAAATTATATATTGCTTTGGGTAGTATGGACATTTTGATAATGTTGATTCTTCCTAGCCATGAGCATGGTATGTTTTTCCATTTGTTAACATTTTCAGCTATTTCTTTTCTTAGAGTTTCATAGTTCTCTTTATAGAGATCTTTCACGTCTTTTGTTAGGTAAATTCCCAAATATTTCATCTTCTTTGGCGCTACTGTGAATGGGATAGAGTCCTTAACTGCTTTTTCAATTTGACTGTTGTTGGTGTATATAAAGGCTACCGATTTATGAATGTTGATTTTGTAACCTGAGACGCTGCTGTATTCCTTGATCACTTCTAGGAGTTTTGTAGTAGAGTCCCTAGTGTTTTCCAGATACACAATCATATCATCTGCGAAGAGCGAAAGTTTGATCTCTTCTGACCCTATATGGATACCCTTGATCGCCTTTTCTTCCCTAATTGCGGTGGCTAAAACTTCCATTACAATGTTGAAAAGCAATGGAGACAATGGGCAGCCTTGTCTGGTTCCTGATCTGAGTGGAAATGATTCCAATTTAACTCCATTCAATATGATATTGGCTGTGGGTTTGCTGTAGATAGCCTCTATCAGTTTAAGAAAAGTCCCTTCTAGACCAATTTTCTTGAGTGTTCTGATCATGAAGGGATGCTGGATATTATCAAAAGCTTTTTCTGCATCAATTGAGAGAATCATATGGTCTTTGTTTTTTAATTTGTTTATGTGCTGCATTACATTTATAGATTTACGTATATTGAACCAGCCTTGAGACCCTGGGATAAAACCAACTTGGTCATGATGTATAATTTGTTTGATGTGTTGCTGGATTCTGTTTGTTAGGATCTTGTTGAATATTTTTGCATCTATATTCATTAGTGATATTGGTCTATAATTTTCTTTTCTTGTTGGGTCTTTTCCTGGTTTGGGGATCAGGGTGATGTTTGCTTCATAGAACGTGTTGGGTAGTCTTCCTTCTTTTTCTACCTTTTGGAACAGGTTGAGTAATATAGGTACTAATTCCTCTTTAAAAGTTTGGTAGAATTCTGATGTGAAACCATCTGGTCCCGGGCTTTTCTTTTTAGGGAGGTTTTATATAGTTGATGCTATTTCTGAACTTGATATGGGTCTGTTCAACATTTCTACTTGATTCTGGTTAAGTCTTGGAAGGTGGCGTGCTTCCAAGTATCGGTCTATTTCCTTCAGATTTTCATATTTCTGAGAATAAAGTTTCTTGTAATATTCATTAAGGATTTTTTGGATTTCTGATGAGTCTGTGGTTATTTCGTCTTTGTTGTTTCTGATTGATGATATTAGAGATTTTACTCTTTTTTTCCTGATTAGGTTGGCCAGAGGTTTATCTATTTTATTGACCTTTTCAAAAAACCAGCTTTTTGATTTATTGATCTGTTGTATTATTCTTTTGTTTTCAATTTCATTTAATTCTGCTCTAATTTTGGTTATTTCTTTTCTTCTACTGGGTTTGGGGTTGGAATGTTCTTCCTTTTCCAGTTGCGCGAGATGTCCCATTAAGTTGTTAACTTCCTCTCTTTCCGTTCTCTTGAGGAAGGCTTTCAGTGCTATAAATTTCCCTCTTAGAACTGCCTTTGCATTGTCCCAGAGGTTCTGATAGTTTGTGTCTTCATTGTCGTTTTGTTCCAAAAAATTGGCGATTTCTTTCTTAATCTCATCTCTGACCCAGCTATCATTCAGCATAAGGTTATTTAACTTCCATGTTTTTGTATGGGTATGCAGATTCCTGTTGTTACTCAATTCAAGTTTTATTCCATGATGGTCCGAGAAGATGCATGGAATAATTTCTATTCTTTTAAATTTACTGAGGTTAGACTTGTGACCTAAAATGTGGTCAATTTTGGAGTATGTTCCGTGGGCTGATGAGAAGTATGTGTATTCAGTTTTGTTGGGATGAAATGTTCTGTAGATGTCTGCTAAATCTAAATATTGGATGGTTAGATTTAAATCTAAGATTTCTTTGCTCAGCTTCTTTCTGGAGGATCGATCCAACACTGCCAAGGGAGTGTTGAAATCTCTGACGATTATGGAGCTGGAGGAAATCAAGTTACTCATGTCTGTTAGAGTTTCTCTTATAAATTGAGGTGCATTCTGGTTGGGTGCATAGATACTAATAATTGAGATCTCATCATATTGAGTATTACCCTTAACAAATATGAAGTGACCATTCTTGTCCTTCCTTACTTTTGATGGTTTAAAGCCTACTGTATCTGCAAATAAAATTGCAACACCTGCTTTTTTCTGATTACCATTTGCCTGAAATATGGATGACCATCCTTTCACCCTGAGTCTGTATTTGTCTTTTAAGTTGAGATGTGACTCTTGTATGCAACAAATATCTGGCTTGAGTTTTTGTATCCAGTCAACTAACCTATGCCTCTTTAGAGGACAGTTTAAGCCATTCACATTGATGGAGAGTATTGATAAGTCTGGTGGAATTTTGGGTATCGAGTTTTTCAAAGGTCCAGTGGACATTTTTAATCCTTTCGCCAGTGTGGAAGTTGGAGTTTGATCCGAAGTTTCTGAGTGAGTTTACTTTTGTGGTATAGGATTGGGTTGGTCATTGTGGAGGATAGGTCTGAGAAAATCCTGAAGAGCTGGTTTACTTATGGCAAATTTTTTCAACATATGAATGTCATTGAAGTATTTAATTTCTCCATCATAGATGAAACTCAGTTTAGCTGGATACAAGATCCTGGGTTGAAAGTTTTTTTGCTTTAGGAGATTAAAAGTTGATGACCAGCCTCTTCTGGCTTGAAAAGTTTCAGCAGAGAGATCTGCAGTTATTCTAATATTCTTACCTTTGTACGTTATAGTTTTCTTTCGCCGGGCTGCTTTGAGAATCTTCTCTTTCATGTTAACTTTAGTGAAACTAATTATGATATGTCTGGGGGATGACTTATTGGGGTTGAATCGTGCTGGGGTTCTGAAGCTGTCTGCTATCTGAATTTCAGATTCTCTAGGCATGTCTGGAAAATTTTCTTTCATAATTTCATGCAGAAGGGCCTCTGTGCCCTTGGAGGCGACTTCATCATTCTCAGAAATTCCTATAATCCTTATGTTGCTTTTTTTCGAATTATCTGAGAGTTCTCTGAGTGAGTGATCCGTTTTTGCTCTCCATTTCTCTTCCTCTTTGAGAGATTGGGAGCGTTCAAAGACTTTATCTTCAATGTCAGAAATCCTTTCTTCTGCTTGCTCCATTCTGTTACTGAGGGATTCTACTGTATTTTTCATATCTTTGAGGGCTATAAGTTCTTGCTTCAGTGTGTCTAAGTCTTTGGTGGTTTTGTTTTTAAATTTGTTAAATTCTTGAGACAATTTTTGAATTTGTCCTCAGATTCCTAATTCCATTTTATTAATCTTGTCTGCCATCCAAATTCTGAATTCGATTTCTGACATCTCAGCCAGTTGTTTATGAATGGGATCTTCAATCACATCTGCCGTATCTTTTCTTGGGGGGGTTGATCTATTCTGGTTATTCATGTTACCAGAGTTTTTCCGCTGATTCCGCCCCATGGTTATTTTACTCCCTTTTGTTTTTCCCGTGGGGTTTTATCGAGGGCCCATACAGTGTTGTGGCCTGAGAAACTGGGGCCCTGTCTGGTGTGGTGGAGCAAAGTGGTTCTGTCTTGTTTTCAGCTGGTTTCTGTTCGATCCTATTGCAACTTCTACTCTGGCTTGAAGTCTCAGCTTTTGTTTGCGTCCTTGTGATCGCAGCTTGCCTCAGCAGTGTTGATGTGCGTTCTTCAACCTTCTCTCTTGGTGAGGCTCAAGTCCACCAGGATACTTACTAAATTCCTGTCCCTTAACTCTCCTTCTGGATGGGAGCCTCTGTTGAAAGCTGGCTTCAGTCCGCCATCTTGTCTCTCTCCCCTCCATTATATTTTCAAATGAATTATTCTGCAAATTTAAGACAGCTATTGACTTATATATTTTTTTGTAATTAGGTAGCATGTGAACTTTCTTATTGTTTTATATAACTTTTCCCTTTATTCTCTTGGCTTTTCCAACTATCCAGTGCTACAATCTACAAGTACTCATGCCTTGTACACATATTCTATTCTTATTTCTTTTAAAAAGTTTTATTGAAACTCCATGGGGAAATATAATCCCTGAATTCTGACTTCTGACTTCAACTGGGATGCTTTATCCCTATTTCTTGAATTAAGGCCCACAACCATGTAATGTGGATGTTATCCACATTTCACAAGAGAAAATTGCCCAAGGTCACAGAAATAAATAAAGGAAATTAATATAAATCTAGGTCTATTGTCAAATTTAATGTATTTTCCCTTTTACTTCTTCTAGCAATCCCTGCACTTGCTGGAGTACATGGGTAGCCTGGGAACTAGGCTGAGCCACTCACAGGAATGGACCCATCTCATTGGCCATAATGACTGGTTCATGGTATGTGTCTGGGGAGAAAAATGCCCAGCCTGAGCCAATCAAATTCTACCTCCTGGGGGAAGTTTAGATATGTCATTTAATGGCAGTGTCCAGAGAGAAGCTTGATGGCATTCTGCTGCCAATGTTCCTAGACCCGCCCTTGTTCTTATCCACTAAAAGACGTCACCATTCAGTACATTTTTTTTTGACTGTGAGCCACTTAGCTACCTTCCCTTAATTTTCTTTCACTGGAGTTTCCTTTCAGCAAGCACTTTGTATTGGCTGGTGTTAATAGGTGACATTTTTTTATATGGTGCCAGTTCCAAATGATCAATTGTTAAACGTATTGAATCTGACCCCTGTTGCCACTGACATATGTTAACTGATTCAGATGTTTGACTGCCTAAAAAACAGAGTTTGATTTGAAAGCACCCAAATCTGGAAATCTGTAATTTATAACCCAATTATTTTCTGGAAATATTAATCTAAAGTGAGGGTTTTATAAGCTGGAAAATTCTTGAGGTTTCATTTTGGAGGAGGGGGTGATTTTGCATTAGAAGGACAAACAAATGAGCCAGTTCAAGGTGTTGACAGAAAGTTATTGAAATGATATACCAGAAAGGAAGTAGAGTCAGAAAGGGCTCATTGAAATGAAAACCAGTGCAGAGTCAGGGGACAGTACATCGCTCCAGGGCCACAGTGAAAATAAGAGACATAGACAGATGAGAGGATGAGAAACCGTGGTTTGAGAAGAAGGGACTGAAATGCTATTATTTAACATAAACAGAAACTGTCTTATTGCTTTTTTTTTTTGCTGCTGTAATAGAATAGCAAAGACTGGGCAATTTATGAAGAAAAGAAATTTATTTTTCACAGTTCTGGAGGCTAAAAAGTCCAAGAGCATGACTCTGGCATCTGTCAAAGGTCATTGAATGGAGGAAGAGCAGAAAGCAGAAGTAAACAAGTAAGATGGAGAAATCAGGACAAAAATCATTTATATACAAATATAAAATCGGGAATCCATTTCCGTAATAATGGCATTAATCCCCTCATGAGGCAGATCTCTCATGACCTAATCACCTCTTAAATCCCCACTTCTTAGCAGTCACAATGACAATCAAGTTTCTAACAAATGCATTTTGAGGGCCATGTTCAGACCAGAGCAGCATCCCTAGTTGATAAGTTCTGGGACATGAGCAAGGAATAAATTAATCCATGAGTGAAGTTGTAGCTCATGATGTTTAGTAGGTTGAAAACACTGAGGACAGGAATGGATGAATTTTCTATGTGGCTGCCCAACTTCTTCTGTCCTGTCAAGAGGAGAAAATATAAATGAAACAAATATACATGTATGAGAATTAAGAAATATTCATCTTTGCTGTTGTACTCTGTCTCAATATATTTTTACAGATTAAATTCCAAGACACTTAAGGATATTTCCCTGACCGATAGCTTTCCTGATAATGAGTCTAAATGCCTGGGTTTCTGTCTCACTTCCTATCCTTAAGGTTACATTAAAACCTGTGTTATGGGAAAAAATACAACATGAATTTTAATAGTCAGATATTTTATAGAAAAATGTGCATTTTCAAGACAGTAATTTAGTGTTTTCAATTTATCATATGCTTTGATAGTTGTTTTCTCCAAACTAGAATGAGTGGAACATCTTGAGGAATTATTTTCTTTAGGGAATATTTTTCCCACTTTCTGTTTTTGCTGGAAACCATTTTCCATAGTTTTATGGAATAATAGTGCAAGTATTTATAATTCATGGAATTGGCCATTTTGCTTTGAGATATAGTTCTAAATCAACATGTAAAAGTACTAAAACTAAGAAGTTTTTTTTTTTTTTTGTAGAGACAGAGTCTCAGTCTACCGCCCTTGGGTGAGTGCTGTGGCGTCACACAGCTCACAGCAACCTCTAACTCTTGGGCTCACGCGATTCTCTTGCCTCAGCCTCCCGAGCAGCTGGGACTACAGGCGCCCGCCACAACGCCCGGCTATTTTTTTTTGTTGCAGTTTGGCCGGAGCTGGGTTTGAACCCGCCACCCTCGGCATATGGGCCGGCGCCCTACTCACTGAGCCACAGGTGCCACCCAACTAAGAAGTTTTTCTAACTTAAATGACACCAGCATTTATTTCAGAAAATCTTGTCCAGAAAAGGAGGTAATTGCAGTTGCAGATGAAGGAATAGGAGTATCCATATTAAATGCAAATGTGATAATTTATAGGAAATTAGTAAATGGCCCGAGTGAACTAAGCATGCTGTTATAATGTTCAAGTTTGAGCAAGAACAACCCCGAACTATTTGAATCCTTATCCTAAAGCTTTCTTTAATGAGGGCCGGTTGACATAAAGTTTATAACTTCCTTCACGTATTAAAAGACTATTAAGAGAATGCCTGCTTTCCTGCTCCTGTTTTTAGGTTAAAAATATTACTAGGGAGAAATTCCTAAATATTTATTTATCAAGCATTTTCCCAGAGCCTCATAGGGAATCCTGGTATATTTGAATGCAAAGTTTTCTGGTACTATTGATGAGAATGGAAGGATTAACACGTAGTTTAGTGTACCACAGGAATAGCTTTTAAAAAATCGGAATAACTCGTGACACCGATTCAATAAAGTAAGCATAAACGTCAAGTTTGTTTTCTGGGCTCTGAAGAAGATAGCAGGTGACCACTTATCTTGGTCCCTGATGAGATGAGTGAAGAAGATGAAAAAGATTTGAGACCAGTTTTTAGGGGGCAAGCACACACAGCTCTAGTCTCTGAACAGTGCTAGTTCTGCCTGGAATGGCCTCCATTATGCCTCTGCTCAGTGACCTCTTAGCATAAATGTCTTTTCACTGTGGAGCGTTTGGTTCATCCACATCCCCAGGCAAAGGTCATCTCTTTGTACCTATTTCTTCATAGATACACATATATAATCCACTGTACTGTAATTATTTATTTAATATCTCTCAGGCCATCTGGATAGGAAGGTCCCTCAGAGTCCTTTGTGTCTGGTTTCGCAGCAGAAATGTTAGAAGCATAATAATAAACTTATTATTAGAATAGTTACTGAATTCAATAATCAAAGCATCATACTTTCCTCAGGTGGTTGAAAAAAAGGATGTAGATGAAAGTAGATGCTAAAAAATTACATAATTTTCATTTTACTGCCTCTTAGTCCACCTGCTGGAATTATAAGGTAGGGGTAGGAGTGGTCAGCTGACTGAGCCTGTTAAGATTTGGGCACTGCCTGAAATCACAGGAAGAGAGATAGGCATAATATCAATCATATTTGATAAAAAATAATAATCTGGGAAACATACCTGACATTTTTCTGGATCAACCCATCTGTGTGTACTTCTAATACAAATTCTCATAATCAATGTTTTATGAAATGCTTTGTGGGTGGAATAGTCTTAAGAAATATCCAAGAAAAGAGAAGGAAATAAGTAGCTGGGGGACAAAAGGACAGGCCACGGGCTTTAGCTTCAGATAAACTTGGATTCCATATCAGTGTGGATAGTTCTCAAATACGTGGATTTGAGTACATGAATTAAGCATCTCTGCTTAAATAATCTTTATTTATTAAGCATCTCTGCTTAAATAATCTTAGCGTCTGCAAAATAGGAAAAAATATTTATCTCATACTTCTGTTTTGATAATTCTTTTTTCTTTTTTTTTATTGTTAAATCATAGCTGTTGATCACATAGCTGTGTACATTAGTGCAATCGCCTGTACCCATTCTAAGATGCACCATAGATGTGGCCCCACCCATTACCCTCCCTCCACCAAAACCTCCCCCCTCCCTTCCCCTTCCTTGGCCCTTTGCCCATAGTCTTGTGCTATAGTTGGGTTATAGTCTTCATGTGAAAGCTATAATTTAGCTTGGTAGTAGGGCTGAGTACATTGGATACTTTTTCTTCTATTCCTGAGATACTTTGTTAAGAAGAACATGTTCCAGCTCCATCCATGTAAACATGAAAGAGGTAAAGTCTCCATCTTTCTTTAAGGCTGCATAATATTCCATGGTATACATGTACCACAATTTGCTAGTCCATTTGTGTGTCGATGGGAACTTGGGCTTCTTCCATGACTTAGCAATTATGAATTGGGCTGCAATAAACATTCTGGTACAGATGTCTTTGTTATATTGTGACTTTTGGTCTTCTGGGTATAAACCTAGTAAAGGAATTATAGGATCGAATGGCAGGTCTATTTTTAGGTCTCTAAGTGTTCTCCAAACATCCTTCCAGAAGGAACGTATTAGTGTGCATTCCCACCAGCAGTGTAGAAGTGTGCCCTTTCCTCCACATCCACGCCAACATTTCTGGTTTTGGGATTTTGTTATGTGGGCTACTCTTACTGGGGTTAGGTGATATCTCAGAGTAGTTTTGATTTGCATTTTTCTCATGATTAAGGATGATGAGCTTTTTTTCATGTGTTTGTAGATCTTGCATCAGTCTTCTTTAGAGAAGTTTCTCTTCAAGTCCCTTGCCCACCCTGAGATGGGGTCACGTGTTCTTTTCTTGTTAATATGTTTGAGTTCTCTGTGGATTCTGGTTATTAGACTTTTATCGAGGTATAACCTGCAAATATTTTCTCCCATTCTGAGGGCTGTCTGCTTGCTTTACTCACTATGTTCTTGGCTGTGCAGAAGCTTTTTAGTTTGATCAGGTCCCAGTAGTGTATTTTTGATACTGCTTCAATTGCCTGGGGAGTCCTCCTCATAAAATATTCACCCAGGCCGATTCCTTCAAGAGTTTTCCCTGCACTTTCTTCAAGTATTTTTATAGTTTCATGTCTTAAGTTTAAATCTTTTATCCAGTGAGAGTCTATCTTAGTTAATGGTGAAAGGTGTGGGTCCAGGTTCAATCTTCTACAGGTTGCCAGCCAGTTTACCCAGCACCATTTGTTAAATAGGGAATCTTTTCCCCACTGAATGTTTTTAATTGGCTTGTCAAAGATCAAATAACGGTAAGTAGCTGGATCCATCTCTTGGTTCTCTATTCTGTTCCACACATCTACTTCTCTGCTTTTGTGCCGGTACCATGCTGTTTTGATCACTATCGATTTATAGTACAGTCTCAGGTCTGGTAGAGTGATTACTCCTGCTTCGTTTTTTTTTTTTTTTTTAATGAAAAAAATTGTATTTACTTAGAAGCATTCAGAATGTCAACAAAACAGCTGCAACTTTTTTTTTGCAATTACAGAGTGGTATTCAGTTAACAGAACAACAATTATTTCGTATAAGCTGCATCAGAGACAACTGAAGATGAAAAAACTACCATCCCCATATATAACTAATTTGTGCTGTGCACCAACAAGAACCTGCTTTAAATTTCCATGCCAATTTACAACCCCCATACTGTACCAGGCAAGGTTAGTGGCTATTGAAAATACCACCAGGACAGGGCTATCTAAAGACACATTCGGTAGTGTGTTAACTATACAAAAAAAGACACTGTACAGTTTAAAAACAAATCTTACACAGCCTTACATTTCAATTTTTTTCTTTAAAAGGAGTGAGTTGTGTACAGGGGGGTTAAATGCTTTATAGACAAGAAAAAAAAAACTGCGCTAGAACCAACTTATTCATCATCATCTTCTTCTTCTTCATCTTCATCTTCTTCATCTTCCTCCTCCTCTTCATCCTCTTCGTCTTCCTCATCTTCCTCCTCTTCCTTCTTTTTCTTGCTTTTTTCAGCCTTGACGACTCCCTTTTTCGCTGCATCAGGCTTTCCTTTAGCTCGGTATGCAGCAATATCCTTTTCGTATTTTTCCTTCAGCTTTGCAGCCTTCTTTTCATAAGGCTGCTTGTCATCCGCAGCAGTGTTACTCCACATCTCCCCCAGCTTCTTTGCAACATCACCAATGGATAGGCCAGGATGTTCTCCTTTGATTTTTGGGCGATACTCAGAACAGAACAAGAAAAAGGCCGAAGGAGGCCTCTTGGGTGCATTGGGATCCTTGAACTTCTTTTTTGTTTCCCCTTTAGGAGGGATATAGGTTTTCATTTCTCTTTCGTAACGGGCCTTGTCCGCCTTTGCCATATCTTCAAATTTTCCTTTCTCTTTAGCAGACATGGTCTTCCACCTCTCTGAGCACTTCTTAGAAAACTCTGAGAAGTTGACTAAAGCATCTGGGTGCTTCTTGTGCTCCTCCCGACAAGTTTGCACAAAGAATGCATATGATGACATTTTGCCTCTCGGCTTCTTAGGATCTCCTTTGCCCATGTTTAGTTATTTTTCCTCAGCGAGGCACAGAGTCGCCCAGTGCCCGTCCGGCTCTCACTTGCCCCGGCGCTGTCTCTATGGAGCTCAATGTACTGCAATGGCTGTGAGAGCGGGAGCCAGACGCAGCCCTCCTGCTTCGTTTTTATTGCTCAGTAATGTTTTGGCTATTCGAGGTTTTTTCTGATTTCATATAAAACGAAGTATTATTTTTTCAAGATCTTCAAAGTATGACAATGGAGCTTTAATAGGAATTGCATTAAAATTATATATTGCTTTGGGCAGTATGGACATTTTAACAATGTTGATTCTTCCCAGCCATGGTAATTAAATGAGTCTAGCCATAGGAAGCCTACAAAGAACATAGTAGGTATAAATAAATGTTAGTCTTCTTGTTTCATCTAAATGTAGAGGTATTTACTCTATAGTTCAATTATTCTCAAACTTTTCTGTGCATAAAACTGGGCTTCAATTTTCATTAGCATGTACATTCTTGAGCACCATAAATTTTCCATCCGTTTTTCTATAGGGCCCAGAAATATGACTTTAGCAAGTCTCCTAGGTGATTTTCATGACGTGCATGCATTATAGACCATACTTAGGAACCATGTAAGTAGACTGGTAGATGTGAAGGGTATGGTGTAATGTATTTATAATTTTATGTAGGTTAGAGTTTGGTGATAATAAAATTGTTTACAGGAAAAGAATAGGTTAGTGGAATTCAAACAACAGTCAAATATCCAAGATTCTCAAGTGCAATGTCATTTTTACTGTAAGAGATGTCCCCCCAGGTCCCAGCTCTCATGTAATTTATACACAGCAACCCCAGCTTACCAAGAAATGATTGCAAACACAGTGACATTTGTGATTATGCTGACAAAGACTCTCTCCTTGCCCAAACTTTAAGTCATGTTCCACTGGATCCTCTTTTTAACTGGGTCTTGACCTCAATCTCCATCTTATGGGCCTGCACATCCCATTTGTAACAAGAATCCTGCTAAATCAGTTTAGAAAGAATGTCCTACCTTTGATATCTGATCAAGTTCCTCATCCTCCACCCTGGATATCTGATCGCCCTGGCTTGCCTTCAGTTTGGTCATTTTAGCAAGAATTCCCCCACTGGTGAGGTCTCCTTTTAGTAACTTTCCATCATCAATTTCTCAACCTACTCCTTGGCTGTAAGTCCCCACTTTTCCATTTTGTATTCAGAATTGAGCCCAGTTCTATACTGAGATCTCTTTTTCCCTAATCTGTTTTTACTGATTTAACTACTGTTTGGCTCAGGTTCTCTTTAACAACATATAAATGCTAAATCTATTTTTTGCACCCACAGATTGCTGCTCACCACAGCACCTACTGTGCTTAACACATTTGCACATTTTTATGAGTAAGAAATCCAGAGAAAGTGCTTTCTCCAGGGTTCTGTGTGTGGGCATTTTAAACACATCACAACATTTTACTCTATATTCTGAAACTGCCTCCCCCACTTTCTCAGTGCTTCTACAACCTTGCTTTCTTTAAAAGGCAAGAATAAAGTTTTCCTAGAAGTCTTTGTGGGAAACTCACCTGAGTGCTATCATAATTTCTAAAATAATATTTGACAGCTGTTTTCTTGAATGTTGCTATGGTCTGATTGTGTTCTCCTAAAATTGTCGAATCCCTAGCCCTCAATGTGGCGGCATTTGGAGACTGAGCATTTAGGATGCAATGAAGTTATGAGGGTGGGGTTCTCATGGTGGGATTAGTGCCCTTCTGAAAATGGGTA
Source organism: Nycticebus coucang (assembly GCF_027406575.1). NCBI lineage: Eukaryota > Metazoa > Chordata > Mammalia > Primates > Lorisidae > Nycticebus > Nycticebus coucang. The sequence goes on from NC_069802.1 coordinate 16,264,748, forward strand.
GAGATGTGTTATCTCTCCCAGTCTCTCTGTGTGTGCACCAAGGAAAGGCTCTGTAAAGACATGACCATGAAAGGTACCATCATCAAGAATCTGAACTTGAAAATAAACGTTCGTTATTTAAGCAACCCAACTGTGATAACTTGTTGTAGCAGCTCAGACTGACTAAGACAAACTTAAAATATTCATTCATCATAGTAAGACTCTGAATGACAAGTGATAGACTATCAAGCCCAATGCTAAAAAGGTAAGTTTATTGGCTCAAAAACATAAAACATACTAACTGAGTTTACCTGTAGGCAGAGTTGAATCTAGGAGTTCAAAAACAAAGGTCAGACTTCAGTTTCTCTTTGCATTTGACTCTGATTTGTGGCTGTTTTATTTTCCCATTCTGGATCTGGATGATGACTTCCAGACTCAGTCATGTCATGGCAACTACTGGCAATCCTATCAGAGAAAAGACAATACATCCTTCTGGCAACCCTCACACAAGTTCAGGGATTTACTCGGATTGGACTATTTTGAGTTACTCATCCTCATAAGGGAATTTGAAGCTTTAATTATTCAAGGCCTGGGATACATGACTCACTCCTCGTCTGAAGCAAGCAGACTAAGAAGGGGGAGAAATGCTTTTCTAAAGAAATTTCAAGGTACTGAAGGCATTCAAATGTGCTATTCCAAAATACTGACTAATTAAATTCAAGACACTTGAAAAGCAACAAGTACAAGGAGATGATGATTGCTTTGACCTTTGTGCTGTTTCAAAGAACCAAAGATGAAATTTCCATGGGAAAGACACTCCCTATTCTAGAAAGAAAGATAATATATTTATTTTCAAGAATGAAAAGTGGAGACCTGGAGAATTCTGTACAGATCTTGGTAAAATAACTCTTATTTTTTAAGCCTTCCCACATAATTTAGTCCCATTGTCACAGTTTACTATTCTTTTTCTAATTCATTATATAAGCAACTGACTCTAATTGCTTCTTTGGGTCTTCACTTGTTTATGAGGGCTCCCATGTCATGTTAAATTTGTACAATATTACTCTTTTCTTCTGTTCATCTATGTTATATTAATTTAATTATTAGACCTGGCTGGGATGCTGAGAGAAAGGAAGTGGATTTTTTTTCTGCCTCTGCAGCACCATCATGAGAGAAGGGAAGAGAAGTTAGATGATCAAAACCAACTTATTTCTCTAAATTCTTTTGGATCTCTGAGCTTTTCCATTCCATATTTTCTGTGTCTGAAAATTCCTCCTCTACCTCTCTTTCTGACAGCCTCTTATACATCCTTTTAGAATCAAGCAAAATATAACTTCAAATGTCAGGGCCTATGAAATGTCACCTTATTGGGGCCCTTTCCTAACCTTCCTGTGCTGTGTACATTCTTATTCCTTTACTCTATTTTTTATTCTGAATAGCACTTATAACCTCTTGACATATTATATATTTTCTGTGTCTTCCTTCTAGAATGTCACTTCACAAGTTCAGGGATTTTTGACTCTATCACTCACTGTTCACCTGTGCCCAGAATAGTATCTAGTGCCTAAAAGATGCCCAGTAAATGTCTTTTGAATGAATTATTCTTCTCCTCTTTAGTACACAGAGTTGGTAGCATTTGCTTCTGCGTTCTGCTAACATTTTGTTTACATGTCTATTATATAATAAACATTAGCACCTTGCACACTATCCACATTGATGTATGTGCTGCTGGCTGGACTCATCCAACATTGGCTTGATCATACCATTCCCTCCCTCTACTTTTGGGGCTCTAAATCTTCATGAATTATTCTCCAACTATGCATTCAGGCATCTGCTTTATTTTCAAGATCAATTTTCTTAATTGGCATCATTAGTCTAACCATCAGCCTCTGGGAACATTGACATTTCCCAGTTAGTTACTCTTTGTTGATTTTTTAAAGTTTATTTGGTATTTAGAGATGCTACACTGGGATGTTGAAGTTGTTTAGGAGCTCAGATTATAAGGGATAAGGAAATTTTTTAGCAATAGTATGTGAGCTCAATACTTTGGTATATTTTGGATTGTATCTACTAAACTTACCTTAAAAATCAACCATCATGACACAGCAATAATTGGCTTAATTTTCTGAGACCGTTGCTTTTCCATCACCAACTTATCTATATATTTGCTCAAAAAAAAAAAAAAGCAAAAACAAATTGATCCTAAGAAAGCAGAAGACACACATTCCTGTAGAGATTCTGTTACAAATCAGCTTCCTAGTGTAAAGTATGTCTGAGCCTGCAGGTAATGTCCACCTTGATACTCATGGTCCCTTCTGTTTCTTTCTCTTTACAGTGTCTAACCCCTGCCTCCATGTCTAATTCCTTTCCTTCCACTTTCTAATTTCTATACCTTGGGAGTCATTCTACTCAGATTATCAGTATATGCTTCAAACACTCATTAGATCTTCCATTCTTACCATTAGCTCTCAGAAGACATTCTCCATAGACTCTGTCAAGGAAAGGCATCCTTAAGTCTATTTCTAAACTATTACTCTTTTATCTATTTTAAAAGCCTCTAAATGTTTGTGGCACTTGGCACTCTCCTTCTCTGTCATGCTTTTTGTGTTCATTAGATGCCATCTAGCAACGTGCTGGTATCTTCTCTTTATTTATGGCAGGTGCATGTAGCTCACAATGTTTATCTCCACGCTGCTGCCATTCTGCAGGAGCTCACCACCCGGGTAGAAACCTTCTTACTGTGCTGTACTTGCTGAGGTGTTATTCCTTCCAGCTCCGATCTCTTTCTTCCACAAAGGTATGCTCTGTGCAACACTTCTTTTAAAAGTCCCTCTCTTTTATCGTTCAACTATAATCCATTCACCCTTCTTACTTTTGATCTCTTTATCCCCTGAAATTTTTATCTTACCTTCTACATTCTGGCCATTTTTACTGGTTGTATTTTTCTTTTATACCTTGGCTTTGAGAATATAGCCACTTGAAAACTTGTACATATATGAAGTGGAATTCAATGACCATTTCAGGAAAGACGCATTGGCATACAAGCTATGGCTTAAGAGGGGTTTTATTCTAGACATGCTGTCTTAGAAGAATTTTCAGAAGAAGTTTACATGTATTTTTTTAAACAGCTTTTGAAATAAAAACAAATTGCCTTAAATTGGCTTTAAGTCAGAGGGCCATTTATTCTGTGATGCCTAAACAACTGACTCAGTTCATAAAAATCTGTTGAACTTCTGCCATAGGCAAAGCACTTTGGGGAGGTGACATCATAAAGAAAAACTAGGAAATTTATATTCTAATTGCTGAGAAGAGACAGACAAGTAGAAATTTGAAAAATGAATATATTTAACCTCATTTAAAAATATCTCTTTCTTCTTTTTATGAATTATGTAGAAAGAAGCGATCTAGCTTTGATGCGTATTTGGGAGTGTTGTGAAGACCAGGCAGACTAAGCTATTTGTATACATGTTTGGCATCTGTTGCTTTGTGGCTGTGGCTGTCCTTATTAAAGCAGTTAGAGAGCAACGCGTCTCCACGATGGAAACCGGTTTACCAAAACTGTAGTTTAGAAATGTATTATTGAAAACATGTATGAAGCTCACTCCCCGGTGAATAATTACAATGAGCTTGGTACCTTGGCTGTGTGTGAAATACCCATCCTGCGAATGTCGTCAAGTAGCAGAAGTAAGTGTTTTATTTCTATATCTAATCACACAATGTAGAAGAGAGGCTTGTCTTCTTCTCTGTATCTATTATCATTTATTCGTCTGTCAACGAGTTCATCCTTGACAGAGAGATAAAGCTCATTTTTTGACTGAGAATTTCCTATTTCCATTTAAAAAAAAAGAATCAGAAAGGACTAACTTGCTAAGTGTCCATACTATTACAAAACCAACATCAATTTTCTTATATGTTTGTAAAAAAGCTGTAAGACAACATATGTTATACCTTATTCTAGAATAACAGTAAATTCAAGGGCACTAGTTTCGTTGCCACTGGTGGGGCCCAGGACTGCTTGGTCTCTGCAGGCTTAACTAGCTGTGTTCCGGAAGCAGACTCTCTGCTATCTAGCTCAGGAACAATTGCTCCTAGGTGCCTGAGGGCTATTTACCTTAGCAGAAGGGAGAGAGAGAGATAGATAGATAGATAGATAGATAGAGAGAGAGAGAGAGAGAGAGAGTCTTTGAGGGAGTAAAGCAGTCTTAGAAGAATAGAGTTTCACAGTCTCTAGCAGAGAGACTCTGTGCTGGCGTTCTGCAGGCAGGAGAAGCGACAGAGTCAGAGGAAGTGGTCCCGACTCTTCTGCAGCCTAACATAGAGCTCATCTCGTGGCTCTTAACACCACAGGTGTAGAGAGTGCCAATTCACTAATGCTCTTGTCTTGCGAGCTCTCATGCTTGTTAAGAGCGCTAAATCCCTCCCCATGCTCTTTTCACCAAGGTGTTCCATTCGAGCTATACAGGTGTTACTTATAACTCTCACTCCTCCTAGCCATAGGCTATATGGGCTACTACACACGAGCATGAATTGATTATGTCCCATTTTGAGGCTTTGCAATTGGTAAGTCTTTCACATGGATTCATTTGGTCATATGAGTGTATACCAAACTATCCCATTCACATCTGGCGTAGACAAAGTACCACCATGATTATGCATACACCAACCAACAGCTCCCTCCTTCATAGAAGTCTAGACTCACCAAGTGAAACCCAGTCTCTATTAACTGGGGGTAGGCTTTGGACCACTTCTTAAGCTAATGCAATTTGAGTGAAACTGAGGACATCGTTCAAATATAAACCTGGGAGACTCCAAAGACTATGGATTCTCTCAGATTGAGACCATATATTGTAAGCTGCAGCCTGTGGGTCCCTATATCCATAAAGACACATGATTAGTTACCTACGTGATTAAAATGTTTTCTAGTATTAAAAATCAGGGTTTTAACACAAAAATAGGGATTGTGGAGTATCAGGGGAAATCGGTAACCTGTAGTTGAGCTGGGCTTTGTTTCCGAAACTTTCCTATTGTTAGCACATGCACTTGGATCTGGCTCTTGGTGGGTGTTTATTTATTTATATATTTTTTAGCTTTATCACTGCCTGATTTTCAAATGGAATTCTATATATTTAAGGCATGTCATGATTTTGTATACATATATTGTGAAATGATTGTCATAATCAAGCTAATTAGCATAACATTATTTGCATGTGGTGAGAACACTTAATATCTATAGGTTTAGCAAATTTTTATGTATACAATATATTATTATTAATTGTGTAGTGGGCATTTGGAAACATGATCCCTGGCCTAGGGATGTGGGTTGGGAAGGGTGAGTAGCAACGATAGCCAGTGCTATAAGAAAATGGGTCTTGCCAGTGCTAGAGGGAGATAGAAGGTTCTCTAGAGCAGTTCCAGCTGCCTTGGAATGACTGAGCTACATTTGTGAAGTTACAAATTTCTGAGTTTCGCCCCCAGAGATTCAAAGGCAGTGGATACATTTGGGATGCTGGTGGTGGGAAGTAAAAAGAGTGAGCTGGATCTGAATTGCTTAAGATCTTTTCAGGTGTATTTAATCATCATTGATGGTGGGAAGTTACCATTTATTTGGCAATCTTGGTATCTCTTGATCCCCTGATATGTATAGGGAGGTCAAAGATTACAGAGAAAGTCTGTAAGTGGTAACTGAACTCTCTTGGCTTATGTCCTTGTTTATTATTTATTACTTGTGAAACTTAGGCCAGCCACAGAAGTCTCAGTAATCACACCTGTGAAATGAAGTCAAGAATATGGTGTGTTTTACAATGCCCCTAAAAGTCCAATGAAAATGATGAAATTTTAAGATGGAACTAAGATAAATGGAAAGTCATCTATGGAAGGAAAACCAATATTGAGAGTTTCTGATAAAAAATGACATTTTCTTGTTTTAAATTTCTCTAAAGTCATGAAACATAGAACTCTCATTGAAGAATTTTTTTCCTACCTTGCTTCAGTGATCCTAGAACTGTATGGATTACTGTAAGATCAGATATGACTCCCTCTTACGTCTCTTTTTATTTCAACTTTATATCAGAAAACATGATCAAATTGTACTGCAGCAAATTCTCACAGAAGCAAATGCACTGACAGGGAAAGACAAGGGAAGAAACTGTCATTGTGTCAAAACACATTTTAAAATAAACGTCATTGGGCAATTAAAAATCTCTGGAAATATTCGTGGGCTCTGTGAATGAATACATGATTTGTTTAAATTACCCATAGACAAAAGAAAGTATTGAAGATTGCAAAATATAGTCAAGCTACAAGAACAAGAAGAAAAATAGGACTACA